>NC_033795.1:75159125-75187047 GCF_001876935.1 Asparagus officinalis | reverse complement strand
TCGGCGGGGGATTAAAACCCTAGAATTTGGAGAGAGAGAGAGAGGTTTCAAACAGAGCGCGTGTTTGTTTTCCCAGTTCAGACCTCGATTTATATAACGCGGTGAGGGATAGATGGACGGCCAGGATCATCCTCCCTCTGAAATTCCCGCCAAATCGAAGCGCTAATGATGATTACTCGCGGAATAATCACGCCACTTAACAAATTAGGAAAGTACGCAACAAACTAACTCATCAAATTAGGAAACGCTGTCCATTAGTCCGTTGCAATTCACTTCTTGACTGCGCATTAATTACTACGCCGAATTTTGATTTAAATAATTACATTGTACGGGTGGGTGCACAAACTTCAGGGATACCCGTGTAATTACATTGTACGAGTCAGGATACTGGAACATAATTATTCCTTAAAAGAAAATTATAGGACTTTCACCATGTTTGTTATATCCACTCCCAAACAGTAATTTTGGGAGTTGGATTGCCGAAAATGCCCTTTTGGACTTGGTCTGGTTTGGTTTTGAAGAAGGGCAATTTAGTCCTCACACACCCCCAAAGTTACTGTTTAGGAGTGTGAATAAATGGACCGGACTTTCACGAACCTATAAGTCATATAACTGTAGAAGATTGACATATTTTCTAATTAAGCAGTTTCGCGGACACCGAGTAGTTAAAGAAACGAAATTATATTATATGAGATTGGTTTAATCTACCACTTAATTTTCCATTATTTAAGGCTTTCTCAATTGATATCCAAGTGTAGGTATCTTTAAATTTACCCTTAATTATTATTTCTAAATTTGAATATCAAATTATTGCCTTTTCTCAATCCTACTATGCTTTATGTTTATTTAAGAAAATCACCACAAAAGAAATGCTTCTTTTGGCGATATACCCTCCAAAGCATCCATAGTTATTGAAGTCTGCCCAAATCTTTATATTTGTTAAAATATCCTCCAAAGCTTCAATTTTTAGCTACTGTCAAAATACTCCTAAGTTTTTTAATGTGTGGGTGTGTGTGTTTGGGGGTGGGGTGCTAACTCATTGTCGAAGATTTTAGTAAATGTGGATTATTTTTAAGGGTCCATAGCCAAAATGCCCAATAAAATAGCCAGTCGTTTGGTGCTCTAAAAATTGTTTGGGAGTTGCAGTTTGTTGGTTTTAGGGGTGTAGACCCAAACCTTGGAACGATCGGCATGCACAACATAATTTTCTAAGTTAGGAAATCAGGCGAACTTGGCATGCAAGCGAAGCTGTGTTAAAGCAAAACTCGATCAGTTCAGGCGGACTTGAGCAGGCGAAGCTCGATCAGTTCAGGCGGACTTGAGCAAGCGAAGCTCGATCGGTTTAGGCGGACTTGACTATGGTCAGGCGAACAAAAGTCTTGCAGGCAAACTTCGGTGTGTTCAGCGAACTTCGAGTTTTCAGGCGGGCTTCGCAGTTCAGGCAAACTTCGAGTGTTCAGGCGGACTTTGTAGTTTAGGCGAACTTTGCTATAAAACAAATTCCTCATCTGTTTCATTTTTAGGGTTTCCTATAAATAAGGAGACATGGTCGTTGTTTTGGTGAGATTTTCAAGAGTGGTTTTCAGAGAAAATCCAGCACTTTAAGATCAGAGATCTTAGAGAGAGATAGTCGCTTGCAGACATTGTAATCTTCATTAATAATCAAAGAATTTCTGGTGTGGCTCCCAAGGACGTAGACACGTTTGCCGAACCTCGTTAAATCTGGTGTTCTCTCTTCTTTGCTTTTTCTTTACGTGCGAGTTCTTTGTTTTGCTATGATTTCTTGCTTGCTATTCTTTCGACACAAGATCCGAAGGTTTTAAACAAGTTGTCTATAGATTAATCCCAACAACTGGTATTAGAGCTTCATTCGGCAAGTGTGAGAGCTATGACGGAAGAAAGCAAATCGAAAATTGAGAAGTTTGATGGATCAAACTTCGCCTACTGGAAATCGTAGATGGAGGACTATCTATACCAGAAGGATCTTTATCGTCCGTTGATGGGAAAAGCAAAGGAAAAGAAGAAGGATGAGACAAACGAGGACTGGGAAATACTGGATCGGAAGGCTCTAGAGCAGTCTGGTTATCGCTCGAAAAGTCAGTCACTGTAGGCTATAAAAATTGCCTCAAACAACGAGAAAATCTAATAACCCGTCTGTATGGGTACGCCTGCACGCAGAAGAGCCAAGTAAACTCGCTTTAATCATCGAGCCTGCCATCGAGAGCTCAATGCCGCCTGCATGCTTGACTCACTAGCACGGGTCAAGACCGCTCAAGTGTTGAAGTTCGTCAGCACGAACGAAGCTCGCCTACATGCTTGACTCGCCAGCACGGGTCAAGACCGCTCAAACGCTGAAGTTCGCCAGCACGAACGAAGCTCGCATGCATGCTTGACTCGCTAGCACGGGTCAAGACCGCTCAAATGCTGAAGTTCGCTAGCACGAACGAAGCTCGCCTGCATGCTTGACTCCCGAGCACGGGTCAAGACTGCTCAAACGCTAAAGTTCGCCAGCACGAACGAAGCTCGCCTGCATTCTTGACTTGTCAGCACGGGTTAAGACCACTCAAACGCTAAAGTTTGCCAGCACGAACGAAGCTCGCCTGCATGCTTGACTCACCAGCACGGGTCAAGACCGCTCAAGCGTTGAAGTTCGCCAGCACGAACGAAGCTCGCCTTCATGTTTGACTCACCAGCACGGGTCAAGACCGCTCAAACGCTGAAGTTCGCCAACACGAACGAAGCTCGCCTGCATGCTTGACTCGCTAGCACGGGTCAAGACAGCTCAAACGCTGAAGTTCGCTAGCACGAACGAAGCTCGCCTGCATGCTTGACTCCCGAGAACGGGTCAAGACTGCTCAAACGCTAAAGTTCGCCAGCACGAACGAAGCTCGCCTGCATTCTTGACTTGTCAGCACGGGTCAAGACCGCTCAAACGCTGAAGTTCGCCAGCACGAACGAAGCTCGCATGCATGCTTGACTCACCAGCACGGGTCAAGACCGCTCAAACGCTGAAGTTCGCTAGCACGAACGAAGCTCGCCTACATGCTTTGTAGGCGTAAAAAATGCTTATAGGCATCCAAATACCACTCAAGACAAAGAGAAGATGATAAAAGCCATTCTCTTAATCAGAGGGGATCATTCAAAGGAAGTGAGACAACACATAAGAACAATGTACACACCAATAGGCAGTACATGGCGGCGCGGTTGAGGCGCGACAGCACTTGGTGCCGCAGCTAAGGCGCGGCAGCTCATGGTGCCGCGGCTATGGCGCGGTAGCATATGGTGCCGCGGCTAAGACGCGGCAGCCTAGGGTGCAGCGGCTATTATAGGGGGTGCTATGGTGGTTACAAGGCAGTTATACGATGATTATTTGAAGCCCACGTGGCGGCATATCAGAGATAAAACGTGTGTTGACGTGGACAAGCAGTTAAACCACGAAAAATATGGTTAAAGGTCATGGGAGAACAGTTTCAAGCACGATGGAACGTGTTGGTAACCGCCTCTGTGGCCGCTGCAGTCACACTACCGCGCAAATAAGCCGCGCAGGTGTTGGCTGCCAGCGGCAAGAGGGTTCATCTGGTCGTTGTTTCGCCTCCATTTCGATCTGTTGTGGCATTCTACCCTATAAATACCTCCCAAACACAAAAATAAAAGGACAGAAGAGCATTTGGAGCAGAAGAGACTTGAGCTTTTTGTGATTTGAGGAAGAAAGAGAGAAACTTTCAACCTCATTTGACAAGCATCATTTGGTGATCTAGTAGATCTAAGCTCAAGAAATTAATCTTTTGAAGAGTGAATATCTACATCGATAGATATCGCTTTCATCTTTATTCGATAAACGAAGGAAAGATCCCTAAACACCCTCACAGATCTGTGAATGCGGTGGTCCCGACCAAAGCACTCTCGGCATAAGGCAAAGTCTCCACAACAGCAAGGAGTTGATAAAGCATCTTTATTTTCTCGAGAGCGTTTGTAATTTTGCTTATTTTTCATTGTAATTGTCTGTAAACGATCGAGTTAATGGAATCGACAAAGGAAAAAACGACTTTTTTTCGCTGAATACAAACTGGCGACCACAGTGGGAGCCAGCGGCCGTCGCTGCCGTGAGGCCGCAGTGTCGTAGCCGATTAAGATCATTGTCAGCTGAAGAGACGAATATGAGTTCCCGATCAAGGGCCGATTCGACGAGTAACCTGCCATCCCTTATCCTCTCAAAATCTTCCTCTCGGGCCCCGCAAGTGCAGGAAGATCCTCTTCCAAGAATTCCTCAAGTCTTCTATCAATTCTGATGAAGACCTACAGGTCGAGATCTTCGCCAGTTATCGGCCAAGACTGCTGCATCCCGCGCACCATCTGCTGCCTATCTTAGGAATGACTCTGCACATTAACGGAGTCATTGAATCAGTGACCACCCGATAATGACGAAAAGACTCGTCAGAGACAGCGACGCGCCGGTCTCGTCCAGATATTGGTCCAAAGGCCTTACAGCAAACCGACGGGGTCCATTACTATGCGGACCTAAAGTCGAGGAAGCAAAAAATGGTTCAATTGCCTCAACGGTAAAATAATCATATTTCTGCAAGGCTTACGGCAGAGGAATGGACTCTTGTCAAAATGGCCCGATCGACCCTTAAAGAACGTATACAAAAACGTCAAGTAAAGGCCGCTCGTGCCCGTACACTTCGTCAGCAAACTCAAAGAAACAAGAAGGAAATGGCGTCTGAAAAGCCACCGAAGAACTGCAAAATCTGGATTCCCAAAACTGAAGGTGCCCAAAAGTCACAAGGGGAGGCAATCTCCGACCGCGGCAGCCCATACTGCCGCGGCACTTTATATGACCGCGGCGATCATAGTTGCCGCGGCACTTTATCCAACTGTGGCACTTCATTGACACCTGATCCTGGTCCTTCTACTACAACAGCATCTACTGCATCACCAGTGAAACCCTCACTGCTGGAAATTTAACTTTTAGCGACGGACAAATCCGTCGCTATAAGTCCATTTTCCGTCGCTAAAAGTTTTAGCGACGGAAAAAATAATATTCCGTCGCTAAAATATCGACGCTATTACAGGGGTGCCTAAAACGACTTTTAGCGACGGAATTTCCGTCGCTAATTATTAGCGACGGATTATTAGCGACAGAAAATTGGTCGCTATTTTACAATAATAAAAAATTTAAAAAACAATAGCGACGGATTTTCCGTCGCTAAAGAGTTATTAGCGACGGAAAATCCGTCGCTAATAAAACAATAGCGACGGATAATCCGTCGCTATTGTTTCTAGAATATGCACAGATCTGATTTCGTGCACGTTTTCCGTCGCTAAACAATACTTTAGTGACGAAAATTCCGTGGCTAAAAGTGTTTTTAGCGACGGAAATTCCGTCGCTAAAAATTTAAAAATAAGAAATTAAAAAATATTTTGAAAATTGAAAATACCCTGTACAATATCGATAATAATTTTTTAAAACCTGTTCAATCAGCAGAAGAAAGCTTCAATCTCACGCAAATATCACATCTCACGCATATATCACACATTTAATTTAATAAAAGCAAATAAAAGTTTCTCGACAGGTACATAATAAGTATTGTTTATACAACACAAGAAATTGTTTTCAAAGTTATATTAAGGACAATCAATCCTCCTGATCATCATCATCCTCATCCTCAACACCAGCCACATTATGACTACCCCCGGCTGCACCTTGTGAAGAAGTCCCGGCCTGTAAATATAAATCAAATGTTAACAAGTGTGTGTAAACGTTAATAAGAGTACAAATATAAATATATACTACAACACAACACCACAAAACCACAACACAACACCACAACACAACAACACTACACCACAACACTACACCATCACAACACAACACTACACTGCACTGCACAACACATCACCACACATCACACCACAACACCACCACAAATCCTCCAACCTCACCCACCAACCAACAACACTCCCCCTCGCCCTACCTCCCCCCCCTCAACCACCACTACAACAAAATCCCCACTCCTCATCCTCAACCACAAATCCTCCAACCTCACCCACCAACCCACCAACCAATACCACCAACACTACGCACGCATACACCATCAACACCACCATCACATAAAAACATTATAAGTATATATTTTGAGGTTTGTGTTAGTGTTAGAGTTAGGGTTTGTGTGTAACAGTTTGTATCAGTGTGTATCAGTATGTACAATATCATCTAATTAAAAAAAACAAAGTATATATATTACCTGTGACGACAAAAACCGTCTCCTATATGCCTCCTGAGCCTCCTGAGGCAGAGTCGACATGAATTGTGTGAACTCCAATTCGGTCTGCTCCCGGCGCCTCCGTTCTTCCTCTAGAGCCCGCTGATATGTTGTTTGCTGCGACTGCCAATCTTCAATCGCTTTTAATCGCTGCTCCATCGAGTCTTGATATGAACTGCTTCCTGGTGTTCCTTGTGGTGCTGCAGACTCGTAGGTGCTACTAGACTCGTGCGGCCTCTGCTCGGATCCTCTCCACCGATATCTGTTCTTCCTACTAGGTCCAATGACCGTCTCGATGATGGAGTCCTCATCCTCCCTACTTAGCCGGCCAGGAGTGTTAGAACAGACCTGAGACTGAGTCAATTGCTCCTGTACCTTGGCATGTACTTTCTCCTGCGATATATCAAAACAACCCGGGCAAATCGACTTAATAATGATGCATTGATATGAAATTGAATATATAAATGAACTGCTACTTACAGCCAGATCCTTATTCTTTGCTTTCTTCTCTTCATCGGCGTAATTCGGGCTCCAGGAAGTCAGAATACGATCTGCAAAATGTCTGAGATCTCCCCTTCCCTATTTTATTCAAATATATCATTAACCCATAACACATAAATTATACTCAACGTAAAAGCTAATATATTATATACCTCAAGCTCTAATTGATGATAATGCTGGCTGAATGTCCTGGAGCCCCCGTGATGCTCGTAACTGCGAGGCGCGTTGCGATTCCTCCTTGCTATTTCAGCTTGAGCCTGCAAAACAATGTCAATTCGAAACAATATAGAAATTCAAACAATAAATTAAAAATATAAACTTTAATAATACCTGAATTTCAGCAGTGTCCCAGTAACTGCAAAGTGCAAAAAAATCTACTCCATCCACACGCTCGTCAAGATGCCAGAATCGCTCCCAATCTTCTGTTATTTGGACGAAATATTTTTTCTTTACCTCAAACCGCCATCTCTTGAACGATACATTGATTTGCCCGAAGCAGTACGTCCAGGCACAAATATTATCGTCAAGAAAGAAAAATCGCTTCAGCATATAAAAAAAAGTAGATACAAATCAGTGTATTAAACATAATAATAAACTAATAACTAATAATGATGAAAATTAAAATAAATGACTCACACATATATATCTCCAACAAGCCACCAACGCATCAATCCGCTGCGATTTCCACGTCAAAAAAATGTTAAAGAAATCGTGTCTCCTGGCTAAAGCGGCAAGGAAATTGTTGAAAGCATTGGCAAAGGCCCCAACAGGCACTCCGTTTTCCCATCGGATCACAGCCCTCCGATTAATATCAGGGATGAGGTTCGATTCCTTAGTAGCATTGCGGCCGCATCTAGGAGGTCGCTCGGTACCTGCGAAACAAAGAATCAAATGAAACAATGAATCAATCTATATTTGCAAAAAAAATTTAAAATAATAACCGATAAACTATAAAAATTTATTCATACCTTTCAGTTCGAGGCATCTACGCTTTGCTTGTTCGTACCTTTGTTGCGCGATGTGGCGCATAGCATACTGTATATTTATGGTTCAGAACCTTGTGTTCTCATAACATATTTTATGATAAGTTTCTATTAGTCTAAATACCTAAGTGTTATTTGCTCTAGCTTGCTGTGGTGTCACCTAATTGCAAAGAGATTCATGTAGATTCACTTGTTACAAATAGACCTATGTACTGTTGGCCCAAATGTGGATACACCTCCTTAGTGAACTTTCTCAACTCACTTAAAAGAAAAAAAAAGAGCATCGAGTGTTTATCCTCACCAATAGAATTATAGAGGGGTCTATCCGCCTTCTCAAATATTTTTAATGATTTAAAGAATAAAAAGGAATTCACTCAAGGGGTCTGTTCACAACAAGCATAACTATAGGTGATATATTTGCAAAATATAAAATTACTGGGGGTCTCTTTGTAATTGGGCGATACGATAGGGGTCTGTTTGTAATTAATCCTTTTAACTTTAATATCCCAAAGCGTTTGCCAAAAATAAACCCTAAAAGTAAAGAAAACTAGCTTTAAGATCCTAAAATGACTTTGCAAGGTACCGAAGGGGGGTGGGATTCGATAGCGGGGGGGGTTCGGACAGGGAGGGGGGGAAAACGAGGGGAATTAATTGGGCGCGGGCTGCCCAAAAAATTTGGGCGCCCGCGCCCAAAAAATTTTGCCCGAATTAGTTTTTAGCGACGGAATGTCCGTCGCTAAAAACTCTTTAGCGACGGAAATTCCGTCGCTAAAAACTAATTAGCGACGGATATTTTTTTGGTCATAAATTTATTTAGCGACGAAATAATTCCGTCGCTAAAACCCAAATTTCCGTCGCTATATCAATTTTAGCTACGGAAATTTGGCGACAGAATTTTCCGTCGCTATAAACTAACTTATAGCGACGGAAAATTCCGTCGCTATTATTCCGTAGCTAAAACCTCATTTTCCACTAGTGGTTAGCCCAGATTTATCCAAATTTAAAATTACAATGGCGGATCGCCTTGGTCCTTCGGTTGACGATCGAGGCAAAACCCCAGTCAAAGAACAATCAGATCCAGCAAATAAACCCTTAGTGGTTTCTTATACAGGGGGTCGTAAATACCCTCCTGTCAGAACTGCACCAGTCCAGAACGAGAGAATACCAGTTCACTCTCGTTTAGGACCTATGAATACTCCACACCCGTAAAGGGGTGGAATTAAAAATTTAACATTGGATCACCCAAAGGCGACGACTGGTCGCCCTGTGCATGTTAACAAGGTTCAAGCGCAAGAGATAGGTTGCTCAAATCACAATAACGATGAGCTGTACTATCAGAAAAATAACTCAAGAAAAAGAATTGTACGAGAAAACGAGTCTCACTGCTCCTGTGAAAGACTCATTAAGGCAGTGCTGACAGAATGCAGATGCTCTAAAACTAATTCAACTAGAGTCTCCGTATTTCAAAGACTTTCCATTGAAGCGTCAAGACCCAAAATGAGGCGTTTCAACAAGAAGAAACATGTAATTCGACAAGATGAATTCCCTGAGGTCACATTAATATGACCGGCAGAGGAAAACAACAATTAGTCAACCCTGATCCTAATTTCTCTCCGGAGGGGAGAGTTGAGCGGGGTCTCTCTCAAAGGATGTCGCAGCTACAAAGGAGGGCCAGCCGACGTCGAGACTACAAGAAAATGCACGAGGGATTATCTTCAGATGAAGAACTGTCAGATACTTGTTCAGCCATTGCATCGGACGATACCACGTCCAGTGTTGGACGAGCCCGAGAATCTTTCGCAATCACGGCAGATCAATTGGCTCAAATACTGCAGGAAGCGTTAGCTAAACAACGCGAGGAAATTAGAGCTGAAATCAAAACCGAGATGGAATTGACCATGCAGCAGGTTCGAGATTTGCAAGCTCAACAACATCAACCGGAATCAAGCCAAAAGGCGGAATCCAGCAAGCGTAACGCCAGACCTGTACATACAACTGAGGACGGTGACGAAAAAGACGAGACTATCTTTGCCGATCCTCCTCCCGATAAAGACAATTCTGGAAGCGGTCCAACTAAATCGTCCACTCAACCTCCTCAAATTTACTTAAAGAAGAGTAAGGAAGAAGACAAGAAGATGCAAGATCTTGAGAGCAAGGTCAATGCTCTGATGACGGCCTAAGAAGTAAAGAAAACGGGCATTCCGTACCCATACCCGAGTGAGTGGGATCTGATTCCTTATCCCCCAAAGTTTAATTTGATTAACTTTACTCCTTTTGATGGCAGGGGTTCACCTACTCAGCACTTGATCTATTTCAAGTCACATCTTGGCGCAATATCCGGAAACGAAGCCTTGATAGTCCGGTCATTCGTAGGAACCCTTCGCGGGCCTGCCTTCGATTGGTACCGACGTCTAAAACCCGGGAGCATCACTAGCTGGGAAGATATGGAAGGATTGTTCCTCACCAATTTCTTCGATGACGACACGGAGGTCTCAATTGGCACCTTGTTGGATGAGAAGCAGATAAACGGGGAGTCGGTTGATGTCTTCGTCAAACGATTTCGGAACAAAGCGGTAAACTGCCGAGATCCACTCACAGAAGAGTTCATCCTACAGACTTGTCACAACAACTTGTCATTGGATGTTTTAGAGGTAATGGGGGTTGTACCTTCTAAGACTTGGAAAGAATTAAAAGTGAGAGGTGAACAAGCCGAGCGTTTTCTTAAGAGAAAGAAGTTGGAGAGAGGGGTTGCCACAAGATAATCCTCAAAAACAAAACTTTAACTCTCGAGGTAGAGGAAGAGGGTCTGGGGCTACTGTTGATGCACATCAAACATCACAACAGCCACAACAACAACCACAACAGTCATCCTTCCAACTAGCACCAAATCAGAATCAGCAGCCTCCGAAGCAGTTTAAAGTCTCAGAGCCTAAGTTCCCAAAGGAGTATTCTTTCAAAGATAATGATGTGCCAGTTATCTTCAAGTATCTGTTAGATAACAACAAGATCAAGCTTCCATCGGTCACAAACCAAGAAGAAGCGAAGAAGACCGACGACCCGAAGTATTGTGCATATCACCGAAGGGTCCACCATCCCACTAAGGCGTGTTATGTCTTGAAAGACAAAATACAATCCTTAATCGATGTTGGAATCGTAACACCAAAACCAAAGGAGAAGAAAGTATGTGCAAATGCAGTGTCCATTAGCTTCGGATCAGTTCCTTTATCCTGGTTTCAAGCCGAACCAGTATCAAAGGTCAAGATGCAGACCATCAACGATGACCCTCATGGACAGCGCCAAAAAGGGCTTGTATCTCACACAACCCCCAACGGTGAAATCCTTTGGGTTCATCCGGATTTGCTTGAAGATGAATAGTGGACGACATCCACATCGAAGAAGAAATTAAACGGTAAGGGAAAAGAGAAGTCCTGTTATGGAGCCTCGGCAATTCCCGAGAAGAATGACGAAGAGATTCCAGCTTTACCGTTTTCTGAGGAAGAGCAAGAATCTTTCGCTACAAGAGGTGGGAATAAATACCATTGTAGACGGTAAAAAAATACCTCTATAGGCTTACAGGAAATTCGCCTACGAGAAGAGCTCACACGCTCAGTTCTCTGGCACGGGCCTAAATCGCGTAAACGTCAGATATGCTTGATTCTAGGTTCGCCTAACGGTCGGCTCGCCAGCGCGAGTTAAGATCAATCAGGATGGCGGAAGTTCGCCTTTCACTCAACTCGCCTGCCCGAGTTCAGGGTCGAATCCGCCAGCAAGCCCCAAGACCGTTAGTACAGCTGGGTATCCGCTACCCCACGTGCTGAGATGGGCCTTCCCATCCCTCTCTCTCAAGGGAGAGGGCACAATACCCCAAGACCGTCAAACGGCCGCTCACGGTACGCACAGCACGAAGGACTGGACAGGTGTCGAGTCAACCTGAGCATTCATAAATGCGACTCACCTCGGCTGTCTGAGTCAAGAGCTGGATCCGCCGGCACTCGGCAAGCTGGCTAGACCCACTCGAGTACTGTACACCTACTTCACCGCCTCTCCTGACCGGAAAGGAGAAAGCGTCGTGCTCAAAGCACGCCGGGCGGTCACGCACAGTACAAGTGATCGGACAAACACCTCATCGATCTGCGAACTCATAAATGCGGTTCATTAATGCTGGTCAAGTCCACTCGGGCAGCAGACGGCCGTTGCCTCATATACAAGGATGGGCCTCCCCATTTTAGGTGACAGGACATAAAGCACAATCACTCGAATGACCATTCATGGTATCGAGGAGCAGCTAGACATCTCTGAAGAAGATGTGGTCACATCCCATAATTTAAGGATGAATCAAGCTGTCCCTCTTTCATTTAAAAGCCCCTTCCAGCACACTGGAGAAGAGGTCGCAAACTTAGAGAAAAGAGTTGAGACCAAGCTCTCTGCATAATCTTTGCATTGCAGCATCACTGTTTAGTTCCGAGCTCCGATCGCCGGCGAACTAAGCAGACCCGAACTCCCTCGAGTTGAGCTTCTACTGTGAACTGAAGCTCTCCAGCAACCTCGATCGAACGGTCCAAGGGAAGCAGACTCGACACGAGCATCGATCGAAGCGTCCTATAGCCACCTAAAGTCCCCACACAAAACAAAGAGGGCATTCCCTCTGCTTCTGTTGTAACCATTTGATTTGTTAGTTTGTAATAAGCCTTCTTATCAATACAAACGAACACTCCCCATTTTCGGGAAATCAAATATTCACCCTACAGAAGATGGCGACCACAGTGGGAGAAGCTGTTTCGTCGAGTGAAATGGTGGTGGCTCAGTTTGATGAGGTTGCTGTCGGGACGACTGTGGAGTCCCTAGAAATCGAGTTCGACCAGGCCAAGTACGAAGAGTACTTGTCTTCCTCCTCCTCTGGTGGCGATGTGTCCCGCAAACGCCACAGAGCTATGCACCAAGGCCGACCTCAGACGGTCAAAGCCTCTGCGCCTGAAGGTTCCACCCGAGTCTCATCAGGGGAACCCACATCCTCGCAATCGATCAAGGCCAACCCAGAGATCGAACGCAAGGGACAAGGGTCTTCCAAATGGGTCGCCAAGCGATCCCCGCAGACACTTACCCCGAAGGGAACGCCGGTTCACTCCGGCACAAACAACACTGCCACTACCTGTGGTGATGCTCCCCTCGATAGGAGAGTTAACCAACAGCAGCGACGAACGCCCGTCAGACAGGGGGTCCAAACCTCCGTTTCTCATAATGTCCTGAACCATCATACAGGCCCGAGAAATGCTAGACAGGAAGGCAAACTGCCCGACGTCGGAAGGCCCTCTAAATCAGGAGCGCCGACCGAGGGCAGCAGAGTCATCCGCTCAGGAGGACTTCGCTTCTCAGGTCATATCCCTGATGTGAATAAACCACACCGAGCGTACGAGCCTACCCGAGTAGGCGAATCCTCGAAGGCTGGCGAGCCCCGCCATTTGGCGGATAAACGTAAAGGTAGAGAAGTAGGCGAATCCTCGCGAACCCGCTCGTCCAAACACGCCCACGTACTGGAGTTCGCTCAAACGCGAAGACTCGCCAGTCAAGGCAAGATCATCCGACTCCAGCACCAAAGCATTCCACCCAACGCGCACCAGAGAGAGCGCCCAAAAATCTCTCGTCGGCTCACCAGAGCGACTCTTCTGAGGCCGGGGGTTGTCACCAACCACCCATAGAAGACCTCAGAGAATTCTTGACTCGCAAACGCACTATCCATGAGGCGAGTCCTCAGTGCCACTGTGAGAGACTCATCCACACGGTCCTCGTCGACTGCCAGTGCGTCGGAACGGCGAAACCCTCGGTGTTCGAGAGGCTTTCTCAACAATCCTCTCGACCAAGGCCCTCCCGTCGAAGGCGCCGTCACCAGAAAAGACGCGCCGCTGACGACCTGGAGCTCTCATCCGCCACAGTTAACATGACGGACAAGGGGAAGGCGGTGCTCTCCGACTCTCCAGACTCGGACTCTGTCCTGAGACTTAACACTCAGTTCGCTCGATGCCGGCAGGAAGGCATATTCCAGCGAACCCGTAGTCGCAGGGGGGCAAGTATTGGGTTTGACTATTCCGCCTTAGTACCTCCCTCCTACGGCGAAGACGAGGTTCATTCGGCGGCGACCACATCTCAGACCTCGCGCTCAAGTCAAGATGCGCAGGCGAGAGTGCACATGACCGGACTCGATACCGAGCAGACAATAGCCCAAAAGCTGGAAGAACAGCAGGCGACCATCGACTCTCTAAGAGAAATGATGGAGCAACTGCTGAACAAGAAGAAGAAGAAGAGGACCCAACGTCCCTTATCCCGACAAACCAGGGACAAGGAGTGGGTACCTCCTCACCGACCAGCGGCTGAGACAGAGGATGATCGGCAGTCCGATTACTCCTCCAAAACATCGATAGGAACGTCGCACACCGCGGATAGCACCCGTGACAAAAGATTCGACGAGTTCCAGGACCAACTGAACACACTGAAGCTTCAGCAAAATATGAACAAGCTGGGGGTGGTACGTCCCTACCCTATCGAATGGGACACGGTCCCATACCCAGCGAAGTTCAAGCCCATCAGCTTGGTACAGTTTGATGGCAAGGGGTCGCCCTCACAGCACATCTACTACTTCATGGCACAGACGAGAAGCAGCGGAAGTCGGAGTCGGTCAACGACTTCGTGAAGAGATTTCGAAATCGATCAGTCCACTGTCGGGACCAAGTTTCCGAGACGACGCTGATTGAGATGTGCCGCAACAATCTGTCGATCCATATCCTGTCCAAAATAGGGGCAGTAGAGACCCGGACTTGGAAGGAACTTGTTCGCCAAGGCGAGCAAGTTGAAAATATGATCAAGAGGCTGGAGGCCAAAGAGCCGCAGTCCAAAAAGGGAGCAGCAGAGCCAGCTGCGCCGAAGAACCCTCCTCGGTCGAGAGGAAAAGAGATCATGGCGGTCGACACCGCCCCGGCGCCAAAGGCTGCTTAGAAGCCTAAGCCCAGGCAGTTTGAGCCACGCCCCCAGCGGCAATATGATTTCAAAGAAGACCAGGTAGTGGCGACTCTCGACACTCTACTCAAGAGTGGGCGAATTAAGTTGCCAGAAGCCGTCAAGCCTGAGGAGGCGGACAAAACCGGTGACCCAAGCTACTGTGCATATCACAGATTCCTCGGTCATCA
The DNA here is from genome assembly GCF_001876935.1 of Asparagus officinalis. Lineage (NCBI taxonomy): Eukaryota > Viridiplantae > Streptophyta > Magnoliopsida > Asparagales > Asparagaceae > Asparagus > Asparagus officinalis. The sequence continues at coordinate 75,172,122 of NC_033795.1, read as the reverse complement.
CACAACCAAGTGCTACGTCCTCAAGGACAAACTCCAGGCCCTCTACGACGCGGGGGTCTTGAAGAAAGAGAAGGTCCAAAAGCAAGTGACGGCGAACATGGTCACTTTGAGCTTTGGGACGGGTCTCCCGGAGGTTCAAGCTCTGGCGGGGATAATTCCTATCCCCAAGGCGGTTTTGAAGATCACTAACGACGATCCTCACAACCAGCGGGAAAAGGGTTTGGTTCCACAAACTCTGCCATCAGGGCAGGTGATGTGGGTCCATCCGGACCTCCTCGATGACGAGCAGTCGACTGCACAGCCTTCCAAGGAGGCTAAGAGGAAACATTGCAACGTTGTCTCCGTCATCCTAGATAGAGATGGCGCGGCGATGACTGCCTTAACCGACTCTGAAGAAGACACCAACGTCTTCGCCACGAGAGCCGGAAAGGAGTTCGCGAAAGAATATCCCGCGAGGGCGGAAAACCCGACAGGACCTCCCGTGAGGCCAGCCGCAGCAGTCCTTCCCAATCCAGATGGACCAAGTTCGAGCCGCCAGCCTTACCGTTTCAACGTACTCGCGCAACTAAAAAGTATCCCCGCGCGAATCACCATGTACGACCTCCTCCGGTTATCCAGACCTACCCGGGAGGCCCTACAAGAGGCGTTGGCCGACGCAGAGGTGTTCTCGACCCATTTCTCAAAAGAAAAAGGGACCGAACAGGACTGTACGACTTGCTGCCAGGTCTCAGAGAGACGGATCCTCTGCATCACTTTCACTCCGGAGGACATGCTCATCAAGAGCACGTCCCATGACCGGCCGCTGTACTTCACAGGATACGTCGGCTCGACAAAAGTGGATCGGATCCAGGTTGATCCGGGGTCTGCACTGAGCATCGTGCCCCTAAAGTTAATCAAACACTTGGGGATACCGTCGAAGCGCCTAGCCTCGACCTCGACTACCATCTTCGGCTTCAACGCCACAGGGACTCGGCCACTCGGCAAAATCCGCCTGAAATGTCGGATAGGCGACATGAAGACGGAGGTGGCGTGCTACGTCATCGATGCCGAATACTCCTACAACATACTCCTGGGGCGTCCATGGATTCATGGCAACCGGATCGTTCCGTCCACACTACACCAGTGCTTGAAGTACGTGGACAATTACGAGCGGGTAAGAACAGTAGTGGCCGACAAACACCCTTTTAAAGGCATCGAGAACTACTTCGCGGATTCTCTGCTGTACCAGGACCCCAACCAGCCACCAGCAGAAGAACTGGAGAGTAGCAATGAGGCGGACAGCGAGCCTGAATACGGTGACATCTTAATTCTGAACGACTTTGAGTCAATTGTAATTGGTTACGAGAGTCACCATGTAACCAACGCCGTTCAGGCAGAAAAGCTTATCATGAATGAGAAATCCGACTTTGATTATTTGTCGTCTTGCTCCTCGTCCGAGGATGACGCATCTAATAACTTATGGTCGACACTCTACAGTGAGTCTCCCCTACACTTGCCGGTATGTTCGTCATACGTCTCCAAAACGCGGCCGATCGAGTCATCGCAAGCTGTGTTCGTCGTGCCAGCACGGAATAGGTATCGAAAAGACATCATCTTCGGTCGAGTCGATCATCCCCTACGTACGCTATGTGACGAATCTGAGGACGAAGACCCGGCGCTCCAGTTTTCACAATACAGTCGAGTGGCGAAACGCATGATGAGCGACATGGGGTACGACCTCACTCGCTTGGAGGGCCTGAATTACGGCCGAGGACGTAAGACGGTCATCAAACCTGCCTACGTCCCCAAAGGAAAGCCCTCAAATTACTTCAACAGGACCCAGAGAGGCTTAGCCTCCTCCTCGTCAGATTTGTGTTTTTACGTCGACGAGGATTCCGATTACGCATGTTCGGGGGACCAATCATCGACAACCTCGCCTTGGGACTCGGACGTCAGCGTGAGGGATCTATTTGATGGCCTTACAGTCAACATGGCCACAGTAGACCCTGCCGGAATGGCGGAGGACGACCAACTTCCACTTTATGACAAGACATGGGATCGCCATGTTAACGCCCAGTGGAACAGTCGCTTCGAACAGCGCGAACCACCAACTGAAGACGAAGTCCTCCAGGTGAACATGGGTACTGAGGCGAACCCCAAACCCATATTCATCAGCGGCAGTCTGCCTCCTCAAGAAAAAGAGGATCTCATCGCCCTCATACGAGAATACATTGACGTCTTCGCCTGGAATTACGAGGATATGCCTGGCCTGGATCCGCGGGTCGCCACGCATCGCCTCAACATCAGCCCTAACGCCAAACCAATCAAACAACAGCAGAGGCGTTTTCGCCCCCAAATCATGGAGGCGATCGAAGTTGAAGTAAAGAAGCTGATCGAATCCGGCTTCATCAGAGAGGAACAACACCCCGACTGGGTGGCGAATATTGTTCCAGTCTTGAAGAAGAACGGTAAGATCCGCATCTGCATCGACTTTAGGAACCTCAACGCCACGTGCCCTAAAGACGAATTTCCTCTGCCCATCACGGATGTCATCATTGATAATACGTGCGGATTCGAGAGGATGTCCTTCATGGACGGCTTCTCGGGGTACAACCAAATCAAAATGCACCCTGAGGACGAGAAGCACACTGCATTCAGAACTCCCATGGGGGTGTACTGTTACACCGTCATGCCTTTCGGGCTCAAGAATGCCGGTGCAACCTACCAGCGCGCCATGAGCATGATCTTTTGAGATCATCTGCGAAAGACGGTCGAATGTTATGTGGACGACTTGGTCGTGAAGAGTCGCCATAAGGAGGATCACCTCCAAGACTTGAAGGCTATGTTCAAAATCATGAGGACTCATCAGCTCAAGATGAATCCTACCAAGTCATTCTTGGGGATGTCTAGCGGTAAATTCCTCGGTTTCGTCGTCACGACAAAAGGGATCAGAATTGACCCAGACAAGGTGCGAGCCATTCAAGAGCTCCAGCCACCCTGAAATCTTAAAGAGCTAAGAGGCCTTCAAGGACGACTGGCTTATATCCGAAGATTCATCTCAAATCTCTCGGGCAAATGTCAACCCTTCTCTAAGCTGATGAAGAAAGGTACCTCCTTCGTCTAGGATGAGCCATGCCGAAAGGCCTTTGAAGAGATCAAAGCTTATCTCTCAAATCCGCCTATCCTTGCGGCGCCAATCTCAGGGAGGCCATTCCTCATATATGTACGGGCCATGGAACACTCTTTAGGTGCCCTCTTGGCTCAAAACGACAATGCAGGCCATGAGCAAGGTATCTACTACCTGAGCAGAACCTTGCAGGGCGCCGAGCAACGGTACCCAATGGTCGAGAAGGAATGCCTAGCCTTGGTGTTCGCTATCCAAAAGATGCGGCACTACTTGGTTGGCCAAACCATCCATGTCATCTCCCGGATGAATCCCATTCGGGTCTTCATGACACAACCTGCAACGTTAAACTGGCGCCTGGCCAGATGGGCACTTCTGCTCTCTCAATACGACATCCACTTCATGTCGCAGAAATCGGTCAAGGGACAAGCCATTTGCGATCTCATGGCTAGTCACCCGCTGGGAGTGAAGACCGATCTATTCGAAGATCTGCCAGATGAACCTCCCGAAGCCAATATGACTTCGTCGCTAGAGGTGTGGCAGATGTTCTTCGACGGTGCGTCTCGCGCAGGCGTGAGCGGCTCTATTTCTGCAGGAGTGGGGGTGGTCCTCACCTCTCCGCATGGTCACGTGTTACCCCGGACCTTTTCCTTGACGGAACCATGTACCAACAACGTAGCTGAGTACAACGCGTTGCTCATAGGGCTCGAGTTGGCCAAAGAGTTAGGGATCGAGCATCTCGAGGTTTATGGCGATTCGCAACTCATTGTTAAACAAATGACTGGCGAATATGAAGTCAGGAATGAAGATCTTATCCCACTCCACAGAGCGGCCGTCAGACTAGTGGAGTTATTCGAGAGTTTCCGCATTGAACATGTGCTCCGCTCTAAGAACACCCATGCGGATGCTCTCGCATCCTTGGCAGCTAACTTAGCCCAGCCTCTTGGAACGACCCAACGGGTCGCTGTCGCCAGCCGAAAACTTTTTCGACCCAGAGACGTCCCAGAGGCGAACGCCACTCATCAAGCCTCGGATCAGCCAGATCAGGAAGACTGGTGTCTCCCGATCATCGATTATGTCCTATACGACATATTGCCTGAGGACTCGAAGGAACGAGAGTCTATCCGACGACGTGCCTCGCGGTTCTACTACGATTCAACCACTAAAACGTTGTATCGGAGGTCATACGACGGCTTGCTGCTTCGCTATCTTTCAAAAGCGGAGGCGCAAGAAGCCGTACACGAAGCACATGACGGCGTATGCGGAGCTCATCAGCCCGGACCCAAACTTTGGGATCGCCTACGGAGGATGGGCTACTTCTGGCCTGGGATGGTTACTGATGCAGTCGCTTATGCAAAGCGATGTTACGAATGCCAAATCCACGCCAACTACATACACCAGCCTCCGGAAGACCTGCACCCAACGAAGGCGTCTTGGCCCTTCGGGGCATGGGGGATGGACATAGTTGGGCCAATTTCTCCACCGTCGGCGAAAGGCCATCGCTTCATCCTCGCGATTACCGATTACTTCTCTAAATGGGCCGAAGCCATCCCCTTAAGGGAAGTCAAGACTAGCGATGTGATCAAATTCATCAAGCACCATGTCATATACCGATACGGCATACCCTGGCGTATCATTCATGACAATGGCACGCAATTCGTTAGCCATGCCTTCACTAGGTTCTGCGACAAGTTCCGAATACAGAACCTCTCTTCCACGGCCTACAACCCTTCAGCAAACGGTTTGGCCAAAGCTTTCAACAAAACGATCATCAAGATCTTGACCAAGCTGACTTCCACTAGCAAGCGCGACTGGAGCGAAAAGCTAGGTGAGAGCCTGTGGGCGTATCGCACGACGGTTCGCACACCGACTGGCACCACGCCCTACTCGTTGGTATACGGCTGTGAAGCTGTATTGCCATTAGAGATTCAGATTCCATCCCTCCGCGTCGCCCTAGCAACATGGATGATGGCTGAGGAAAATCACCAACTACGACTCGCAGAGCTCGAGGCGCTGGACGACAAACGACTAGAAGCCCAGCAGCACATTGAGTTCTATCAAGCTCGAATGGCCAAGAACTTTGATAAGAAAGTTAAGCGCCGAGCCTTCAAAGAGGGAGAGCTCGTGCTCTCCGTCCGTCGACCGATGATCCTCACTTCCAAGAAGAAGGGGAAATTCCAATCCAAATGGGAAGGACCGTTCGTGGTAGAGACAGTCTACTCGAATGGCGCCTATCGCCTCGTCAAACCGAATGGTGATAAGATCATGATGCCCATCAACGGCAAGTATCTAAAAAAGTACTACCCCTAGTTCTCCTTCGCAAACCCTCCAACTGGTACACGAGGCTAAATTGTTCCTACTTTACCCGCTCTGGCGAAAGCCTCTTGCGGAACTCAATCCGCCTATCTTCTCCAATGAGATGGCGGATCCACTAAAGTCGTTCATATCACGACAAACACATTCAATTCGCCTATCTTCTCCAATGAGATGGCGGATCCACTAAAGTCGTTCATATCACGACAAACATTCAATTCACTTATCTTCTCCAATGAGATGGCGGATCCACTAAAGTCGTTCATGCCACGACAAACATTCAATTCGCCTATCTTCTCCAATAAGATGGCGGATCCACTAAAGTCGTTCATGCCACGACAAACATTCAATTCGCCTATCTTCTCCAATGAGATGACGGATCCACTAAAGTCGTTCATGCCACGACAAACACATAATTCGCCTATCTTCTCCATTGAGATGGCGGATCCACTAAAGTCGTTCATATCACGACAAACACACTCAATTCGCCTATCTTCTCCAATGAGATGGCGGATCCACTAAAGTCGTTCATATCACGACAAACACATAATTCGCCTATCTTCTCCATTGAGATGGCGGACCCACTAAAGTCGTTCATATCACGACAAACACACTCAATTCGCCTATCTTCTCCAATGAGATGGCGGATCCACTAAAGTCGTTCATATCACGACAAACACATTCAATTCGCCTCTCTTCTCCAATGAGATGGCGGATCCACTAAAGTCGTTCTAATTACGACATTCCCTATCAAGTTAACATTAAACCTCTGACAAAATCCACTCACTAATCCTCTTCCAAAGGATGGTGAGTCCCCAAAGTCGTTCCAATCACGACATTCCCTGTCACGTTAACATTAAACCTCTGACACAATCCACTTACCAATCCTCTTCCGAAGAATGGTAGGCCCCCGCAGTCGCTCCAATCGCGACAAGACCCCATCAAGTTAATAATCACCTCTGATGATTGGCACCGTTATTCTTACGAATAGCAGAGCCCAAGTGATGGCCTACCATGCGATGCGTTGTCACTTCTGTCAATAGTCACACTCCTACGTCCCTGAACTATTTGACCTATTCCAGATATCCCAATATTCCCTTAGGATAACTGATGGGTAAAGTCTACCACGCGAAGACTCCTACCACAATCAATTATCACATTCCTACATTATGACAATTGTCGAAGGCGGTTCGGCAGACAATCCGTCTGTCGATTCCTCAGGCAACAACTCGCCGAAGGGCAAGTCAAAGTTGAATTCTTCAGTTGGCCGCAGAAGTGGACGATCGTTCTTTGCTGCAAGCCAAGTGTTGCTCTCTCAATCCCATTGGAGCCACAACGCGAAAATCGGGATTGACCCAATCCCACGTTGTGAGCAACCGAAAGCAGAGCAAGAGCCTAAAACGACTAAGTCCAAAGCCAGAGAGTCGAGGGCTCGCCAAATCCAACTCAGATGCCAAACAGCACAGACAAAAAAAAAAAAGAAAACTGTGCAAGCAAAGTAAGGAAAGACATAACAAGCAAAAGAGGGCCATAACGGGCCAAAGTTTACACAAGTTTACAGTTTAGTTGTGGTGCCTGAGGCACCGACTAAATTAACAAAAAAAAGGGACTTAAACAAGGCATTACAAAAACTTCAGCAGGCTGAACGAGAGGAAGCGCGTCGTAGTATCGCTCGGCGCCCACGCTGACCGAAAGGGCAACCCCGTGCACCAAATCCACCAAACGCTGTAACGGCACGAAAGCGGGGTGGGCCAAAGGATCCGGAACAGAAGGTCCCGGGACCAAGCTCGAAGGGGGGGCAGCCGGAGCGCCGATATCGACTACGGTGGCGGAGGAGCCGACGCCCTCAGCGTCGCTGTGGTCAGAAGCAGAGGCCATGGAGGAGGGGAAGTTCTTTGCGGCAATCTACTTCTGGCGAATTCTTCTCGAAGCAGTAAGAACTCTGCTAAAGGGGAGCAAGTACTAATATTATATGCCGAGAAATCCAACGGCTGGGATTCATCACCCCAAGCGATCGAGCGGTCCGAACGCCCTGCGACGCTTCGAACTCGACGCCATTAAAGGCTACTCTCAAGACCCCAAACTGACAGATCGGATTGGGCACGAGAGGCGACGCGACCGATCGCTTCATCATAAATAAGCATTAATGCGCCTGCAGGGTCTTGACTGGCAAGCACTTGGGCCTGCCGACCGACACGTGGCGTGAGTTTCACCCGTGGTTGGATCTCCGACTGTTGGACAAACTCGCTGACTGCTCAAGTTTCGCCTACAGTTCAAACTCGCCGGGCAAATCGAGTCGGGTTTCCAACACAAGCACATTATCATACGGGTTTCGCCCGCAGCATAAACTCGCCAGCCGTTGAGTTCTGTTGCCAAGCGAAACTCGCCAGCAAATGAGCTTTGCCATCTACTTGAATTCGCCAATAGTTGAGTTCAGCTTCCAAGCGAAACTCGCCGCGATCAAGTCTCGCCTGGAAACAAATTCGTCAATCAATTGAGTTTCACCGGCAATTCGAATTCGTAAGGAACCGAGTTTCACCATTTTAACGAACTCGTCGTCGCCCTGGTTTCGTCGTCGCACAAAGGACTTCGCCCGCGATACGAGATCGTCTGCGATAACAGAGCAAAATACTGAAAAGCGACGTATCCAAAGGGTATACGCACAATGAGCGGGCACAAACCTCATTGAGACTTTAAGATAGTACATTTGAACAAAGTTATGGTTTTTGCAATTGTGAAAATCATAATGTTACGTTCAAAGAAACAAAACATGCACCCAGTGTTTTAAGACAATACATTTGAACAAAGTTATGACTTTATAAACAAACAAGTCATAAGCAAAATGTCTTAACACAAATCATAAAACAAAGGTCTCAGTCGAATATGCTAAATGTGGAGATCTTTTCCTTGACTGCCTCCACCCGGCTCGCGTGGTCTTCCCGAGCTTTACCTTCAGCAGTCTTCCGAATTCGGTCTTCGCGGCTCGACCTGGCGGCAGCATCCGTCTGGCGCAGGGCTTGTAGACGTCGAGTCTCCGCATCAGCATTCTTACTGACCTTCATAACGTCAGACTGGAGCCCCTTCCACTTCACCTCCGCCTGTCCTAATTCGGCCCTCAAGCGAGCCATGGTGCGGTTGAGGTCAATAATTTGCTCCTCTAGCAAGTGTTGTTGACCCACCCAGAAGTTGGCGACAGACTCCAAATCCGCTATTTCCTTAGAGCGGGTCTCCTGCTCCAGGGCGTCTTGACGCCTGACATGAGCCAGGCAAGACTCCATGTTGGCTTCCGGACCTTTCCGTAGCAAGGTCTCTAACTCTATCATGTGTGGCTCCAAGAGACGGAGTTCACGCACGCAACGGGTAGCAAGCTGATTTTCACCCGATCGCCGTAAATCAGCCACGCGATCATAGAGGGACTGCCTGAAGCTGTCGAAACTGCCCATGCCGAGTTCGACAAGAGAGATCGCCTGTCTCATAGCGCTCTCGAACTCTTCGATACGAGCCTGCCAGGACAAGGACTCGGACGGAACAGGCCCTTGGCCCGGAGCGAGCGCCGTGATGGGCGGAATTTCGAGGCAAGGTTCGGCTCCCGGCTGGGGAGTAGGATCTGAAGCAGCGAAAGTCACAGGGCCCTCAGACTCGTCGTCCAAAATCAAGATAGGCTCAGCCTCATGCTCCTCTGTAGCCGGCGTTTCCCCTCGATCTGTAAAACACAACAACGACATAGAGAGGAGTCAAGGGAGGAATACCTACTAAGCTCACGCGAAAGTCGAAGCAGGAAGATACCTTCAGTCGCGGCGGCCTCAGCAGCGCCTGAAGAAGACGGCTCCTTCCTTTTCTTGGAGACGACCCTCTTCACCTTCGGTGCCATCAGGAGAAGGAGGAAAGGGAAAATTCGGGTTTATGAGGGAAGATGATGAAGAGGCTGTAGATCCTCTTAATAGAGGGTAGGGGCGTTAAATACCCTATGAGTCCTAGATGGTTACTCAATATTCGATTAGACCGTTCGGGGCTAAAGCAGTTGGAGAGTAAAGACGAACAAGATCTGACGGTTCACGACCACGATCTGCAATAACGGCCCGAATCGGGCGCGAGGGACGAAGAGGCCCACTACCTCGCATTTAATGCGAAACGGCTAGCACACGTCTCCTTAACCGGCGTACACGGGGATTAACACGTGGCCCACTGAAAGTGGAACCCGGTCAGAGCCAGGTTCGCCGTTAACTCCTGCAAATCCGCCTGCGAACAAAATTCGCCTGCATATGAAGTAAACTTGCAGCAGAAACTCGCCGGCAAGAATCCCTCTACAGTTGAGTTTCTCTTACGGCTAAATTCTGACCAATGCATGATTACGAAAATGGAGCACATCCACAAATGACAATAGGCCAAAAACAAAAGGGATAATTTCATTCATGAAAAAAAAGAAGTCCCATTACAAGCGGAAAATTAAAGGCGAATTACAGGGATTTCAATCTCAGTTCCGCCTCACGAATTTCTTCAGTGGCGAAGCTCTCAAGCCTCCTTAGGACCTCTCGACAAATATCTTCCTCTGTGCACGAGAGAAAGTCTTGAATGGTCTCCCTGACATCCTTGAGAGCTCGATCCTTCTCCTCAACAGAGCCGGTGGTCAATCGCCGGCGAGACTTAACGCCCTCCAACTCTTTTGCCACGTGATCACGAGCCTTCTCTTGAACGGCCAGGGCAGCCTGTGCTTCGGCTACAACCTGTTTCAGCCTCTCTACTTCGAAGGAGAGTCGGGAGAACTAGCTATCGACCGTTTCTTCCTCACGGGCTACCCGTGCATCCTCGTCTTTGACCTGCTCCGACTCTGCGGACAACTTCAACTCTAGCGTCATGTTCTCGTTCAGGCGGCGATCACGATCTGCCAGAGCTACTCGAACTTCGCGGGAGGCGAGATCAACAAGAGTGGAACTCTCCGCACGAAGAGCGAGCAGCTGCCGAACAGCCCCCTCCACTTCGTTCAGACGCTGAAAATAGGGCCTCGCCGAGGTAGCGCCGAGCCTCTTACGCAAGAAGGACGCATCGTGTTCAAGAACTTCCTTGAATTCTTCGAAGGGGCAATTCTCCTCCAAGACCAGTCGGGTGCAGTGGGCCAAAGTATCTTTGAAATTCGCCAGAGCTCGCTCCACCTGCATTTTTCGCTAGCGTTCCAAGGGAGAGAGGGCGGCCTCCTCCGCCGTGGATGAAATCACGGTCGAGGTACCTATAGCCATAACCGTAAGGGTGGTAACGGGCACCACCGGAGCCGGTGCAACCAATAACGCCCTCGGTGCAGTGGTCACAACGTCAACGGCCGCCGCCGACGAAGAAATGGTCACCTGCAGAGTAGGAGCCTCCCGTTGAAGCGGAGACTCTCGCGCCGATGAACGACCCCCAGCCGACGCTTCCGCAGGAGCAGGAGATCCCCCTATTTGGCCAGGCGCGTCCTCAAGAGCCAAATCCTCTTCCTCGCTGGACAATGCCTCGTGAACCGAGACATTGTCATCCTCCTCAGCGCCTCCCCAGATGAGCGATTCGCCCAAGAGTGAGGATCCTCCTCACCTGCGACTTCACGGGTAGGATCAGCTACAAATACACGGAAAGAGGTTAACAGAGACCCCTCGAAAGGGACCCTACTAATGGTCGAGTACGAAAGGAAAAGTAATGCTAAAACACACGCTTACCTGAGTCGGTGGGCCCCTCCTCGTCTCCAGCCTCCCCTTCTTCGCCGAAAGGAATGGAGATCACCTTCTCAATCATGCCTGCATAGGTCCAATACCAATGTCAAAAGGTATGAGATCATCGTTGCGATCAAAGATGCTGTGCAAAAATTACCTCCTGATGCGGATGCAGAAGCCGCTGGAACTCCCGTCGGTGGCCTCACGCCAGATTGTGGAGGAGCGTCTTTCGAAGTCGCCAGGACCGCCCCCGATGCAGCAGAAGAGGCGGGCAGCGCGGCTCCAGACCCAGACGTCGCCGCTCCGGGGATACCTACCTAGGGAACATTATCCTGACCTTCCGCCGCTCGGACGGTTTCCGCCATCTCATCACGACAGACCTTCTTAGCCGCCTCCGCTCGAGAACTCTCTTCCGCTGCCTCCCGTTGATGCTTCGAGAGAAGCGAGCTATCGGAGACAGAAGCGGCACCCCCATTTGTCCAATGGTCGGACTCTGGACCGGTTTTGGGCGCCCGGATTCCCTTGGTTCACCAGGGGCATCCAGCGAAGGACAGGGAGAAGGAACTCGAACCTCGGGAACCTCGGATTCGTCTAAGCCAGCGTCAAAACCCTCGGTAACCTCGATTGGATCCTCCGAGAACAACTCCCTAGCAGTTTGGTGGCCCCTTCGCCTCGAAGAACGGAGAGAACCCCTGACAGGACGATCGCGTTCCACCAGATATGAGTTCTGGAACCAGAAATTGGCAGGATTAGCACTAGCGCCCCGATACCAGCGGCAGTATAAGAGCGTGTGATGTAAATCACGATCCTTCGCGGGCAACTCAAAGCGAGCCTGGGTACCTCCAGCATGGGTCCAGAACCATCCCCGAGCTCCGTCAACCAGTCCTCCTTCGAAGTTTAGGTGGGGATTGGCATTGCCCACATACAATTGATCGTACCCAAACTGGCGGGCGAACCTGCAGGGGATGTATGGCTCGAGATAGCATGTAGGGCCCGTTCTCAGAATGTGATACCCCGGTCGGATATTCACCAACCAGCGAAAGGCACCACGAGTAAGGACCGTGTAGTGATCCGCCGACGGAGCATCCCTGAGAGATTCTCCATATCCGCCCCCACTGAAATAAGGGAAGGAGCGGCGAAAATTATAATGCTCGAAGTGGGAGAGCGTCTTCCTTGCATCAGGAATGTCCTTGCATTTCCAAGAGCACCTCTCCAAGTGCTGGACGAAGGGGACAAACTTATCGCCCTGAAGCACCGCCGGGGCGCTCATCAAACATTCGCAGTGGTATACGAACCACGCCATCAAGTAGGTGTACGGTAGCCCCACCCTAGGATTGGGAGTTTTGATAACTACTCCTTCCCCCTCATCAAGGACCGACACACGGCAGAATTGGGCCGTCAGAGTGCGGAGCCCTCGGTGAATACACGCTATCGTCGCCGATACCAGGGAATAAGACTTCCCGTGAGCTAGGCAAACCGCCGGATACACAACCTCCACAGGAAGAGCCTCAAAGGAGTGAGTGGGGATTACGCACCTCTTCAGCCATAACATGAGGTACCCTGCGAGCAGCGCCTTCCCCGAGATGAGAAACTTCGCCTGATGATGGAATGAGTAAAAAACCGTACCAGACTTAAACCCGCCCTCATCGCGGTCAAGAGTCATGGTGCTTCCTTCTTTAGCTGTCCTCGCCTCCACTTCAGGCTGGTCGCACGCGCCTAACGGGAGAGCGGGATTCCCCTTGACATCGTTCTCCGGGAACAGATAATCAGCCCAATTCTTGTGGCTGATCCCCGGGGTCTTCTTCTTCTTCCCATTATGATCCGAGGCCCCTAAAGTACTGAGGCATATGTGGTAGTGGCAGAGTAACTCCCACAGAGTTTCAACCGCCAAAGGGGAATGGCT
>NC_033795.1:75120252-75158125 GCF_001876935.1 Asparagus officinalis | reverse complement strand
AGTCTTGCACTTAAGTAACCTTTATTTTAAAACTGAGCAAATAAATGTCCCAGTAGTTTTTAAATTTTGTAGATAAATGCCTTAAAATTTTAAAATATTGCACTTTGGTATCTTCATGTTTACTTAATGTTACATGCTGGTGCCATATTGTTTACCCCATAGTGCATATAAATACGCTCAGTTTGTAAATAACATCACTTTATTACCCTAAAGTTTCTAAGGGATATGTTTGCATCAAAAGTTGCTTTCATTGATAATTCTATTGAACTTCGGTCGTTTACAACGAATTACAATAAAAAAATTAGAAAATTACAACTCTTGAGAAACTAACACAGAAGTCGTTTATCGAATCCTGTTTTTGTGGGACTTTGCCTGTGCCGGGAACTCTTTGGTTCGTGGACCGCCGAATCACAGATCGTGAAGGGGGTTTACTGATTCTGACTTCGTTTATCGAAGTGAGAATTTGAAACGATATCTTATCAAAGCAAAAGAAGTTGTTTTTCTTAAAATCAAGTCAAAGCTTAATTTCAAGGAGTTGCACGAAAATTCAAATCTGCTCTCTCTGCTCTGGATTGCTCGAAAATATGCTCGATCCTCGTCAGAAGTGACCCTAGGGGGGTATTTATAGCCTCAGGGGTCTGTAACTGAAAAAACTCAACAAACGACAAAATTAATACGGCGAGACAGTGTTTACTGTCTCGGCGGGCGAGACAGTGTTTGCTGTCTCGGCCCGCGAGATAGTAAATACTGTCTCAGAAACAGTAACCATCAGGCAGTTTTCGTTTTAACTGCCTTCCCACGTTTCAAACTCCGTTATTTTGGCAGTTATCCACGTGATTTTCGCCCACGATGCTTCCCACGTCCCTTGGCAGTTAATGGACACGTGTCGGGTTTGTTTGGGTTTTGGGTCGGGTTTTACCCACTCATATATATTTCTCCCCACCCGAAAACACTCTTGTTCATCAGAAAACCCTAGAGAAACCCTAGCCTCCTCTCCCCCTCAAAACCCTAGCTCGTTTTTGGGCATTCTTGGGCGATTTTTGGGGATTTTCAGCGGCTTTTTGTGGATTACAGCGAAGGGGATTGTTCATCATCACTTCTAAGGCGAGTAACATCTCGCCCACCCTTCTCCCATGTTTTTAATAGTTTATAACTGTTTTTCATAAGTTTTATTGAGCCTAAGACTTATTTTCAAGTATAAATCAATATCCTTGTTAGGGTTAATGCTAGAAATTATGTATTTCGGATTTTAAATCCCCACCAACAAGTTTTTCATGAAAACCCAGATCTAGAATTTTATTTAAAGAATAAAAATACGAGTTTTATATTGATTAAATGCTCTCTTTCATGTATAGGAGTTAAATGTTAGATTTAACCTACAAGAAAATCGTTTCTCATGATAAATATGTTTTTCTCACTGTATCATAGTCGAGAATCGATGGCTATAGAAGTGTAGATCATTAAAATAGAAGTGTGGATCATTTGAACAAGTTACGGTTGGGAGAAATGCTTTGTTCAGCCCGTGAGTCGACCCACGGCTCATCATGAGTCGACTCAACAGGTTGAGTCGACCCATGACTGTCATGAGTCGACTCATCGGATACAGTGTTTACATATTTAAGGGTACTATCTTCCACGTTTGGACTTGAGGAGTGCTTGGTTTATTGAGTATTTATTTGTAGTGAATGTGATTTCACCTATACATGTGAGATGACCTTTCGGACACAAGTTTAAGTCAGTTCAGTAGGATATGTACGGGAATAAGACATGCATACTTTCTTATACGCAGTCCTTGTGTTGGACTATAAACCATTAAAGTCCTCGTGTTAGACTATAATCCATTAGAGTCCTCGTGTTGGACTATAATCCATTCTTTTTATATATCATGTTTTAGACTTTTGCTAAGCCTTGAGCATGTTACTTAACCAAGTTGGCTTCGCGACATATTGTATTAGGCTGGGGCATGATAGCTACCTAGGTTGTACATGACACCTATTGCAGCTTTGTTCATGTTTACACTTTATTAGTAGAGACGGGTATGTATTCTTTTCTTTATTTGTTTTCTTATGACCAGCCTCGGGTTTAAATATTTAGGGATCTACAATTTGAGATACAAGGTATATACATGAGGGTTTCCTTGTTTGGATTATTTCGCTCGACGTACCTATGCTCGTGTTGTATTTCCCTAAGTACTAAAACCCATTAATGTTTGTGTAAATGAATTATATTATTTGTATTAACTGTATTTTCATATACAACGAGCCCTATCCCTTGGGGTTGGTTGTGA
Organism: Asparagus officinalis; assembly: GCF_001876935.1. Classification (NCBI taxonomy): domain Eukaryota; kingdom Viridiplantae; phylum Streptophyta; class Magnoliopsida; order Asparagales; family Asparagaceae; genus Asparagus; species Asparagus officinalis. The sequence continues at coordinate 75,155,838 of NC_033795.1, read as the reverse complement.
TGTTGTTCGCTAGTGCTTTGACTCTCGTTGTCCCTCCCCCTTTCAGGTAACGAGCCAGGAGCCCGGAGAGTCGCAGGTTGACGGCGATGCACTTTAGCTTCAGCCGTCTATTTAGTTATATTTTCTTTTGAGCTCCACCGTAGATTTTTGTGTAGACATGAGAGAGTCTTATTCTAGAAGTTGTAAAGGCTGTGTGCCTTATTTCCTCTTGTCAGACATTTTGTATTTGAGACTTGTTGAGAACTCCAGTTCATTTATTTCAGACATTTACTTGTATTCCAGTATATTAGGTGACGAAATATTAATTTGATCTCTATTACTTCATCAGTTGATTGTTGTATAATCTTTTACTTGCTTTGTACTAACCTGTTGTTGATTCCACTAGAGAGATAAAAATTTTGATGGTGAAACATGTTATTGTACGGTGTGGTGCATGACAGGTTTGACATTTCTGGTTTCACCTCGGACTCCAGCCTTGTGTGAACCCAGGGGCGTCACACAAGATCTAATACATAAACTATAATATAAAGAAGACTAATTCATCTCAGAACTCAAATACCATGTCATGTCCAAACCCACATAAGTATCATGTCCAGCCTATGTGAGCGTAACTGTCATACTCAAGGTTTAAACAGGTGTCCAACACATGGACTAAGACTAGGTGTAGTGGATGCCCAACACATGGACTACATATATAAATTGTCCAACACATGGATTGAATAATGAATGTCCAACACATGACTGAATATAATGAATGTCCAACACATGGACTGAATATGATGAATGTCCAACACATAGACTGCACATAATAATTGCCCAACACATTGACTGAATGAAATGTGTAGAATATCGATGAGATATATGAAAAGGATGCATATACACTAATTTCACACGTGTCTCGATATGCAAATCTAAACTCATGTCCACAAACCATCTCACATATGAAGATACATAATAAACAATAATTTCTAACACCAAATATTTGAGGCGACTTCTAGATCACATTAAAGCACACATCAAAAGTAAAAATGCTTTGAAACAAATCTAGAAGTGACATTATTATTTTCCAAGCATAATATTACCGATATCAACATATATTAAATAACATGAAACGAAATATTAGCATGTAAATATATCGTCGAAACCCTAAACATTTATATACACATGTTTAAACGTTTTAAAAGCAAAAACTTGTGATTTAATTCATGATTAATAAATTTCAGATCTAAAATTTATCAAGGTTACTGTTGTAATCAATTAAAAAATTATAATAATGTATTCTCACTTCATAAGTTATAAAGATCTATCTTTTGTACACTAAAAATACATTTTATGCTCGAAAAAGCAAAATAAAACTCAATAAAACGTACAAAATAAAAGGATGCAGAGTTGAGCGAGATGTTTACTTGCCTCAGATGCTGAAAAACTTCTACCACATGAAAGAGAACCAATCCCCTTCGCTGCACTGCACAAAACCCGCTAAAAAATCCTCCGAAATCCCTCAAAATAGCCAAAGAAAAGAACTAGGGTTTGAGAGAGGGGAAAAGGGGCTACTAGGGTTTGGAACACAGGAGAAAAGAGGTATTTTTCATGTTTAAACATGTGTATATATAACAGCAAACCCAAAAAACTACAGCCCAAAACCCGAAACTGGAAAATCCAGTCTAACTAGAAACATACTCTTCAGTATTTTCGCTGTAACTTTCGTATCCGACCTCAGAATGAGGTGATTATAGATTTTTTAGAAAGCTACTAAAGATATCTATAACTTTAGTCTTATAATATTTTTCCATATTCATAATATATCAGTGTGTAAAATACAAAATCTCTCTACTGGTCATAAATTTCTAGATTTATACATCGAGCATGATTTGTGCATTTGCTCTTATATATATACATATATACAGTAAATTGATCTCAAATCAATTCCTAGCATACTCAAACATCATAATACATTATTTATAATTATATAACATATTTATTATTATTTATCATAAAAAATTCAAATTTTTAGGGTTTTACAACTACCCCCCGGCGGGGTTAGGGGCAGCGCCCCGAAGCTCCACGGTATACATCAGGTTCCGTATTAGATTTCGTTACTCGAACGCATGCTTGAACTCTAAGTTTTGCTGGTGAAATGTAGTCCTGAGATCTGCGTTTTGCTAATGAAACGCAGTCTTGAGATCTGTGTTTTGGTTCTAGAACGCACTCCTAAGAGTTGCGTTTGGTTTTGGAAACGCTTCCTTGAGGGTTGCGTTCTGCTTGAATAACGCGCTCCTGAGGGCTGCACTTTGATTGTAAAACGTTCCTCTGAGTGCTGTGTTCTACTTGATCAATGCAGTTTTGAGGTCTGTGTTTTGATGTTGGAACGCGCCTCAGAGAGTTGCGTTCTATTTGGGAAATGCACCCCTGAGGGCTGCGTTTAGCTTGGCTTATGCGAGGCTCATGCTTGGGCACGCAAAAGCGAGGCTTATGTTCTAAAGTAGAAACACATAGCTCGTGTTGAGGCTCACAAATATGGAGTTCGCGTTGATTGGAGGATCGGTTCTCTTAAGCTAAGTTTTCTCCTTCAGAGATGGAACTGTATGAACAATGCAATCCCCAGGGGAGATAGTCTTTTGATGAGTCGTCCACAACTGGAGCTTTAGTCTCCTTAGAGACTTTGTGGATCTTGCGCATAGCCTTGGTGCTAAGGGATCCGGAGGAGAGGGCCTTCTCAAACTTGGCTTGATCAAACTCTACCACGAGAGTGTTGACCATTGTTCCAGCGAGGTTGACGTCAGATTGCGCCACCACTTCTTCATCAGTGAAGCTCATCCCCAGCGGAGTCGTCATCTTTTGTTTGGTGAAAAAATTATAATAAGAAAATGACAGAATTGAATTTGATTTATTCTTTCTAGAAAAAGAATGTTTATAACTCTCTCAAACTCGATTATAATTTGAATTTCCTAATTATAAAAAAGAAGAAGATCAATGGAGATCCTCCCCTTTGTTTAAGTCTGGGTACTTCATGATAGCAACGAGATACCTCCCTTGAATGCTCGCGTCGAGTTTGCTTCTCATTGACGATCCGAACGTCTTGAACTCGTGGAACACGGTTGAATCCTATTGATTGATGTTGACGATAACTTGTGTGGCAAGTTTGGAACTCTGAACGAGTTAATAACTTAGAGCGAGTTTAAACTCTTGAAAAAGAGTTGATTTGAACCAAAAATCAGTTAATAGCCAAGGATGAAAGCTCCCTCTTGTTGAACAACGCTGAAGGATGAACGTCGATCGCCCCCTTTGTGATTTTATGTCAGAAGCCGCTCAATGGTCTCCGATCTTGATCTGCCCAAAAAAGATATTTTTTTCAACTCTTCTTAGTTTTGAGGTATTTATAGGGAATTAAGGGGTATAACCGCCCCCTTAATTCGCTCCTAAGTGGGGTTGTAATCCCCTCAAATCATGGGAAATGGTTTTGGAAACGTTCAGCTTGTGTTTGAATGAGTCAAACACCAAAAATAGCGTTCTGGGCCCGAACTCTCCATTTTAGAACTGAAACGTAGAGTTGGGCATGTTTTGGCGGCTGAGAATGCACAAGTCGCTCTGCATTTTGAGTCTGAGACGCAAGAATGAACTCTGCGTTTGGATCTGGACGCAGAGTTAGGTTCTGCGTTTTGGGCTAAAAACGCAGCAATGAAGTCTGCGTTTGGATGTTGCAATGCAGGGAGGACCTCTGTGTTTTGATATTGAAACGCATGTCTGACCTCTGTGTTTTGATGTGAAGAGACCATCAATTTGTGGTATCTTTTGCTAGAGCATTGCAAAGATCATCATCTTGTATTCTTATTCTTGGCTCCTTGAAAATATGAGAGTCGTCAGTAACTTCCGATGTTGATTGTGAAGATTATTGATTAGAGCTTTCATTAGTTGTTGTGAATGTCATCAGATTGTAACCTTTATCGATCTACGTGAATATCTTCAAATTGTTGCCTTCTGGAAGCCGTCGAATTGTAAATTCCATCATTGATGTTTGATGGGGATCAGCTATCTGCAGTAATTTTTAGACAACCTACAAGATTAGCTCTTTTGAATCTGTGTAAACGATAAATGTTGTAATGGGTTTGACAATGAAAATGATTTCTGATGTAAACACGTGTATTTATTAAATGTAGTTAAGGGAGTATTTTCAAGGCAATACAAGAAGTCAAAATCATCTCACGAATCCACGAGATAGAGTCATTGCCTTATAATTAGTGAGATGATTTCGACTGTTTCGCATACGAAGAACAAACGTACATTATCGTAAAAATAACGTGACAATATACCCAACCTTACGGAGTGCGATACAGCATGAAATTGCCCATTTTGCCTTGAGGCGTGTTTTGACCAAGCAAAACACATCTTTTAAGCATCGACCCCCACAAAGAAGGATACCGGCTCTTCTAGAATGCCTCGCGAAGGAGAGCAAACGAGCATACATTACTTAGAATATTAGTTTTGAATTGACAAAGTGATAAACACTTACCCCTAAAAAATGAAGCTGTGGGAGCCTCCCTCTCAGCCGGCTGAGAGGCTGATCGACCCCTCTGGACACGCGCTATCTTGGGAGACATCATCAATCTATAAGGAAAGTTATTGATCCAGGTGAAATTTCAATCTCAAGAGGATAAACCAATCCAAAAGCTATAATTGAACACCCTCAAACTCAACCCTCACTAAGAATTGAGAAGTGGTCAAGGGGAAGAGCTGGAAAATAGTCAAATACACAAAGCCAAGGCTTGAGTTCCAATTATCATCTAAAACCGAAGCTAAATCCTCAGTTGTCATCTAAATACATGAAGCTAAATCCTCGATCCTCGTCCAAAAGCCCGAAACCAAAACCCCCAAAGCTTAAGGTTCGGCCATGATTAAGAGAAAAATCAAACTTTTATCAAGAAGAACACAAGGAAAAGGAATTACACCTCGAGAGAGAAAAAAAGCAAGCTAGGGCTTGGCAGAAATCAAAGGAAGAGCTCAAAAATCTTCAAACTCAAATGGAATAGGCGTCGGTTACTGTCAAATTAAAGAAGAAAACAAAGACTTGGGCATATAACTGAAGATGAAAGATCAAAATCAAGAAAAATTCGTTAAAATCCTATACGAAATTAGGGTTTGGGTAAAATTTCAAACGAAGGGAGAAAGACGCATTACCAAGTATCCCCAAATTCAGCTCTCATCAAGAATTTAGAGCAAACAAACTTTGGTGAAGAAAAGAGCAAGGGAAAGGAGCACCGAACCTTGAAGAACAAGTCCACAAAACCTAGGAATCCCCTTTCTTTGATTGGAGACGATGGCTAAAGAGGGATGAGGAGAGTTCAAAAATCTTCAAGGCACCAAAGACAAGCTTCGGTATCTGCTAAGAACAAGAGGGAGAAGAGCTTTGAGCGGTCTACACTAAGAACAAAAAGAAAGGGATGAAACCCGAAACCCTAGCTAAGAATTCAAAACTCTAGGGAAAACTTACCATTTTTTGGCCAAAAATCAAGAGGAGAAGGAGGGAGAAATCAGAGGACTGATTTCTGGGGAGTTTTTGAAGGAGGAAACACGGGCAAAGTGGAAGAAAAATCACCAAATACCGGACTTTATAGACTCCCAGAACCAACCTTCCCCCTCCTAGCGAGACACATATGCCTGTCTCGGACTGTGAGACAAGTTAATAAGTCTCGCACTGGAACGAGACACCCATACCTATCTCTCATGTGTGGTAGGTCCTGCGAGTGCTTTCGTGCATGATTTTGCCTATTTTAGCCTATTTTGACGTATTTGAAGTATGTATTCACACTCCGATGAGTATACAAGTATAAACTATATCTCCTTGAACCTTCAACAGGTATATGAGGTTAAACTGTTCCCTAAAACTCCAAGGAGTATAAGAGTATAAATTGATTCTCCTTGCTCTAATGCCTTAAGAGCTTAAACTATGTAGACTCCAGTTACGTATGAGTATAAACTGTGTTACACCGCAACGAAGGTCAACGTTGGTCAACGATTCGACAGTTTCGCCAAAATCAAGTTTAGGATAATTTAATGCCAAAATTATTCCATGGAGTTCAATCGCAATTCAGATACCAATTCCCAATGAAGATGCTTGTTTTTAGTAAAAGTTGCCTTCATTGCTGAATTCATTATAATATTAATCGTTTACAAAGAATTCAAAGTTCAACAAAAGAAAATGAAAGATTACAACTTTCTCAAAAATAATGCAAGATCCGTTCGTCGTTTCTTGCTTGTGTGGGTCTTTAGCTGGTGACGGGGACGTCGATAACCGTGGACTACCTGACAATCAGATCATATCCGGAACTCCGTCGATTCGCAAAGGAATCTAGAAGCAGAAGCGCTTATCTCGGCAACGGCAAGATAATTGCTCTTCTTAGGTTTATCACAATGGGATAATCCTAAGGATCGGACATGGGTGGTGCAGATCTGAAGAATCTCCCTCTTTAGCATTGAAGAATTCGATCAATCTTCAATCCGGCAGGGCTTCGCCAATTCTCCAAAATTCCATATCCAGAAAAATAAGGACCTAAGGCCTGTATTTATAGGCTCGGGGGAGTTCGGACGGTTGAAACAGCACAACGGGCTATTTTTAGGCCTTAGCCGAAACACCCTAGGGTGTCTCGGCCTTGGCCGAGACACCTTGGCATGTCTCGCTTGTGCCGAGACACCTCGGGGTGTCTCAACTCAGGCTGAGACGTTCCGTTTTGTATATTTGTCCGTTTCTACCATAACTTCTTCGTCCGAACTCGAATTTGAGTGATTCAAAGTGCGTTGAAAAGCCGGTGATGAGATCTATAAGCTCCGATGATTGGGTCATTGTGGAATAAACTGGGATACAAGAGGCGTTTTCCCTTTTTGTAAGTGACGTGGGGCTCCTGATCAGTCCGTATCCTCGTTATTCTGAAATTCCGTTACTTCACGTAGTTCGTCGATTCACTTCAAGCATTCATCAACGTCAATCAAGATTCTATGACTTGGATAGTGACGTTCCTCACCTCCTCTTAGCTTTGAGCTGCTCACGGAGACCTATAGGTAATTTTCGATGCCTACAGATACCCCTTCCTAAGCGTTCCAGACTTGTTTCTTTTATAGAAGAGACTGGAATACTTTGGATGTGATTGGTCCAGCCTTCGATCGGTATAAAGGACCTTTAATTAGCTTCAACTCTTGACTCCTTCGATTTTCAGTCTATTCGATGCTTTGACGAATAGCCGGAGTCCTTCCGGCGCTGCGTTTATCGCCTGACCGTCGTCGGAGTCTCGAGTCTACAACCGGTGAGTTGGGTTTGGTTCGTGTCACTGAATTGACTTAGAACTGACCCTATCCGTCGCATCGACTCTCTCATTGCAACGCATTGACTGGCATTGATCTAAGGTTACGCGTTGACCGGCGTTGACCTTAGGGTTTAGATTGTCTTACGTTAACTTTTTCATCGCAACGCGTTGACTGGCGTTGACCTAGGGTTACACGTTGACCGGCATTGACCCTAGGGTTTTGGATCATTTGATGTTGACTTTTTTATCGCAACGCGTTGATTAGCGTTGACCTAGGGTTACGCATTGATCAGCGTTGACCCTAGGGTTTTGAATCGCCTGACGTTGATATTTTACCGCAACACATTGACTAGCATTAACCTAGGGTTACGCGTTGACCGGCGTTGATCCTAAGGTTTCGAATCACCATACGTTGACTTTTGGTCACAACGTGTTGACTGGCGTTGACCTAAGGTTACGCGTTGACCGGCGTTGATCCTAGGGTTTCGAATCACCATACATTGACTTTTGGTCGCAACGCGTTGACTGGCATTGACCTAGGGTTATGCGTTGACCGGCATTGATCCTAGGGTTTCGAATCACCATACGTTGACTTTTGGTCGCAACGCGTTGACTGGCGTTGACCTAGGGTTACGCATTGACCAGCATTGATCCTAGGGTTTCGAATCACCTGACGTTGACTTTTGACCGTAACGCGTTGACTAGCGTTGACCTAGGGTTACGAATCGATCGGTGTTGACGCTCATCACAACAAGTTGACCGGCGTTGACCTAGGGCTACGCGTTGATCCGGCGTTGACCTTAGGGTTTCGAATCGATCGGCGTTGACTCTCATCGCAACGTGTTGACCAGCATTAACCTAGGGCTATGCGTTGACCGGTGTTGACCTTAGGGCTACGTGTTGATCCGGCGTTGACCTTAGGGTTTTGGATCGATCACCATTAACACAGTTTATACTCGTACGTCTGCTAGAGTATACACAGTTTAAGCTCTTAAGATATTGGAGCATGGCGGTCTTAAATGTCAGAGTTGCAGGACCAACTATGAAAGTTGATTCATCTGCATGTATGGATCTTATCCTGAAGTTGTTGGATGCTCAAGTCACCAACTAATGAAGATGATGCGTCAATGACTCGCCTTTATAGAATTTTTGGCAAATTCTCAGCCATCAACGGGTTTGATGAGCCTTTACCGACTACCGTTTGAGTCGGGCTAGCATGCGGATTGTTTAAGTCCGTTCTGCATGTGACGTTAAGCTAAAAGAGTTAACCCTTTTAGTGCTACGATGTTGAATACGTAGACTTCGTCTTTCTCCCGTGAAAAGACTAAACAGCAACGTGTATCAGACGTTGACTTAGGATTTTTGGCAAATCCTCAGCCCTCAACGGATTTGACGTGCTCTTACCGATTACCTTTTGAATCGGGCTTACATGCGGATTGTTTAAAGTCTGTTCCGCATGTGACGTTGTGATAAAGGAATGAACTCCTTTAGACTTGATGCTACAACTTCGAATACGTAGACTTTGCCATTGTTACGGGAATAGGCTACCCGGTAATGTGTGTTAGACGCTGACATATCCCTACTTAGGCTTCAAGATAAAAGTCCCCAGACTGGAATTCTGGTGTCTTCTTCAATCGGAGAAAGACTAAACCGGCAACGCGTGTTAGGCATTTACTTATCCCTACTTAGGATTCAGGATAAAATTCTACGTGCGTGTGAAGCACGGATTTTGGTGTTATGAATAACAACCTGCCACAATATCGAATATGTGGGCTTTGTGAAGCACGGATTTTGGTGTTATGAATAACAACCTGCCACAATATCGAATATGTGGGCTTTTGTCCCCTTTTTTACGGTTAAGGACTAACCGGCAATGCGTATTAGGCATTGACTTATCTCTTCTTAGGATTCGGAATAAAATTCCCCGCGCGTGTAAGGCGCGGATTTTGGCGTTATGAATAACAACCTGCCACAATATTGAATATGTGGGCTTTTGTCCTTTCTACAGTTAAGGACTAACCGGCAACGTGTTAGGCGCTGACTTATCCCTACTTAGGCTTCGGGATAAAATATCCTAGATTGGATTCTGATGTCTTTTTTAATCGTGAAAGACTAAACCGGCAACGCGTGTTAGGCGTCGACTTATCCCTACTTAGGATTCGGGATAAAATTCCCCGTGCCTGTGAGGCACGGATTTTAGGAGTTGAAAAAAAAAGTGGTGTCTTGTAAGGACCGTGAATTTTGATACTAGTTAAAATAATTTTTTTGGTATTTTAAAATATTTAATTATTATTTTTAAAAAGAGTATTTGTATTTTTCTTGATTTTTTATAATTCTCTATGATTTAAAAATCTGATTATATATTTATTTAAATGATTTTAATATTTTTTAAAATTTAATTTTGTACGGTAAAAAGTTTTGGAATTTATTTGTTATGTTATCGGCACTAATACATATTATTTTAAATAATATATTGTACTATTAATATTATTATGAATTATTTCACATAATACATAGTATTATTAATTACGTGTTTTTGGTATAATTTATTGTATTATTTCTATTGTTACATATTATTTGTCGTATTAGTATAACTTGTACGTTTTACTGTATAGATAATTATCCCATAATTATTTGATTTTAAATGTAAGTAAAAATATTTTTATTATTAAGTATTCTTGTTTAATTATACAATATGGGTATATTTCAACTATTTCGTATCAACTGTTGTATTAGTACAATATGTACGTTTTTAATTATAGATAATTATTATGTAATTAGTTTAATTTTTAAATACCCATAATTAATTATTTTAATTTTTAAAACCCTAACCCAAACACCTCTCTCTCTCTCTCTTTATATATATATATATATATATAAACTTTTTATTTTCGTTTTCGTTTCCTATTCACGACAGCCGCCGCCCTATTTGTTTCTCTCCTCTCGTCTTCCCCAACTCGACGCCACCAAACCCCCGACCACCGCGGACGCCGCCTCTCCCTTCTCACCTCGACGAACCGCAACCGCCTCTCCACCCAGCACCGTCCCATCTCGCCGCCGACCACACCTCCACAAACCCGCGGCCAGATCCAGCGCCTCCCTCACCAAGCCCGAGCTCCCCCAATGATGGCCGCCTTGCCCTCCTCCCCGCAAACGCGCCAGCACCTCCTCTCCGTCCCCTCTCCGTCGCCCTAAGCCACCTGAACCACCCCTCTTCCATCCCCATCAGAGCTCCCTCCACTACCACGACCAGCAAGCCTCTCAGATTCAAAACCCACCTCGTCGCTGCCGCTCCCCTCCGACAAAATAGTGACGCCACCTCGTCGTTGCGCCCGACGCCGACCCGAGCTCGCCGCCTGGCCTTCGCGGAGTCAGTATCGATCCGTTCGACGAAACCCCGAGGCAAGATCCCGCTCTCAGTCCTGTTTGTTTGATTATTTACATTTTTATGAATTATTTGCATAGTTTAATTCTGTCGATATTTATCCTGCGTGGGTTGTATTGGTCGAACATATATTGATTTACATAATGGATATGTGATAAATAAGACATTTTCAAAATAATTATAAGGAATTAAAAGATTTAGTTTGGCAAAAGAATCATTTTTAGATAATTATAATAATTTAAAAAGAATTTATTTGTGAAAAGAATTAGTTTAGATTAATTGTTAACGCGAAATAATTTTAAATGAATTAAATTTAGAAAAAGATTATTTTCTGATTATGTAGGCTGCTGTTTATGATTATATAATTCTTATTTTGATTATCTGAAATATTATGATATTATTACACATGATTAGTTGCATTGATTGATTGCTCCATGTTGTGATTAGAATCTTAGGAGTTTATGACAGTTAGGATTCAGAATCTCGTGTGTAGTTGACCTGGAATTACAGAATTAGGTGAGAAGTATGGTCCATGTGAGAGGTTGGGATTGTTGATGTATATTCCGGGGTCGGCGCTGGTGAATTTTGGTAGTCACCGGGGTGGCAGGTCGCGAGGAGTTGTGATATTGTGATTGTAGTTATTTTCCAGGCTCGCCGCCAGTGTCTTGTTTCGGCCTTGGGGTGGGTCTGAGGTATCGTGATATGAGATTGTTGATGTATTTTCCAGGCTCGCCGCAAGCGGTCTTTGTTTCGGCCTGGGGTGGGTCTGAGGTGTCGGTGTTATCGAGATTATTGATTGTTTTCCAGGCTCGCGCCAGTGTCTTGTTTCGGCCTGGGGTGGGTCCGAGGAGCAGGGATATTGAGATTGTTGATTATTGAGATGAATGATGAGATAGTTAGTTACCTGACCTCGATCTTGGCTAGGTATGATTCTTGTGAGATGTAGGTCGATTATACTTCTTTTCACACATAGATCGGGATTAATATTTAATTATCTATAATTTGAGACATATGGTATATACATGAGGGTTTCCTTGTTTGGATTATTTCGCTCGACGTACTACGATCTCTTGTTGTAGATTTTTTAATATTAATTCCATCTAGTGTATGCCCTTGTGATTTGGAATGATTAGACTGATCGCTAGCTGCATGATTCGTTACCTGATCGATTCTGGATGCTTATTGTTATCATAAATTAGTAGTGTTTTCATGTTGATTTGTGGATTTCAATTATACGTTTTTTATTGTTTCTGTTATTGTATCGTTTTCGCATTGGATTTCTGTTCGTTCATTTTTCTTTGTGGGGTCGGGTCTGCCGTGCGCCATGCCGACTGACGTACACCCTGTTTTCTCTGGTGTACGTCAGACTTAGATGAAGAACATGTTTCAGCCGGGAGATCATTAGGAGCCAGAGATACTTAGCAGGAGTGTCTTTGTAGACGGAGCAGAAAGAAGAAGTCGAAGTCTATTCTTTGATGATTCCCACTTTACTTTTATAGTTCTTTCCATTCCTGCCTGATCGGTGTATTTTGTATCTCTTCAGTATTCATTTGTTCAGATTTGTATAAGGGCATGTTTGACCCGTATTTTTATATCTGGGATGATCTGCTTTGTGATATGTATTATTTTATTCTGAGTTTGTCTATTATATTCTTGCTGATTGTGATCGGGGACCTGTGACTTCGCATTGTACTTATTTTCCAGACGCTTAGCGTATTAGATTGAGAAGAAGGAGGTCTAGCATTTATCTCTTCCTCAGTCTAATACGTCGCGGGCTTGTTCACGTTCCGATTCCCTGGTATTTTGGGAAGCGGGGCGTGACAGGTCTTCTCTTAGGGCAAAGACGAACCCGAAATGGGAGAGGAAGAATTTTATATTCTATCTCCCAACACTGAAGAGGAAGAATTTTATATTCTATCTCCAGTTGAAAAGGAGACTCGAGGTGGGATCTCCACCCCCAGAATTCGGAAAGGTAAAACTAAGAGTGGGATCTCCACTCCGAGAATCGAAAAGATTCGGATAACCCTAACTGTCGAAAGGTTTGATTACCGAACTAAAGATGAATTTCTCATTTATCGAGAGTGAATTGTGATTTTGGTCCTAACTGTAAGAAGGTTTGACCAAGTGGGATGTTTGAGACGATCCTAACTGTAGGAAGGTTTGATCGCTCGATTTGTGGATCTCTCGTTCATTGGAGGAATCGAGAGGAGATTTTGGTTATGGTCCTAACTGTAAGAAGGTTTGACCAGGTAAACAGTGGGAGTGGGAGCGGGAGTACAAATCATAGTAGGAGTATTAACTTGTACAAATCACTCAGTAGGGGTTCTTAGTGTCAAGTGATAAGGACTTAACACGAAGGGGTTTGACAATTCATCAAAGATTGACAGATCAAAATTCCAAGCATTATGTCAGAAATTTAATAATGGGAATGTTGAGTGCACAAACACATAGAAGTTTGAGTGGATTCAACCGAAAGGAATTTTGGTGGTCCCACCGTCAATTAGTCTGATCGGTGGGGGATTTTGTGGTGGAAGGCTGTGAGTCGTCAAACACCAATAGGAGTTTTGTGAGGGAAGATTGATCCAACAAAGCGATCGAATCTCGTCTCAGTAAAAGAGTGTTCGGAAATCATAGTGGGGGTTTAGTGTTTATCACTTTGTTTGTAATGATCGGATTATCCCTAAAAAATTACATATAGTATTCTTCCGGGAACTTCTCGTTACATGAATCATCCACCCCCAGCTTCTTCGCGAAACTGGGTTTATCATTGCATTCGGTTACATGATCGGGTTATCCTTAAGAATATTACATATAAAAATTCTCCAGGAACTTCCCGTCAACGGTAGGAAACAGTTTAGACTCATATACCAATTGGAGTATCAGGGAGCAGTTTAACCTCTTATACCGGTCGAAGGATTGAGAAGCAGTTTATACTCTTATACTTGTCGGAGTCTAGGAAGGAGCAGTTTATACTCTTATACTTATCGGAGTGTTAAGAAGCAGTTTATACTCGTATACTTGTCGGAGTGTTAAGAAGCAGTTTTTACTCATATACTTGTCGGAGTGTTAAGAAGCAGTTTATACTCGTATACTTGTCGGAGTGTTAAGAAGAAGTTTATACTCGTATACTTGTCGGAGTGTTGTCGTTCTCATTTGGCTTATCCTAGCGTTATGACGCCGGCTTCAACCAAGGTTTGGATGCTATTCTTTAAAGTAAAGCAATCCTTGGTGAGATGAAGGATCCTCCTGTGGTACGCGCAGTACTTTGGATCCGCAGTATTATCAGCTTCCTCCTGATTCATGATGGGTGGCAGCTTGATCTTATTGTTTTCAAGAAGGGTTTCGAAGATGGATGGAACGTTTTCGTCCTTAAATGAGCACTTTTTTTGGAGCCTCGGATCTGAATTCTTCTGCTGTCTTCGAAGCTGCTGTTGTGACATTTGATTAACGTCAACAACTGTTGTAGGTGCCTTCCCTTCATCATGGGAAACGAGACTCAGATTCAGAGGGTTAGCCATCGGTTGGCTTCTTTCAACCTTCTGAGGAAGCGTTCAGCCTACTCTCCGCGTACCTTCAACTCTTTCCAGGTATTGAGCGGCTCTACTCCCATAACGTCCAAGATGTTAATGGACAAGTTGTTATGATAGGTCCGCAAGACGAATTCCTCTGTGATGGGATCCTTGTAGTTCATTGCCTGATTGCGGAAGCGTTTGACGAAGGTATCCACTGACTCTCCATCTTTCTGTTTCTCATCGAAAAGTATCCTTATTGACACCTCGGCATCATCCTCAAAGAAATGAGAGAGGAACATGCTCTCCAGGTCCTCCCAGCTGTTGATACTTCCAGCTTTGAGACGGCGGTACCAATCGAAGGCAGGCCCGCGAAGGGTGCCAACGAATGACCGAACCATCAAGGCTTCATTGCCGGAGATCGTACCCAAGTGGGACTTGAAGTAGATCATGTGCTGAGAGGGCGAGCCCTTCCCATCGAATGGCGTGAAGTTGATCAGGTTAAACTTTGCCGGATATAGGATCGAATCCTACTTTCTTGGGTAGGGAGACGGAATACCGGTTTTTTATCCCTTGAGCAGACATCAGCGCGTTGATTTTGCTCTCGAGGTCCTTCATCTTTTCGTCCTCATCTATATCCTATTTTGGACAATTTTCGAGAGGAATAATACGGCCACCCCCAGTGTTATCATCATTGGTGGGTCCACCACCAGCGTCGTTAACTTTAGTGGGGCCACCCCCAGCGTTATGTTCATCCATATCTGAATCACTACCTGCTTGGTTAGCAGTGCTGCGACGGCTGGACTCACCTAGCTGATTCGACAAAGCTCGGATTTGTTGGTCGTGCATTTGTCTCATCTCTTGCATAGCCATTTCCATTTCGATTTTGAATGCTTCTTTCTGCTTGACTAGAGCATCCTCAATGATTTTGGCTATTTGCTCGGTGTTGATCATGAACACTTCCCGAGCTTGTCCTATGCTAGACGTTGTATCGTCAGAGGCCATTACGGAATAAGAATCCGAGAGTTCGTCATCGGAATGGATTCCTTCACGGACTCCCTGGTAATCATTATGTCTAAGAATCCGAGAGTTCGTCATCGGAATGGATTCCTTCACGGACTCCCTGGTAATCATTATGTCCAACGACTTCTAGCTGAAGCTGAGATATTCGTTGGGTTATTCCCAAACTGACTTCTCTTCCTGGAGAAAAATTAGGGTTGGAGCTATTTGAACTAATCGGAAACTTCCCCTTATCAACCACGTTAGTAGTAACTGTTGGGAGTTCGTCATCTTGAACGACCGATCGTTTCTTACGGAGACGCTTTGGATTAGACTTAGCCTTTCCGTTGGAGATCCTCTCAAATACCGAGACCCTCTGCAGAGCGGTCTTGGAGTAGCTACACGCTGATAATACTACCCTGATAATTTTGGTACATGGACAGTGAAAGTCTGTTTCCCGGATACTTCTCTTTCGAGATTTATTCGTACCCCCAGCCCGATAGTACAACTCATCGACGTTACGGTCAGAGCAACCTATCGGCTGTTTATATGAAATCTCATGTATAACGCATTCTTCTGTCTGAAACGTTTTCATCTGAGTAAACATCGCCTTGTTGGCGTCTACAGGAGTCACACGCTTGGAATCACACCTTCGTGAGGGTGAAACCTTAACGGGCTCCCGGTTTTCTACACGCACCCCCAAGCGGGCCGTTGTAAAAATTAATTTGTTAGGAGGTCGCGTACGACCCCCAGTCCGGATGTTTGCTCGAAGCTCCTTCAACGGTCTCAAGCTTTCCTTAACAGGCGATTTTCCTCGATCCTCAGGTAGAGAAACGATGTGATCCTTTAATGGGACTCTAGCTTTGGGGAGATCCACATTGTCATAGAGCTTCACCGGAGGTGCGGGAGCAATAGGAGCGGGATCTGGAGTTGACAAAGGTCGGAGAGCAGCCTCGGATGCTTTTGCCTTAGGCGCTGATTTGGCTTTTGGCATCCAAACTTGCTTAGATCTTGGTGATCTCTTAACTGCCTCTTCCTTTTGCATTTCCTGTACTTTTTGCACAAGGGTCCAGGCATGCGCAAGCAAGGAGCGACACTTCTGGATTCGCTCCTCGAGAGTAGAGCGGGTTCTTTTGACACGAACCCATTCGTTAATTGGAGATCGAGAGGAGGATTCCGATGCTGGTCGTGGTGACAGATTAGCCACTTGGCGCTTTCTGAACTCCAGATCTGCTTGGTAATGGAGTCCATCCACCTGATCCAAAGCCTTATCGAATTGGCGCGCGAAGCGTTGGCGTTTCCTTTGACGTGCTCTCTTTGATAGAGTTGGTGCGCCTTCAGCAGTCGGCTCCTTGATCGTGAAGGAGTTTAGATCTGCAGATCTGGTCTCATTAAATACCGATGGATCATTACAAGGTGCAACTATAGCAGCGACGACGTGGAGATCGACTTCTTGGGTCTTCAGATCTGGAGACCGGCGGATCTTCTGAGAGGAGGAGATCTTCTTGCGCTTATGAGGAGGAGCAGATCTAGAGGAGGAGGAGGAGATGTACTCTTCAAATTTCTGCTGGTCGAATTCGTATTCGACCTCTTCGAACACTGGAATCTTGATCGTTGGCTGCGTCACGATAGCCTATGCAGCGAGGCTGTTGGCTCCCACTGTGGTCACCAGTTTGTTTTTGGTAAAAGTTACCTTCATTGTTGAATTCATTATAATATTAATCGTTTACAAAGAATTCAAAGTTCAACAAAAGAAAATGAAAGATTGCAACTTTTTCGAAAATAACGCAAGATCCGTTCGTCGTTTCTTGCTTGCGTGGGTCTTTAGCCGGTGACGGGGACGCCGATATCCATGACAATCAGATCAGGTCCGGAACTTCGTCGATTCGCAAAGGAATCTAGAAGCAGAAGCGCTTATCTCGGCAACGGCGAGATAATTGCTCTTCTTAGGATTATCGCAATGGGATAATCCTAAGGATCGAACGTGGGTGGTGCAGATCTGAAGAATCTCCCTCTTTAGCATTGAAGAATTCGAGCAATCTTCAATCCGACAGGGCTTCGCCAATTCTCCAAAATTTCAGATCCAAAAAAATAAGGACCTGAGGCCTGTATTTATAGGCTCGGGGGAGTTCGGGCGATTGAAACAGCACAACGGTCTGTTTTTAGGCCTGGAGACACCCCCAGGGTGTCTCAGCGAGGCCCCTCAACCGAGACACCTAAGGGTGTCTCGCTTGTGCCGAGACACCTCGGGGTGTCTCAACTCAGGCTGAGACGTTCTGTTTTGTATATTTGTCTGTTTCTGCCGTAACTTCTTCGTCCGAACTCGGATTTGAGTGATTCAAAGTGCGTTGAAAAGCCAGCGATGAGATCTATAAGCTCCTGATCAGTCCGTATCCTCGTTATTCTGAAATTCCGTTACTTCACGTAGTTCGTCGATTCACTTCAAGCGTTCATCGACATCAATCAAGATTCTGTGACTTGGATAGTGATGTTCCTCACCTCCTCTTAGCTTTGAGCTGCTCACGGAGACCTATAGGCAATTTTCGATGCCTACAATGACCAGTTCAACGTTGACTCAACGACACGAGCTAATTCAGGTATCAACGCACCAGTTTCAGTTTAAGATTTTGACAACGGTCAAGCGATAAACGCAACACTAGAAATATTTCAGACTCTTCGACAAAATACTGATTAGACTGAAAGTTGAAGAAGTTAAAGAATTTAAGCCACTCACGGGTCCTTCTGCACGGTCTCCTCGACAAAATACTAAAGAGATTGAAGGCAGGGCATATATTGTCCAAAGTGTTCCAGACTCCTCGATAAAATACTAAAGAGGCTGAAAACTTTGGAGGAGGTATCTGTAGACGTTAAAAGTTGCCTATAGGTTCCCGAATGAGGCTCGAGATGAAGAAAAGACGATTAACGTCGATACCTAAGTCAAAGAGGATCATCCGATGTCAAAAGGAGGCAAAGGAACGCGTGAAACGACGAAGCGCGCGAGATGACAAAACAACGGAACGAGACACACTCAGGTGTCTCGAAATCCAAGAAACATAAGTGTGTATCATACTTCGAGACACACAAATGTGTCTTGCAGGCCAAGACACACAAGCGTGTCTCGCCCAGTAAACTCCCAAAATGCGTTTTTTAATGTTTTTCAGGATTCGTGCAGTCCACTGACTTCCTAACTGCTTTGAGAACATCTCTAAACACAGGAAAGTCGTTATTATTGGAAGATACACCTAAATCATGAATTTTTATCCAAAAATACGATATCTGAAGCCTATAAATACCCCCTAGCACCCCTGTGCACGAAGGTTGAGCGATCTACGGAGAGATCTGGACTTTGAAGGCGAGGTGCTGACATTTTGAGAACAGAGAGTCACGGATTTGAGAGAGAAATGCGAGATCTTGGCGAACTTCGTGCATAAAGAGGAAAATTTTGAGAGATCTACAAGCCTTCACCCCTTTCCTTGAGATCAAACATCGCTTTAATCTCGAGAAGAGTACATATCTCACCTCGCTGAGATATTTACTTTTGTTCTAGTTTCCTCATTGAAACAAGAACGACGAGCCTTCTTCACGATCAATCCAGATCTGTGAATCGGTCGTCCACGGATTAACGCGTCCCCGGCACAGGCAAAGATCTCACGTAAGCAGCCATTGATAAATAATTTCTGCGTGTGTTTCTAGGAAATTTTCTTTTTGTTTCTTTTGTAAAGAGAAGTCTTATAAAAAGGCTCACTCT
This sequence comes from Asparagus officinalis, assembly GCF_001876935.1. NCBI lineage: Eukaryota > Viridiplantae > Streptophyta > Magnoliopsida > Asparagales > Asparagaceae > Asparagus > Asparagus officinalis. The sequence continues at coordinate 75,136,902 of NC_033795.1, read as the reverse complement.
TGTGATTCCATTGTATCGATAAACGATTGTAATGAATTCTACAATAAAACTGATTTCCGACGCTAACAGTATGGTGAGAAAGGGGAAATAAAAATGCAAGAGCATATTACTATATATATATAGCAGCTGACCCATTGTATTTTATAATTAATTACTATTCCAAAGCGAAGAAGTGGGTACAAAGTCGGCATAGATTTATATCCATGTTCTTGTTAAATTAGTATGAGAATTTTGGATTATAAAATGATTCGAGATTATATTACCACTGGCAACCACTTAATTTAATTACTATTGCAAAGTGGAAATTAGGGAGTATTGTAGTCCGACAATATACAAAATAATTGCGTAGGAAGGGAATGCCATATAGGATAACGCTAGTAAGATTAGTTAATGGTTTTTGAAATTCAGGGACTACTTTTTTAACTCAGTGAGAAGTTGGGAAGGTATGTGACGTAAGTCCAATGGTTTAGAAGCTACCTATTTTACTATTCTATTCAATTAAATCAATAGGATTTCATGACATGTTGTTGGTATATTGTGATTTGATAGATTTTCGTGATGTATGGAGAATCATTCTAAGGTTTGATAACTTGTTTAAACTTTTAAGGGTATTCTGTACAATTTTTAAAACTTTTTGGGTTTTTTAATACTTTATATATTATAGCATATTAGTTCTTTACTTTAACAAACTAATACCGTGGATCTGTTTTATGTATTTTATTAATCTTATTTTTTAAATTATTGAGCTGTAGATAGTTCACATGGGAATGTGATAAGATATACTTACGATTAGGATAGATTAAGATTTAAATAAAATATTCAAAATAGTCACTGGTATTATTGCCTATGAAAAGCTTTTTCTAAACTTATTCTTTTAAAGGAAAAAATATGACTAGTGGATCATTTTTTACAAGTTACCCTATTTCTATTACTGATATCTATTTTGGCTCGTCAAATGGATCGTTCTTGGCTCTCATTCAAAAGAAATTATTGCACTGTAAGTAGAGAGAGAACTTTTATCATATGTTGAATCCACCTCCCCCCACCCCCCAAAAAAAAACAACAAAAACAAAAATAAACAAAACAAAATAAAAAACAATAAATACATAGGCGCCCCCCACAAAATTTGTAACTCATTACAATTATGAAGAAATATTATTGAAACTTAACAGTATTTTGTTAGTTCTAATGTGATGAAAACGATCATGTGTATATTGACATGAAAATTATATTGAAAAGTATTATATGTTGAGATCTATAAGATTAATGATTTTTACTATTAGTACAATATATAATATATAAGTTGTTTTTTTGAACTGAAAAACTGGGTGAGATACCATGTTCATATATAAATATAAATAAGAATACTAAGATAAAGAGTCTAGTACAATACCCACGAGAAAAAAAAACCAAGAGGAAGGATCTAAGAAAAGAATAGCTGGTAAGAAGCGGACCAAGCCGTCACCTACCGAGCTAAGCTTTTGAAGATCAATCACTCAAGGCCAAAAGGAAAAAGGAAAACACACAACCAGATATAGAGTCCGGTACACTAAAACGACAAACACAGCATGCCGGCAATACCAAAAAACAGAAAACCAACTGGGCAAAATTAAAACCCAACTAGGCAAAACAGAACCTGGAAGTTGCCAAACAAGAAAAGAAAACACACTGCAAGACTGTCATCATGGAAGTTGTCGCCAGAAGCACCTGCGGTGTTCTTCATAGTTATGTCATGCATCTTCATGTTTTGAGTCGCTCTGCAAATATGCCTCGCAAGTCTATCATCTTCGGCCCCTGACCCAAAAATGACATACCTCGCAATATTAGCAGCTGTATGAATAGGAATTGCAGGATTATCTCTAAATATTAGGTAATTTTGACAATTCCACATCCACCAGCAGAAACATGGTAACAAATACTTCCAAATAACTTTAATGTCTGCACAAGTGTTTGGATCCCTGTATAAAAGGGTCAGTGCCTCCATGTTTTGAGGCCATCTATCAAAAGGGGAATGAGGGAGGAGAGAAGTCCAAACTGAACACACAAAAGGGCATTGAATAAACAGATGGTCTTGAGATTCGACCTCCTGATTGCAGTGGGGGCAACGAGGGTCACCACTCCAACCTTTGGTAATCAAATTAACCCTAGTGTTAAGCTTTTGCTTGGAGATAATCCAAAACATGACCTTAACCTTCAGAGGGATGTGAGATTTCTAGATGAAGTTATGGAGAAATGATTTCATCCCTCCAGAGATAATGTTGACGTAGAAGGATTTCACTGAATAGGAGCCAGAAGGATGAAGAGGCCACCATAATCTGTCTAGAGATGAGTTGATATCAACTGACTGAACATCAAGGTAAGTTAGAAGCTTATCTGTATCAGTTTTATCCTCAGTGGTGATACCCCTTCTGAGAATAGGGTGTCATTGCCAGGAAGAATGGAGCAAATTTTCTTGAGACCAAACTGAGCTGCATTTAGAGAAAGCAAGATGGTAGGCTTTTGGAATAGACTGATAAGAGAGTTAGCATGAGACCGCTTATCAAACCAGAATCTGCAAGATTTGTCATCCCCAACCTGCCATCTAACCATACTAAAGAAAACATGATGAATAGAGTGTAAATCAAGGAAGAATTTAGATATGGTGCTTTTGGGAGGATGCACAAAGGGGTTAAAGTTGTCTTTAGAATATAGAGAGAAAATGACTCTGTTGATGAGAGAGGTTCTGTCAAAAGCTTTCCAAATCCACTTGGAGAGAATGGCTTGGTTAAAGCAAGAGATATCAATAACACCCAACCCACCTTCTTGCTTAGGCCTACAAACCGTGGCCCAATTGACCAGACATTTAGCTTTAGACAGAGTATGGCTACCATTCCATAGGAAATTCCTCCTAATTCTATCAATGGCCTTAACTATCCATATAGACAGTTTGAAAAAAGACATATAATAGAGGGGGAGAGATGAGAGAACAGAGTTTAGGAGAGTGAGTCTTCCATCAATGGAGAGGGATTTGTTTTTCCACAGCGACATTTTTTTCATGAAAAGAGTCTAGGAGGGGTTGCCACTCCCTTCTAGTCAGAGAGCCTCTTTTGAGAGGGAGGCCAAGGTATGAAAAAGGGAGGGAGCCGATAGAGCGGTTAAGAATGGATGCTAGTTGAGAGCTTTTGTGGGGCATTTTACCCAGGAAGAAGAGGTTTGTCTTATGAGGATTAACTTTTAGGCCAAAGATGTTAGCGAAAAGGAGCAGGATAGTTTTGAGGATGGCCATATCAGATGAAGTAGCCCTGCTAAAAATGATAGTATCGGCAGCAAATTAAAGAGCTCTGATGGAATTAAGCTCTCCCTTCAGATGAAGATCATATAAATCCCCCGAAGTAGCACTAGTAGCTAACATCTTGTTTAAAACATCAACTACAATCAAAAATAACATTGGGGATAAGGGATCGCCTTGTTTGAGACCCCTAAAACATCTGAAGGAGCCAGAAGGGGACCCGTTGACTAAGACAGCATATTTGGAGGAAGACAGAATATATTTGATCCATAAACACCATTTAGGGCCGAAGCCTCTAGCTTGGAGGAGGGAGATGAGAAAATTCCAATTGACGTAGTCAAAAGCCTTGAAGAAGTCGACTTTGATTGCACAAATCTCTTTCCTTCCAGAGGAACAAAAGTTAATCATCTCTCCCTATTCATAATATATATGAGCTTTCCAAACCATAAAAATACAAACTGAACAAAATGTGTAGGGAGAAAACATAGGACTAATTGAATGATAGGGAGCGGACCTTGTCGTCACTTATCAGAACAAGAAGCCAATGATTCGACCCCCACAGTAGATGAAACTACTATATCACAAGGAAACTGTCAAAAGAAAAATCCAAAACATTGAGTTTGAGGGAACTAGTAGAACAGAACACAAAAGACATCCCCCTGTGACCGAAACAAAAAGAAGACGACTTTGCCTACTGTTGGAGGGTGATGCATGCAGTCTCTCTAGAAGTTATCCCCTACAACGTTAACGTTTTTCTTCTTTGCTATTTCCTGGAACTCCAACTTGGTGACAGCCCTGCGAATTCTTCTTGCCATTCTATCTTCTTCATCCTCTGTCCATAAAAGAGTGTATCTTGCTATAGTAGAGACAATATTATCAGGGGTCGACAAAATATCTCTAAATATAAGGTAATTACGACTGTTCCAAATCCACCAGCAAAAACAAGGAAGCACAACTCTCCAAACTAATATGATATCTGAGCTAATCAGAGGACTTTTGCTAATATTAATGAGTTCTTCCATGTGTCGAGGCTAAGAATCTGCACAAATGCTAGGGAAAAGCAAGGTCCAAACTGCACTAGCAAAATGACAGTGAATGAATAAGTGATCTTGATTCTCAACCTCCTGATTGCAAAAACTGCACTAGCAAAATGACAGTGAATGAATAAGTGATCTTGATTCTCAACCTCCTGATTGCAAAAGGGGCATCGAGGGTCACCATTTACAGTGAATGAATAAGTGATCTTGATTCTCAACCTCCTGATTGCAAAAGGGGCATCGAGGGTCACCATTTCATCCTTTAGATATAAGATTAGCCTTAGTATTAAGTTTGTTCTTACTGACAATCTAGGAAAAAAACTTTACCTTTGTCGGAATGGGAGACTTCCAAATAAAATTGAAAAGAGATTATTTCACTCCCCCAGAGTTCACAACAAAGTAAACAGATTTGACTGAATACTTTCCAGATGTGTGAAGAGGCCTCCAAAGATAGTCTTTTGAAAACCTATCGACAGAGGATAGAGAGTCCAAAAAGGATCTCAAACTGGCTATATTAGTTCTTTCTATTATAGTGGATCCTCTTCTTAAAATAATGTGCCAATTCCAAAGGTTGTCAACCATGGACCCTTGAGAGAAGGTATTGCAGTTGGGGGAGAAAGCGAGGTTGAATACTTTGGGGAACAAACTGCTGAGAGAATTAACCCCAGCCCACCTATTAATCCAAAATCTACAAGTCTTACCATCACCAACTTGCCATCTTGCAAGACTAAAGAAGGTTGAGTGAATGGAGTGCAGATCTTTAAGAAGATTAGAGGTCGAAGATTTAGGATGGCAAATAACAGGGTTAGAACCATTTTTTGAGTACAAAGAGAAGATCACTCGGCTGATGAGATTGTTTCTGTCAAAGATCTTCCAAATTCATTTAGAAAGAAGGGCAGAGTTGAAGATGGCTAAATTAATGACTCCCAAACCCCCTTTTGCTTGGATTTACACACTGAATCCTGGGAGACAAGGCACTTAGATTTGGGAGAATGATTACTGCCACTCCAGAGAAAGTTCCTTCTGATTTTATCAATAGCTTTGATGAGCCATGAAGGTAGTTTAAAGAAGGACATGAAGTAAAGAGGGAGGGATGATAGCACTGAGTTAAGCAGAGTAAGACGACCCCCAAAAGACAACGATTTATGCTTCCAAAGAGACAGTTTTTTTTTTTTTTTGAGAAGGGGTCTAGGAGTGGTTGTCATTCCCTTATTGATAGAGACCCTTTTTTGAGAGGTAGACCAATGTATGAAAAAGGAAGAGACCCAACAAAATAGTTTAGGATTCTTGCTAATTGTTGGCCTTTGTGGGGAATTCTATCTAGATAGAAAAGATTTGTTTTTAGATTGTTGACCTTAAGACCTGAGATATTGGCAAAAATAAGAAGGATGGCCTTGAGGGTAATCATATCTGATGAAGAGGCCTTAGAAAAGATGATAGTATCATCTGCGAATTGGAGAGTTCTAATGGAGTTTAATTCCCCCTTAAGCTGGAGCTCAGAAAGGTCTCCCGATGCTACACTAGTAGTGAGCATTCTATTGAGCACGTCAACAACTAGTAGGAATAACATAGGAGAAAGAGGGTCTCCTTGTCTAAGGCCCCTGCGACAAGAGAAGAATTTGGAAGGGGATCCATTGACCAGAACAACATCTTTTGAAGATAAGATAATGTGTTTGATCCATAGGCACCATTTGAGACTAAAGCCCCTAACAACCATAAGATGAAGGAGAAAATTTTAATTTACACAATCAAATGTCTTGAAGAAGTCAACCTTAATGGCACTAACCTCCTTTTTCCCTGATGAACAAAAGTTAATCATCTCATGAGCAAGAAGGATGGAGTCTAGAGTTGATTTATTTTTTTGGAAAGCAGATTAAGAACTGTCAATGAGGAGGTGAAGGAATTTGCTCAGTCTGTTGGCCAAAATTTTGGAGAAATTTTTACAAGAGCTATTAATGAGACTGATGGGCCTAAAATCACTAGGAGTGTTAGCTCCTTCTTTTTTTGGAATGAGACAAATATAGTAGTAGTTGATGTTATGAAGGGATTGAGGGTGAGAATGAAGAGATTGGATGAAGGAGACCATATCTACTTTAATAGAATTCTAGAATTTTTGGTAGAATAAGAAAGGAAAACCATCTGGGCCAGGAGATTTCTCAGGGTGAAGGTCAAAGACTGCTGTTTTGATTTCCTCAGGGGAGAAAGGAAGGTCTAAGGAAGAAAGATCAAGGGTGGAATCTGGGTATAAATAGTTCCAGTCCACTTTGAGTCTGGATTCTGAGGGCTGTTGAAAAAGATTGGAAAAGAAGTCGTAGAAGGCACTCTTCATCTCAGAATCTGATTAAATGATGCTATTATCAATCTGGAGGTGAGGAATAAAATTTTTTTCTTCTTCTAAACGAGACAACCTTGTGGAAAAATTTGGTGTTGTTATCACCCTCTCTCAACCAAAGGATTCTGGATCTTTGTTTCCATTTAATCTCTTCAACTCCAGCCATGGCTAATAGATTGTTTTTCAGATTACTTCTAAGAGAAAGTTCTTCTATAGATAGACCTTTGGTTTCCTCTAACATGTTGAGGGAGTCTATTTGAGCCATAGTACTGGAGGAATTATGCTTAAAAAATCCCAAACAAAATCTTTTCCACCATTTGATTCTTCTTTTGATGAGTTTTAATTTGAAGGAGAAGGAGGAGTTATTGCCCTCTGAAAAGGAATTCCAACTTGATTGAATGAAAGGAATGAACGAGGGGGAGGAAAGCCAGAATTTTTCAAATCTGAAGAGAGGGGTTGTCTGAGGGGAGCTGGTGTCTAAAATGATAGGGCAATGATCTGAGCAAGGAGCTTGGAGTGCATACTGAATTGAAAGGAGGAATTTGGATTCAAATCTGCTGACACTAGGAATCTATCCAGCCTAGCAAGAACAGGGGGAGATCTACAGTTGGAACAGGTGAATCTCCTCCCACTGAAGAGAAGATCGAAGAGATTGATGCAATTAAGAAGGTGTTTGAAGTTTTCAATGTCCCTAATAGGCCCTGATCGACTACTCCTCTCAGCTAGATTAAGGGTCATGTTGAAGTCCCCGAAGACAATCCACAGAAGGAAGTGGGATTTCCTAATTTTACTAAGTTCTCACCAACATAATTCTCTATCTGCAGAGTCACAAGGAGCTAAAACTGAGGTGACTACAAACTCAAAATTAGAGGGTTTATGAAGGAGGATGGTCGTGACAGAGAAGATGTCAGAAGATGAGAAGCAACAAGAGAAAATATTGTCGTTCCAGCCTAGGAGAATACCACCCCTAGATTCCAACGCTTCCAGGGAGATCCATGAGGAGATCAAACCACCCCTAAAATTCTTGAGAGTGATAGGGTGGATAGAATTCAGTTTAGTTTCTTGGAAATCGACAAAGTCAACTTTAGCTAACATCATACATTCCTTAACCAATCTTCTCTTAGCAGGGTTATTTAAACCCCTAACATTCTATGATCTGATCTTCATTAGAAACAAAGGAGGATGATAAGAGGAAGGGAGGACACCCTAGATAAGGTCGGTCCCTTGGCACTCCATATTTTGGATATCCCTTAACCCTTGAGGATCTATAGGTTCTAAAATACCATAGTTGACTGAAATTTCCCCAAATTTCGACAATGCAAGAGATTTGATGGGAAGAGTAGAAGCGGAGGAGGAGGATTTGCTCTTGGAATTACATGGGTTCTTACTCCTCCTCATCAACGCAATGTGTTTCTTGTATAGGAGATGCGGCTGCGGTCTTTTACTACTTTTTCTCTTAGAGGCCTTGACTTGATTCTTCACATTTTTGAATCCAGGGGAAGGATCTGATGAGGAAGAAATATCCATAGAGTCTGAGGAGGAGATTGCTAATGCTTGATCTTCCGGATTGAGATCTAAAAGAGGAGGAGAGAGCTCTGCATTAGATGCCTGATGGAGAGAAGATTGAAGGAGCTCCCAAGAAGACTTGGCAATCTTGATCCTAATTCCTTTGTAGATAACATCAACCATCTCAGGGACTTCTCCTGCATGAAGCTCTGGGGAGGGAATCTTGATTTTCCTTCAGGGGCTACCATAGGACTTTTGCCTTTCAGGACAGCCAAAGAAGGTGGGGAGGGCACAGATATATGCTGAACTACTTCAGATGAGGCCGGCTTAGGGGGAGGCTGAATTGGGATGTCCTCAGAAGAAGGAGATGAGACACCCTCTTCTTGGACAAAGGACTCAAAATTATCACGACTTCTGCCATTGATCTCTGGAAGAGGCTTACCAACAATCCTCAGGCGGATTGAACCCTCCACGATGTGAATGTCGTTTGGAGATGAGTACCTAAATATCACTTCCTGCGGGATTTCAGCTGGGTCTCTGACTTGGAGAAAAACTTTGCAATCTTTTACCTCTCTCTTGAACATGATATCATTGGAAACCGTGATAATTTCACCAATGTCTCCAAAGATAGCTGAGAGAAATTCAGAGTCCCAGAGATGGAGGGGAAGGAGCGAGATCTCAACCCACACAGACAAACTTAGGAAGAGCTTTGAGGCCTGACTTCTCGGACCATGGGGTAAATAAACCGCCAAAGCTTCCCATGCTGAAGAAGGGTTTGGAACAGGCATAATTGAAAGTTTCTGCATCTGGAAACTGAATTAAGAAAGATGAGGATGAGGATTTCCTAATGGATGTTTTCCACTCGTCCACCTTGAGGTGGAACTTAAGATTTTTGATAAGTTCATTGAGAGAATGGCTCCCTACTTGGATCTGAAAGAGGGCACAAAGGGAAAGCTCGTCCATGAAACACACAACAGACTAGGGGAGAGGGACATTAGGGATAAAAAGGGGGGGGTAGGTGGCTAGATGAATCTTTTGGAGGAGGGATGATGCTCTGGGCTGGAGGCTGATTTTTGTGGGGACAACACATAGAGGTATGATCTACCAAGTTGCAAGTGAAATATAAGTTGCAAGTGAAATATTTAAAATCACCTAGAGAATATTTCTTAGCCATATGGTCTTTGCTCCCACAAAAAAAGCACCTAAAATGTTTCTAGAAGGGAAAGTTTTGGAGGGATGAGTTGGAGGATCTTGGGCGTTTGGCACGTTTTTTGTAGGAAACGGTGGTCTAGCCTTTGTTAGGGAGGGGAAGGAGACCACGGGAGGAGGATGGAGGAAAAGACTGAGATCTACTAAGCAGATCAGTAAAAGATGGTTTTTTTTTGTAGGAAAATTGTGACTATTGGGACGAAAGGAGAAAGAACGGTTAGGGTTAGGGTTTTGGAGTTTAGAAAAAGGGGAAAATCATCTGTGGACTGAAGGTTTGGAGATCTGGAAGGCTTGGCTGGGAGAGCGGACGAAAAAGAGAAGGGGTGAGGGGAGACAGTGATTTTACCCTTGACGAAGGAGATGAGGCGCCGCTGTAATGGTTCCGCTCCTTGACGGTCTTGTCGCCTGTTCGCCTGCTCCATCCCGCGACTCATGTTCTAAATCAAGGTGTGGCTTGCTGCATAACTAACAAGACAAAAACAACATAATAATAATAATAACCAAAACTAAAAACAAAGAAGAAGGAAATATTTCTTTTTCATGAGAAAACTTGACAATGAAAGTCAACGTGACTAGATAAACTGTATATATGTATGGGAAATAATAATGAGCATGAAGTTATGTTAGCCACATCTGGAAAGTGTTGATCTCGCCACTCATATTTCTCTCCGCTACAACAAAAAGTGTAACTTGCTACATAAATTTGTCCTCACAAATAGTTGTGTGGTTGGAGTTACAATATGTTGAACTGAGATTACACTTCACAAAAAATGTCACAAATGCTGACACTTGTTTGTGTCGTGAAATCCAAACTAGAAGGAAAAACAGTAAAAAAAAAAGGTACTTGACACTTGCGCTGCTATTTTGTGTTGAGCTTTTAAACCTTTGAGAACAGAATCATATATACACCAATGGGAAATTAGTTCCATATCGTTTAGCCACAACAAAATTGAGTTGTTTAAATCTGATTGATGAAATGATGAGTCAATAGCTAGATTTGAAAACAGAGTCACTGAGCGACATTATTCAAACTGAGCTCAGTAATAAGACGATGTTTAGTTGAGCTCTTAAAAACTCAGTTGTGATTCATGTAAGTGGGCTTCAATTTGAATGGTGATAGGTGCAAGTGGACTGGGCTATTTTGCCATTAGAAATAAATTGAGGAGATTATATTTTATGGGTGAAATATTTTAAAAATAAAAAGTATGAATGTTATAGCAAAAGGGGAAAATTAAGGTAGGGAATTGAAATAGCAACTTGAGTGAACTGGAATGCGCCAACCAGATCCTCCACGATCACCTTGATCAAGTTCAAGCACTAGGCGACCTCCTTGGTCTGTTTTCGAACTATGACCTCCTCAGTCAGGCACGGATTTAGACTCAAATGTCTTGTGAATATTTTCAAAGAGCTAAAAAGAGCAGTATGTTCTGGTGTCGTGTAGAGAGCTTTATATGGGTCTTTAACCCAGCCTAAGAGTTGCTTGCTCATTAATAAGAGCAATCCAAGGTTCAGATCAGTTACACCTAATTAGCCCACTAACTAGTCTACTTAATAAGCCAATTAAATGGACTTATTGAATAGATAAGTTACACCCACTCAGCGATCTATTTAATAGGCCCATTAAATATATCAGTTTAGAAGCCCAGCAGCTATCATTTTGTTGTTTTTCTAGTCCAAATCCGAGTCGAAAGCGTCTTTGAGTTGGACTTCAGCTGAAAATATCCCAAGTGAACCTGAAATTACCAATTGCAAACTCAATCTGAGCCCGAGTCTGAGTCTAGGTCCATGTAGGGTGAATATTTGATTTCCCGAAAAAGGGAGTTTCGTTTGTATTTATAAGAAGGCTTATTACAAACTAATGATCAAATAGTTACAACAGAAGCAGAGGGAAGACCCTCTTTGTTTTATGTGGGGACTTTTAGGTGGCTACAGGATGCTTCGCTCGATGCTCGTGTCGAGTCTGCTTCCCTTGGACCGTTCGAATGAGGTTGCTGGAGAGCTTCAGTTCGCAGTAGAAGCTCAACTTGAGAGAGTTCGGGTCTGTTTAGTTCGCCGGCGATCGGAGCTCGGAACTAAGCAGTAGTGCTGCAATGCAAAGAAAGTTGTGCAGAGAGCTTGGTCTCAACTCTTTTTCCTAAGTTTTGCGACCCCTTTTCCAGTGTGCCGGAAGAGGCTTTCAAATGGGAGAAGGACAACTTGACTCCTCCTTGAATTGTGGGATGTGACCACATCTTCTTCAGAGACGTCTAGCTGTTCCTCGAAAACATGATCGGTCATTCCAGGGATTGTGCTTTATGTCCTGTCACCTACGATGGGAAGGCCCATTCTTGTATGTGAGGCAACAAACGACTACTATCCGAGTGGATTTGACCAGCATTAATGAACCGCATTTATGAGTCCGCAGATCGATGAGGCGTCTGTCCGATCACCAGTACTGTGCGTGACCGCCCGGCGTGCTTTGAGCACGACGCTTTCTCCTTTCCGGTCAGGAGAGGCGGTGAAGTAGGTGTACAGTACTCGAGTGAGTCTAGCCAGCTTGCCGAGTGCCGGCGGACCCAGCTCCAGACTCAGACAGCCGAGGTGAGTCGCATTTATGAATGCTCAGGTTGACTCGACACCTGTCCAGCTCCTTCGCGCTGTGCGCACTGTGGGCGGCCGTTTTGACGGCCCTGGGGTACTGTGCTCTCTCTCCCTTTGGGTCGAGAGAGGTGGGAAGGCCCACCTCAGCACGTGGGGTAGTGGATACCCAGCTGTACTGACGGTTTTGGGGCTTGCTGGCGGATTCGACTCCGAACTCGGGCAGGCGAGTTGAGCGAAGAGCAAATTTCCGCCATCCTGATCGCTCCTGACTCATGCTGGCGAGTCGACCGTTAGGCGAACCTGGATTTGAGCACAGTCGACGTCTACGCGGTTTAGGTCCGTGTCAGAGAACTGGGCGTGCGAACTCTTCTCGTAGACAAATTCCCTGTAGACCCATAGAGGTATTTTTTACCGTCTACAAGACCCCCTTCAAAGTTTTCGGACCTAAACTGGCTTGCGTGTGGTCTGGAACACTTTGAATGAAGAAACTGTTGGCGAAGCAAGTGCCTTCGATTTCTCTTAGGATTTTTAGCAAACCCTCAGCTATCAACGGGTTTGATGTGCCTTTACCGATTACCGTTTGAATCGGGCTAGCCATACTATTCTCCTCAGTATGATGAGTTGTCGAACAGTTTCTCTTAGGCTTAATGCTAAGATTTCTGCTCTAACCCTTAGCCATCTGGGGCGTGGGTTTCAACCGTTTAAGCAAGGTCATTCTTTTGGCTTTGTTCGTAATTTTACCTTTGAGGGCGAATGCATCGTCAAGGCGAAATTAATTTTTGAGAGCCAATTCTCGCGCGACTCGTGGGGTTATGCCCAGTATTTGCAGGCGAAACCCTTCCTTTTGTAGGCGGAACCGGATCTGACGAGAGATGAGCCACGCGTCTGCTGACAGAGCCTCGTGCTTCCCAGCTAAGACATTGGATCGTGGCGATCGTGACTTGACAGCACGATCCTCGTGCGTTTCGCCCTGCGACGTATCGTGGCCGTGGTTCTCGGACTCAACCGTCGGATTCCAACGCTAATCTCGGTCCCTTCGATGCACTGAGGGTGATCTGGGCCGTCGAATTTGATCGTGGCCCCGTTTCCTGTCCGTTAGGGTTTTCGCCTTTCGAGGGCAGTCGTGGTCACGTGGGCAACTCCGCCCTTCTAAATCAGCCGTTTTCCTCCATTGGGATTTACCGTGCTTTCAAATCTCGAAAGGGAACATCCAAGGAAAGAATTCCCGCTTCCTCTTACAATGGCTCCGAAACCTAAGAGGTGCAAAGTGAGGGGTGCAGGTCCCGGACGTTACTCCGACCGTCTCTCTGCCGGCATGCCTGCTGGTGCTCTGGAGTCGTGCCCAGGTACGTTGATGGATTCGTTGGGCGATCCCTTGCAGGCCTTAGGCGTCGGATTTAGGGAGATGAGTGTTGCTTATTTCCCCGATTTGGGGCAAAGTTTGCCCTATTTTGCCTTTAGAGGATGAGTACTGTCCCCGCGGGCGAATTCTCCAGTGGGGAGGAGACGAACCCCTTTTTCGTAAGGCGAGTTCGGCCCTTCCCATTAGAGGGGAGTGTAGTCCGTAGGGACAGACCTCGTTCGAAGTGGGTTCCCCCTTTCGATAGGCGATTTCGCCTTCCTATGTTCGATGGGCGATTTCACCTCTACAGCGGATTTTGTCTCAATTGACTTTCTATTTCTTGTTGCAGCGACCTTCCCTGATGAGGCTTTCCCGGAGGGTGTGGCCGTTGGCCACGTCGGGGCTAAGAGCTACACGGCCCCTTCTCGTTTTCCCTCGTTGGCTCCAGTACCCTTGTTCACTGCTGATAAGCTGCATGGTCTGGTACAGAGGGTCACGGATGGTCATCACTTGACCCTGCGCGAGCTGACGACCAATGCGGCGCTGACAGATGAGGCCAGGGCAGAGCTGCCGAAACCTCAATTTCTGTTCGGCGACTCCATGACCGACCCTTCTGCCCTGTTGCTCAAAGAGAGCCGGTGGTTCCGCACGGTAGAGGGGACCCATTATTACCTCCCCAGCATGCCGAGAGGGTTTTCGATTGTTGAGCTGCGGTCCCTCGCGATTCCTCGGACGATGAACTGGGATTTGACCCCCACTCAGGACGGGGTCACTTGTGGCGTCTTTACGGGTTCTACGGCTGGGTATGGAGTGGAGAGCTCATGTAAGCGCGTGACGGGTCTGCGCCCTGGCTTAGTGTCTGCTGAACCGCCCGTGGGGGAATCGACAGCGGTGGCGGAGACCTTCCGTCACCGCTTCTTCCGAGTCGGCGGAAGCTTTCCCCCGAAGGACTTTAGAGCCCCGGGGTGGGTTTACTCTGCACCTGGCAGTGACACGTGGTGGTCCAAGATCACCGACTATGTTTTGGCCGAGAATGCTGACCTCAAGGGCACAGAGCTGTATGTGGCCATCGAAGCCACTCGACATGGCCTGCGGATCAACGCTTCTCAATTCCATAGCATTCTGGAATTGTATTGTGCGGAAAGCGGCACATTTTTCACCCCCAACGGTGAACTTGGTATCACCCCCTTCGAGATGCACGACGTGTCAGGGCTCCCAATGGTGAGCTTGGTATCACCCCCTTCGAGATGCACGACGTGTCGGGGCTGCCTCTGGGAGACTTTCCTTATGAGGAGTACGTCCCCGATCAAGATGAGATCAATCAGCTGTCGGACCATTCCCCTCTGGCGGTTGAGACTCTGTGGGAGTTACTGTGCCACTTCCACATATGCCTCAGTACCTTAGGGGCCTCAGATCATAAGGGGAAAAAGAAGAAGACCCCTGGGATCAGCCACAAGAATTGGGCTGATTATCTGTTCCCAGGGAACGATGTCAAGGGTACGCCTGCTTTCCCGTTAGGCGCCTGTGATGAACCCGAAGTGGAGGCGAGGATAGCTAAAGAAGGAAGCACCGTGATTCTCGACCGCGACGAAGGCGGATTTAAGTCTGGTACGGTTCTTCACTCATTCCATCATCAGGCGAAGTTTCTCATCTCAGGGAAGGCGCTGCTCGCGGGGTACCTCATGTTATGGATAAAGAGGTGCGTAATTCCCACTCACTCTTTCGAGGCTCTTCCTGTGGAGGTCGTGTATCCGGCGGTTTGCCTGGCTCAGCACGGAAGTTCTTATTCCCTTGTATCAAGCGACGATAGCGTGCATCCATCGGGGGCAATTGCGTACTTATAACGCAGCCAATTCTGCCGTGTGTCGGTATCCTTTTGACGACGGGGAACGGAAGAATGTTATCAGAACCCCCCAATCCATAGGTGGGTCTGCGTACACATACTTTTGATGCCGTGCTTCGGTTATACCACTGCTAATGTTTGATGGCTGGCCCGGTCGGCGCTTCAGCGGCGAAACAAGTTTGTCCCCTTCGTGTCCAGCGTTTGAGAGGTGCTCTGGAAG
The DNA here is from genome assembly GCF_001876935.1 of Asparagus officinalis. Classification (NCBI taxonomy): domain Eukaryota; kingdom Viridiplantae; phylum Streptophyta; class Magnoliopsida; order Asparagales; family Asparagaceae; genus Asparagus; species Asparagus officinalis. The sequence goes on along the minus strand of NC_033795.1, from coordinate 75,121,565 downwards.
TGCAAGGGACAAATCCCGATACAAGGAAGCGCATTCCCACTTCGGGCACTATAATTTTTCCGTCGATCTTTTCCTTACTCAGCGGGGGGTGGATATAGGAGATCTCTCGTGAGACGCGCGACGGGCGGATCACCACACAGTCCATTACGCCCGTGGGCCTTTCGCTGCCGTTGGTGGCTGGACATTCGACCGGGGGTATCACGTTCTGAGAATAGGCTTCCACATGTTATTTCGAGCCGTTAATCCCTTTGCCAGGTGTCGCCCGCCAGTTGGGTACGATCAATGTATGTGGGCCAACGCCAACCCTCGCCTACATTCGAAGCGAGGACTGCACACGGTGACGGAGCTCGGGGGTGGTTTCTGGACCCATGCTGCGAGTACTCAAGCTCGTTTTGAGCTGCCTGCGGAAGGACCGCGAGTTACACCATACGCTCTTGGTACTGTCAGGTTGGTATCGGCATTAAGGGGTCTAGCTGCTACCCTGCACAACTTCTGGTCCAAAGCTCATGTCTGGCGGAACGCGATCGTCCATCAGGGGCTCTCTGCCTTTCAAGAGAAGGGGCCACCAAACTGCCACGGAGTTGTTCTCGGAGATCCGTGGGAGGACGACGGAGAGGCTTCGATCTGGTGCGTGAATCCGAGGCTCCGATATTCGAGCTCCAGTCCAGTGGTCGCAATCGGACAAATCGGGGCGGCCTCTGCTATCCCGGGGTAGCTCCGTTCTTCTCGAGGCTCCGGCGGAGGCAGTTGGCCTGAGAGTTCCCGGGCCGGAGGCGGCTAAGAAGTCCGTCAGTGATGCGATGCGGAAACCGTGGACCGAGCGGCGGTAGTCAGGATGATGTTCCCCAGGTTGGTGATCCCCCGCGAGCGGCGACGTCTGGATCGTATTGGCTCCGTCTCTTCTGCCCTGCATCGGGCGGGCGGCTCCGGGGACTATGAGAGACGTCCTCCGGATCTGGTGATGAAGTGTTAACCGGACGGGAGCTCCAGCGGTTCCTGTGCCGCAGAGGAGGTAATTTTTCTTTTGCAATAGCGTCTTTGATCGCAACGATGATCTCATACCTTTTTCCATTGGTATTGGACCTATGCAGGTGCGATTGAGAAGATGATTTCCATTCCTTCTGACGAGGAAGGGGAGGCTGGAGATGAGGAGGGGCCCACCGGCTCGGGTAAGTGTGTGTTTTAGCATCACTTTTCTTCTCGTACTCGACTGTTAGTAGGGTCCCTTTCGAGGGGTCTCTGTCAACCTCTTTTTTTTTTGTGCATTTGTAATTGACCCTAACCGTGAAGTCGCAGGTGAGGAGGATCCTCAC
>NC_033795.1:75081618-75119252 GCF_001876935.1 Asparagus officinalis | reverse complement strand
CCGCCGCTACCGTCCTTATTTACTTGAAAAACTTCGGGCGGAATAGATAACAAAGAACCTCCTACTGTAATTGCTTTGAGCGAAACATGGTAGTAGCTTGAGTATGGCTGCATCGATTGGGCAAGCCTGATGAGACGCGTTGTTCGGATATGAGGACCTGTCAGCCTCGCCAGCGTCCCGAAGAAGAGTGGGCTCGTCTTTGGATCGTCGTCGAGGAAGTCAGTAAAGCAGTAGGAGAATGTGCCTACACCCAGTTGGGATATCAACGAAATTGGTCCGCGCCCGAACCCGATAACACCAGATGAGTTCTGGATGTCACCGGCATTGTACAACCCGCACCCAAAGCCAATACTGGGGATGGAGACTTTTTTGGTGGAGCCGAAAGTGAAGGTTTCAGATCCCATGAATCCAAGGGTGTCAGTGTCATCGCCGTAGTGGTAATGGTAGAAGCAGTCGCGGGCGGCGCAGGCGGAGTCATCTTGTAGCGCCATAGCGCGGCAGAGTTTGTGAGTGCAAGGGAGAGCTGAGAATGAGGCGGAGCGGAGTGGGTCGAAGAGAGGGGAGGGGGCGAAGCAGGATACAGGTGGGCACTGGGTCAGACGAGAGTCGCTACCCGCTGTCGAGGATGCCGGTGAATTGGACCGGCGAGGGTTCCGCATGGCGAGGGTTCGAATATGCTACTCGCCTTCGCCTCGGATGACGCGACGGGACCCAAACTGTCTTTTTCCTGAGCTTTTCTCCTTGGCTTTTGCTCCTGTCGCAGATGCTCTGTCGCAGAGGTCGGAGCGGCTTGTTTATGTTTGCCCGCGGTCGATTTCTGCGTGAGATCTATTCGGAAGCCTGCAGTGTGGAGAGGGGCGGTATAGGAGGGAGGGGGAGAAGCAAGTAGTAGAGAGGTAAATAACGCGAGAAGTATAAAAGGTTTCATGGTTTTAAATTGAGTTTTGTAGTATTTTGGGTGATGGATGATAAAATAATATGGTGTTGTCCAGCTTATTTATAGCAGTGCTCAAACGGGCTGATTCAGGGAGACGTTCGTTCGTAAGGGGTGAGTAAAGTTTTCTGCTTCTTTGAAAGAGACTGATTTCTCAAGTGCGTCGACAGTGGGCGCAACGGATCGTGTGCACGACATTCTTTGATCAGGATAGCTGTTTATGCTCTTTTCGCCCCCACTCGAAACGACGCTACATTTAAGGCATCTGCAATATATTCTAACATGATGGTGAAAGCGCACAAGTTGCTAATGCCATTTCTTATAGGCAAGCCCCTATTGATGAGGCTAAGACTACCACAGTGATGTCTTGTGAAGGTAGAGTCGAGATTGCAAGTGCGCAATCAAGTTATAGTTTAATTATAATGTCGATCACACGAGGAAGGCGTGTAGGAAAAATTCTAAAATAGTTGTAGATGTGTGTATGCACAAAAAGGAGTGAAAGTATAAAGATTTAGAAAGTGCGTGATTATTTGCAAATAAAATGACGTTAGAAAAGAGAGAAGAAAGAGAGTGGACAAAAACAAAAGAAAATAAAGAATAACAAGAAGGAGAAATAAACAAAACTAAAAAAGAACAAAAACAAGACTACAAAAACTAACCGCAAAGAGGAAAAATCAAAACCAGTGAAATATGGAAAAAAAGTTATGAGAAAACATAAGAATCTAGAATTCAATCCACTACTTGATTTCATTTAAGATTTATGAACTTCTCTATTTTTATCATATTTTACTTTAGATTTATTAACCGTAGACTATCAAACCACTTAAGAAAAATAAAAGCTATCAAATTATTATCTAAGTAAAACTATCGTTCATGGAAGAACAAGCAACTAGGGAGTAGTTATAGAATTCGTGAACATAACCTATCAAACCACTTAAGATAAACAAAGATTATCAAATTCTTCTTTTACCAATTAGTTCTCTAATCTTTGCAAATAATCACTTTTATGCGGAACTGGTTTTTGACCTGCTCAGTCGACCTGTCAGTCGACTTATCAGTCGACTCATGAGTCGACTGATGAGTCGACCAATGAGTCGACTGATGGGAGATTATTCTTTCTGTTTTCTTCTTGATGTCTGTCAAGTCGACTAATGAGTCGACCGATGATCCCAGTCGACTCATGAGTCGACTGACGAGGAAACTTCTAATTTTTCCTCGTTTTGGATCTGTTTGGGTTGTTTCATTTTAACCTAAACTATTTCAGCATGTTACTATTACTGTGTACATATCTATATGAGCGAGGAGTTGCCTCGGATATCTGCCTTTAAAATTCATGTTTATAACATGTATCATTATATGTGAGATGTCATGCGGACACGAGACTAGGTTTGCGCACCGAGACTTGTGAGATTAGTGAATATGCACCTGTTCATAACTCATCTAGTCCATGTGTTGGGCAATTATGATGTGTAGTCCATGTGTTGGACACTTATCACTTTCAGTCCATGTGTTGGACCGTTTACATAAGCAGTCCATGTGTTGGACATCCACTACATCAGTTTAGACCTTGAGAGTTAACGCCTATACTTGCATAGGCTGGAGACGATATTTAAACGAGTTGTGACACAACACCGTAATTAAGTTTAAGATGAGTTTGCCTTCTTTTATCTATGTTTCTTGTATTAGATTTTGGGTCTGGTATTTAGGGATGTACAATTTGAGATACAACGTATATATATGAGGGTTTCCTTGTTTGGATTATTTCGCTCGACGTACCTATGCTCGTGTTGTAACTTTCTAAATGCTAAGATCCTCTTATACATAGGTACTTACAATCTGATCTACATGGTATATACATGAGGGTTTCCTTGTTTGGATGATCCTCTTATACATAGGTACTTACAATCTGATCTACATGGTATATACATGAGGGTTTCCTTGTTTGGATTATTTCGCTCGACGTACTTATGCTCAAGGTATATACATGAGGGTTTCCTTGTTTGGATTATTTCGCTCGACGTACTTATGCTCACATTGTAATTACTTAAATAGGATTTGTGACTTTATATATATTATAATTGTATTTTTCTGTATACAACGAGCCCTTTTTCCTTGGGGTTGGTTGTGATGTTGCTCGCTAGCGTTTTGACGCTCGTTGTCCCTCCCCCTTTCAGGTAACGAGCCAGGAGCCCGGAGAGTCGCAGGTTGATGGCGAGGCATTCTAGCTTCAGCTATTCTATTATAGTTATATTTTACTTTTGAGCTCCACAGTAGGCCTTGTTTAGACATTTTGAGAGTTATTTCTAGAAGTTGTAAAGGCTGTGTGCCTTATTTCCTTTATTTCAGACATTTTGTACTTGAGGCTTGTTGAGAACTCCAGTTTATTTATTTCACATATTGACTTAAGTATGGTAAATGATGGAACATTAATTTGATCTCTATTAGTTCATCAGTTGACTCTTGTATAATCTTTTACTTGCTTTTGTACCTACACCTGTTATTGACTCTACTAGAGAGGTAGTAATTGTGATGGTGAAACATGTTATTACACGGTGTGGTGCATGGCAGGTTTGACATTCTTGGTTTTACCTTGGACTGCAGCCTTGTGTGAACCCAGGGGCGTCACAATTTAAGCTCTTATTCAATAATTCTTTTTTACATACATGTTAAGATAAAAAATATTATTAGCAGATATATTTATTCAAATAAAATAAATAATATGGGTATAAAGGTATAATAAAATATAGTGATTACATAACCGAAGTGCAAGTGTGACGCTCCTGTTTTCACACATGGCTGTAGTCCAAGGTGAACCCAGAGATGTCAAACCTGCTATTCACCCACACGTTACAATAACAGGTTTCACCAATCATAGCAATATCCTCTAGTGGAAACAAAAGTAAAGTGCAGGTACAAACAAGCAATAGAAAAAAATAACTATAGCTGACATGATATAGGAAAGAGTATCTCATAAATAAATCATGTCTTAAAGAATAAGTCTGGGATACACCTGACATTCTGAAATATATAAATGTATCACGACATAAATCAACTAAGAATGTACCAAGGCTCACAGCCTTTACAAAGTGAAAAATAAAGAAAAACTCTAATAACTGGAAATAAAGTCAGTCTACTATGGAGTCTCATCTCTTTGCTCATGTGACTGTGACTTTGCCTGAACTCCGTTATTATACGACTCTCTAATGCTCTAAACCGTCGGAAAGGGAAATAAAAATAAAAAGAGCAACAACAAAAGCGTCAGAGCACTAAAGCAAGATCACTTCCATCCGCCCTAGGGGAAATGCTACTACATGTAGTGGAGGCTCTATCTATTAAGCATAATCTACCTAAAATTCCTTTTTACGCGGAACAAATGAATAAAAACTCAATAATGACTGAAGTAGAAACATGGTAGGTTTAACATCATACTCAACAACAGAGTAATAGATATGTCTCGTATACTAACAAGGTGAGTCTCTTAGATGTAAAACTACTCAAGCATGAGTTATATCACATTTAGTGTGATGCCCCAGGTTTCATGCAAGGCTGCAGTCCAATGCGAAACCTGGGGCGTCACATTTAGTGTCCACCAAACACATTGGGCTATCAAGTCATATAGGTTATCTTTTCTGATTCTTCACATCTAATAGTATCCCCGTGCATGACAACTATTAAACATTTCAACCTCTGTGCATAACTATGTAGAAAAGAAGATATAGTTTCTTTTGCCTCTGCACACACTCGTGCGAATACAATGACATAGGTTCCTTGACCTTTGCGCACTCTAGTGCAGATACGATAACATAGGTTCACCAATCTCAACGCACACTCGTGCGGATACAATAACATAGGTTCACTAACCTTAGCACGCATTAGTGCGGATACAATAATATAGGTTCACTAATCTCAGCGCACACTAGTGCGGATACAATAACATAGGTTCACAAAGCTCAGCGCACACTCGTGCGGATATAATGCCAAGGAAAAAGTGTACTCAAAACAATACTTAGCAAAATCCCCCTCTAGGGTATTAACACGTGTACTACAACACAATTCATATATAATTATGACCACATAAGTATTATCATGCAACTCGAACCTCGAGCTCGCATTTCAAATCAAAATAACACAACATCAAGAAGATCAACCTTAGCAGTCAACTACTAAGCTTAGTAGTCGACTACACTGAGTCTACTCAGATTCTGTAAAAATATGAATCAGTATTAGTAGTCGACTATACTCTTCATTAGTCGACTACTCTGTAATTAAGTAGTTTCTATAGAACAAACTGGAATTAGTTGTCAACTACTACTCTTATTAGTCGACTACTAAGCAGAAACATGCACACATTCGTGTACATATAACACTTAGCAATCACCACGTGTCTACCATGATTTAATACATTACAAAGCAAGTAATAACAAATTAAAAGAATCATCTCCATGATTATTTGAACCCTTAATTCTACTAATTAAGTTTAATCTTCTCATTAGTCAAGAAAGTGACATAAACCCTAGTTATCGATTAAATTAACATAAGCATGCTTGCATAAAAAAGCTTGAAACTTATATAATTCCATTTATTCACATTTACAGAACCAAAGTACCCTAAACCTAGGGTTTAATCAGACTTAATTAACATGTAAGCTCTTTATATCATGAGGTTAGGGTTTTGAGCATATTTAACACATAGGAAACAAGATACAAACGAAGATCTACACCCCCTAATGATCATGATCTCGTTTCTATTATAAATAGCAAGTAAAACATGTAGATCTAACATTAGGTTAAGATTTTATATCAAAAATCCTCTTTTTATCATGTTAAACAGTTAGATCTAAGCATCAAAATATCCATATTACTTAATAACCCAGGATCTATACTATGGGAAAGGTTTGGATGCTGGAGATCTTGCCTCAATCACTATGTTGATCTCCTAAACGTGTGTACAAACTCCTTTCCTTAGCTACAGCCCTCGATCTCTCCCTCTGCTCGATGTCGCGTCTCAAAACACCTCGAGGAACTCAAAATCGGCTCTAAGGTTTAGGGGGAAGAAGGTGGCTGTAAACTATGGTGAATTCTCTCAAGAATTAGGGTTTTTACGTGTTTAAAAACTGAAGATATCAATTGGGTTCGGAAACAACACAAATCCGACCCGAAAACTAAAACCTGGCACGTCCAGGAATTCCCGATAGTCGACTACTCCTGCTTAGTAGTCGACTACACTGTCATATTTAAGATTCTGACATTGATCGACTACTCCTGCTTAGTAGTCGACTACTCCGACCATTAGTCGACTACTAAGAGTCTGTGCAAGCTGATTCATTCTCATATTCGGGAATATATAGTCAAATTAATCTCAAATCAATTCCTACTATACTCAAACATTAAAATATTCTATTTATCATAGTATAACATATTAAATATCATTTATCACAAAATATTTAAGTTTGTGGGGTTCTACAGCAAGTTAGGTTAGAGGTGTTAGACCCTAGAGGGGGGGTGATTTAGGTCTTATGATAATCTAATCCCGATTAAATGATAATTAAAATTATGTTGATTAATTTGTTCTTGAAAGAATGATATAAGATAGATATGAGCAAAAGAGATATGAATAAGCACAAATAAAAAGAACGCTAAGCAAAACACAAAAAAATGATATGTTTATGAGGTTCGATCACTACGACCTACGTCCCCGCTCCTCACCTCGAGGAGATCTCCACTATCACAATCCGGTTTGGAAGCCGGAACTTTTACACACTCAGTTTACAATATCACCGAAAACTCTCACACTACACAATCACTAATCAATCACACTTTACACACTAAGTGTAGGAACCTAGCCTGTGTCCTCCTCCTCAAGTGCTCAGATGCAACCTCTCCCTAGGTTCGTCAATCGACTCCACTCCTATTGGATTCGACCCCGTCTCTCGCCTCACACTTCTCTCGGTGTACAAGTGTATTACACGTGACACTCACAAATAAAGATTAAATACAATGGTTTGTTCTCAATAACAAATGAGAATACAAATGAAGCTCACACTCACTAAATCACACGCCACAACCCACACTATATAGTATGAAGATATTAAGCTCAATAAGTGTGTGTGATAATAGTGAATGAAAAATAATACAACTCAATATAGCTAAGATATGAAAATTAAGTAGAAAGATATATGTAAAGATGAGTTAGAGAAAACTTCTCTATAGACAAGAAGAATAGTGGATGATGAGACTAAAAATCCTCTTCTTGTAGTAGGAAAACTTCTTTTGAAAACAGACTGATGAGATCAGCTTAAACAGCTCTTTTAAACACACTTAAGATTTTGTTAAACACAAACTTAGATATATGAAAGAGAGCAGCAATGGGGTATTTATACCCACTCAAAATATCAGCAAAAATAAACTTGAAAAGACCAAAAAGCCCACAGAGAACCGTTGCAGAAAATAGCTGTTAAAAACCAATGATGAAATCGGCGGTCGCCACGAGGCACAAAAAATCTGAGAACAGGGTTTTGAAGCTGGCGGTCGACCGCGACGGTCGACCGCGAAAGTCTCTGGATGGTTCACGGTCGACCGTCATGGTTGACCGCGGGCATACAAAAAACATGCTTAGAAAATTTACTGCTGGCGGTCGACCGTGGCGGTCGACCGCAAACTGATATAGCCAATATGACAGGTGTAGGTATCAAAAAATGCTTACGGACATCCAAATACTGCTCAAGACAAAGAGAAGACGATAAATGCCATTATCTTAGTTAGAGGGGATCATCCAAAAGAAGCGAAACAACATAGAAGAATATTGTGCACACCAACGACAAAATACACTGACAGGCGACATGCATAGGCGCGACAGCCCATGGTGACGCGCCTAAGGCACGGCAGTCCATGGTGACACGCTTAAGGCGCGGCAGTTCATGGTGACGCGCCTAAAGCGCGACAGTCTATGGTGACGCGCCTAAGGCGCGGTAGCAAAAGGTGACGCGCAAACACAGTGGCCTCTTATGTAAATTATTGATAATTTTTAAGATCTCTTGAAGGTCCACGTGGCAGCATATCAGAAAGAGAACGTGTACTGACGTGAATAAGCAGTTAAACCACGAAAAAAAATGGTTAAAAGTCGTGGGAGAACGGTTTTAAATATGTTGGAATGTGGCAGAAACCGTCTCTCTGGCCGCGCCAGCCTACACTGACGTGCCAATAGCCGCGGCAGCGTGGACTGACGCGCCCAAAGAGCATACACTCGGTTAGTTATTTCACCTCCATTTCCACTGTTGTGCACTCCTATCCCTATAAATACCTCCCTAGATAAGAAACAAAGGAGAGAGAGAAGATTGGAGCATAGAGACTTGAGCTTTTAGTGATTTTGGGCAAGAGAGAAATAGTCTTCATCTTTCATAGATAATTCTCGGTAATTCCTAGAGATCTAAGCTCTGACTTGATCTTTGGAAGAGTGAACATCTTACATCGATAAGATACTCGCTTCAGATTCCTACTTCGATAAACGAAGAGAGAACCTCAAAACCTCTTTCACGATCTGTGAATCGGTGGTCCACGAGCCTAAGCACTCCCGACACAGGCAAAGTCCCACAAAACAGGAGTCGATAAATGATTTCTGTGTTATTTTCCAAGAAAGTTATAATTTGTTTATTTTTCATTGTCACTCACTGTAAACGATTTAAGTTTTAATGGAATCGACAATGAAAGCGACTTTCGACGAAAACAAACTGGCGACCACAGTGGGAGCTAACGGTCTCGCTGCCGAGACCGTAGTGTCACAGCCGATCAAGATCGTGATCAATGAAGAGATCGAATATGAATTCGATCAGGCGAAATTTGAGGAGTATTTGTCATCCTCATCCTCAAAATCTTCCTCATCTCGTAAGTGCAGGAAGATTTCGTATTCCAAGAAGGTTTTCCAGTCTTTAACTCTGATGAAGACGACGAGTGAAAATTCTTACCCAATTGTGGCTAAGGATGCCGCTCGCACTATGTCTTCTCCAAATGACCCTTCCCCAATTAAAGGGTCGTTGAATCAAAGCTCGCCGTCACTGACAAAGAGAGCTCGTCAGATACAACGTCAGCGCCGTGCTCGTCAATTGGCCAAGGCCTTAGAACAAACCGACGGGGTTCACTACCATGCGGACCTAGAGTCGAGGAAGCATAGAGTGATTCAGTTACCTCAACGACAAATTAACCACATTTCTGCACATCTCACAACGGAAGAATAGACTCTCGTCAAGAGGGCTCATTCGACCCTCAAAGAGCGTATACAAAAGCGTCAGGCAAAGGCTGCTCGCACTCGTGCCCTTCGTCAACAGATGCAAGAAAGGAAGAAAGAAATAGTGTCTGAAGATCCACCAAAGAACCGTAAAGTTTGGATTCTGAAGACGCCACAAACATCCATTCCGGATCCGTCTACTGCATCACCATTGGAACCCTAGGTTAGTCCAGACTTATTAAAGTTCAAGATTACAATGGCGGATCGCCTCGGTCCTTTGGCTGACGATCGAGGCAAAACCCCAATCAAAGAACACTTGGATCTGGTGAATAAACCCTTTGTAGTTTCTTACACTAGGGGTCGTAAGTATCCCCCAATTAGAACAAAACAAACCCAAAACGAGAAAGTTCCAATTCACTCTCGTTTAGGGCCTGTAAATACTCCACACTCACAGACGGTGGGAGATAAACACATAGCCTTGGATCGCCTAGATACGACGATAAGTCGTCCTGCGCATGTTAACAAGACTCAAAAGCAAAAGATAGGTTGCTCAAATCACAATAATGATGAGCTGTACTATCAAAATAATAACTCACAAAAAAGAATTACCCGAGAAGATGAATCTCATTGCGCATGCGAGAGACTCATTAAGGCTGTACTGACAGAATGCGGTTGTTCCAAGGCTGAACCGACGAGAGTCTCAGTATTTCAAAGACTTTCCACTAAAACGCCAAAATCCAAAATGAAGCGTTTCAATAAGAAGAAACCTACAATTCAGCAAAATGAATTACCGGAAGTCACTATTAACATGACCGGTAGAGGAAAGCAACATTTGGTTGATCCAGATCCTGATTTCTCTCCAGGAGGGAGAGTTGAGTAGGGTCTTTCCCAAAGGATGTCACGGCTACAACGAAGGGCCAACCGACGTCGAGATTACAAGAAAATGCATGAAGGTTTATCTTTAGACGAGGAACTTTTAGATACCTGTTATGCGATTGCCTCGGACGATACCGCATCCAGTATTGGACAAATCAGAGAATCATTTGCAAATACACCTGACCAATTAGCTCAGATACTGTAGGAAGCATTACCTAAACAACGCGAGGAAATTAGAGCTGAAATCAAAACTGAGATGGAGTTGACAATGCAGCAGATGCGAGATTTGCAGGCTCAACAACACCAACCGGAATCCAGCCAAAAGGCAGAATCCAGCCAGTGTAACGCTATACCTGTACGTATAACTGAGGTTGATAACGAGGAAGATGAGACTATCTTTGCTGATCCTCCTCCTGATAAGGACAATCTTGGAAGTGTTCCGGTTAAGTCATCTACTCAACCTCCTCAAATCTACTTGAAGAAGAGTGAGGAAGAGGACAAGAAGATGTAAGATCTTGAGAGTAAAGTTAATGCTCTGATGACGGCCCAAGAAGTGAAGAAAACGGGCATTCCATACCCATACCCGAGGGAGTGGGATCTGATTCCTTATCCCCCAAAATTTAGTTTGATTAACTTTACTCCTTTTGAGGGCAGGGGTTCACCCACTCAACACTTGATCTATTTCAAGTCGCATCTTGGCGCAATATCCGTAAACGAAGCTTTGATGGTCCGGTCATTCGTAGGAACCCTCCGTAGGCCTGCCTTCGATTGGTACCGACGTCTTAAACCCGGGAGTATCACTAGCTGGGAGGATATGGAAGGATTGTTCCTCACCAATTTCTTCGATGACGATACTGAGGTCTTCATTGGTACTTTGTTAGACGAGAAGCAGAAAGATGGGGAGTTAGTTGATGTTTTCATCAAGCGATTCCGGAACAAGGCGGTGAACTATCGAGACCCACTCACGGAGGAATTCATTCTTCAAACATGTCATAATAACTTGTCATTGGATATACTAGAAGTCATGGGGGTTGTACCATCTAAAATATGAAAAGAGTTAAAGGTGAGAGGCGAACAAGCTGAACGTTTTCTCAAGAGAAAGAAGTTGGAGAGGGGTCAGCCACTAGCTAATCCTCAAAAATAGAACTTTAACCCTCGAGGCAGAGGAAAAGGGTCCGCAGCTGCTGTTGATGCGCATCAAACATCACAACAGCCGCAACAACAACAATCGCAGCAGTCATCTTTCTAATTAGCACCGCATCAGAATCAACAGCCTCCGAGGTAGCCTAATACCCCAGAGCCCAGATTCCCGAAGGAGTATTCTTTCAAAGATGATGAGGTTCAGGTTATCTTCAAATATCTGCTGGATAACAATAAGATCAAACTTCCACCAGTCACAAACCAAGAAGAAGCGAAGAAGACTAACGACCCGAAGTATTGTGCATATCACAGAAGGGTCCACCATCCCACTAAGGCGTGTTATGTCTTAAAAGACAAAATACAAACCTTAATCGATGTTGGTATCGTAACACCGAAATCAAAAGAGAAGAAAGTAGGTGCGAATGCGGTGTCTATTAGCTTCGGATCGGTTCCTTTATCTTGGTTTCAAGCCGAGCCAGCGTCAAAGGTCAAAATGCAAACCATGAACGATGACCCTCATGGACAGCGCCAAAAAGGGCTTGTATCACACACGACCCCCAACGGCGAAATCTTTTGGGTTCATCCGGATTTGCCTGAAGATGAACAATGGACGACATCCACGTCAAAGAAGAAATTAAAAGACAAGGAAAAAAAGAAGTATTGTTATGGAGCCTCGGCGATTCCTAAGAAGAATGACGAAGAAATTCCAGCTTTACCATTTTCTGAGGAAGAGCAAGAGTCTTTGGCTACAAGGGGTGGGAACGAATACCATTATAAGTATCCTGAAACCTCTAACCCAAACGCTAAAACCCATGTAGAACTGGGGGTAGTTGCAACTCCTCCTGTGACTGCTGGAAAACCTCAACAACCAGCTAAACATAAAGAAAAAGAGCCCCAACATAAAGAGGTTCAAGTTTCGAAGCAGTCTCATTTCAACCGACCGATTGGACGAGATAAACCAGAAAGTTCGAATTCTCAATACCGTTTCGACGTTATGACTCAGTTGGCTAATATCCCAGCAAGGATCACGCTGTATGAGTTATTACGCCTCTCGAAAGATACCAGAGAAGCTTTACAAGAAGCCTTGGCTGATTCTGAGGTATTCCTTACTCAGATTAGGCCAACTCCAAAAGAGCCAGAGTCATCAGTTCGGCATTGCAATTTGGCAGCCACGAAATTCCCTTGCATCGCTTTCACTAAAGAAGATATGCAAGTCAAGAATTCGAAACATGATAGGCCTCTATATTTCACCGGATATATTGGCTCGAGCGTTGTCAACCGGATCCAAGTTGACCCGGGTTCCGCTGTTAGCATTATGCTGCTACGATTGATGTACCACCTCGGAATTCCTGCCAACAAGCTAGCCTCCATGGGAACTGTTATCTACGGATTCAATACTAGTGGGTCAAGACCGTTGGGAAAAATCCGGGTGAAGTGTCAACTCGGAGACTTGAAGTCTGAAGTCACTTGCTATGTGATTGATGCGGAGACTTCCTACAACTTACTGTTGGGTCGCCCATGGATCCATAGTAATCTTATAGTTCCCACTACCCTCCATCAGTGTCTAAAGTATGTTGACACCAACGAGGAGGTCAAGACGGTGGTCGCGGATAAGCAACCATTCAAGGGGTTAGAAAATTACTTTACTGACTCCCTTCTCTATGGTGCCGAATCCGATACTGAACCATCAGCCCATGGCACGGATAGCGGAGAAGAAGCTGATACTGAAGCCGGGCTCGATTATAGTGAAGGTCTTGTATTGAATGACATTGAACCTCTTGTAATCGATCTTGACGGTGGTAATTCGTCGGATGAAAGTTATAACTGGCAACTTGCCGATGAAATAATAAATGATGATTTAGAGTACTCGTGTTGTCTCGATGATGTATTACACAAATTATATGATAACCTAGACTTACACATGCCACTTCGCTCGTCTTGCGCGACGACGAAATATCTTCAAGATTCAGTCGGAACGACTGTAGTCCTACTCGCAAAGACAGGGGGTGAAAAAGAAATAATCTTTGGAAAAGGGGATCCATCCCTAACTCCTGATCTCTTCTTGGACACCAACTCAGATGATGAAGGACCTGGACAACATTTCTCTAGGTATAGTTCACAAGCAAACGATTACATGAGGAAGCAAGGATATAACCTAGCACTCGGTGAAGGTCTCTGTTTTGGTCAAGGAGTTAAGGTTCCACCCCATCCTACCTATGTACCGAAAGGGAGACCTGATAATTATTACAGCTATAGAAGGGGTTTAGGTATTGCCAGCAGATCATTAGCCAGCTAATAAGTAAGAGTGGGTATTCATCCGATGCTTCAACCTGGGATTCTGACGTGAGCATTGGGGAAAGATTCAAAACCCTAATGTCGAACGTGGCTACAGTTGATCCCTCCACAACAGAAGGAGATGATCAGTTGCCCACTTGGGAAGATCCCTGGATACATTACAGGAATATCCAATATAGCGACCGATTTGAACAAAAGGAACCTCCTACTGAGGATAGAGTAGTCCAAGTTAATATGGGTGACGAAATTAATCCGAAACCTATATTTATTAGCGACGATCTTCCGGCAGACGAGAGGGAAGAACTAATCGTCCTCATTAGAGAGTATATCGACGTCTTCACTTAGAATTACGAAGATATGTCGGGACTCAACCCAAATGTAGCAATGCACAGCCTTAACATTAAACCGGATGTTAAACCTGTCAAACAACAACAAAGACGGTTTCGTCCGTAAATTATGGAGGTAATAAAAACTGAAGTCAAGAAACTGATTGATTCGGGTTTTGTCAGAGAAGAACAATATCCGAAATGGTTGGCCAATATCGTTCCAGTCCTAAAAAAGAACGGAAAGATCAACATGTGTATTTACTTTAGAGATCTAAATACAGCCTGTCCTAAAGATGACTTTCCTCTACCAATTACAGATGTCATTATTGACAACACATGCGGGTTCGAGAGAATGTCATTTATGGATGGATTCTCTGGGTATAATGAGATCAAGATGCACCCGGACGATAAAAAGCATACAGCATTCAGAACACCCCTTGGTGTCTTTTGTTATACTGTTATGCCTTTCGGTTAGAAGAACCCCGGTGCTACGTACCAACAAGCAATGACGAAGATCTTTCAAGAGCACCTTCGGAAGACCGTTGAATGCTACGTTGATGACCTGGTCGTTAAGAGCTGTGATAAAAATGACCACATTAAAGATTTGAAGACGATGTTCGATCTTATGAGGACTCACTAGTTAAAGATGAACCCGACTAAGTCATTCCTTGGAATGTCCAGCGGTAAGTTTCTTGGGTTCGTCGTCACCACAAAAGGTATTCATATCGATCCTGATAAGGTGAAGGCGACACATGAACTACAACCCCCGAGAAATCTTAAAGAACTCAGAGGCTGCAAGGTCGATTGGCATATATCCGTCGGTTTATATCGAACCTATCTAAAAAATGTCAACCGTTCTCCAAACTCACGAAGAAAGGCGTATCGTTCATTTGGGATGAAGCGTGTCAAAAGGCGTTCGAAGATATTAAAACATATCTAGAGAATCCACCTATTCTCGTTGCACCAAAATCGAGCTGACCATTTTTGATTTATGTCAAAGCGACGAGCCATTCATTAAGTGCATTACTCGCACAAGACGATAATAACGGTCACGAGCAAGCTGTGTATTATCTGAGTCGCACATTGGTAGGAGCTGAATCTTGTTATCCGATGATCGAGAAAGAATGCCTCGCCCTAGTATTTGCAATCCAGAAAATGCGACATTATTTAGTTGGACAGACAATTTATGTCATTTCTAACATAAACCCAATCCGAGTATTCATGACCCAACCGGCCTCCATGAATTAGCGTTTAGCCAGGTGGGCTCTACTCTTATCGTAATATGATTTGTATTTCAAGCAACAAAAATTAGTTAAGGGACGAGCTATTTGCGATCTTTTGGCGGAAAACCCTACAAAAAATATAGTCAAGTTGTACGACGATCTGCCAGATGAAACTCATGAAGTTAATACCACCTCACATCAACAAGTGTGGCAATTATACTTCGATGGGGCTTCCCGAGCAACCAACATGGCAAGCGCACCCGGATGTTCTAAAATCTCCTCAGAAGTGGGGGTCGTTTTAGTTTCTCTGGAAAAGCATGTTTTACCTAGAGCATACTCATTGACCAAACCATGCTCTAATAACGTGGCCGAGTACAATACATTAATAATTGGTCTTAATTTTGCCAAAGAGCTGGGGGTCGAATAGCTTAAAGTTTTGGTGATTCTTAATTGGTAGTTAATCAGTTACGAGGAGAGTATGAAGTCAGAAATCAGGATCTGATTTCATACCACCAGGTAGCCATTGAGATGGCAAGCTCGTTTGAAGAATTTTTCATCGAGTATGTTCCACGTCTCCAAAATGCATATGTAGACGCATTGGCGGCATTGTCGGTATCTCTGGCTCAGCCTCCCAAAACAGAACAATTAATTACAGTGAGAACTCACCAGCTTATTGTTCCAATCTACGATTCGATTGCCAAAGAAGCCCAATCAACGAGAGTTGAACCCGAAGTTCGAGATTGGGATTTCCCTATTATCGATTATGTCCTACATGGTATCTTACCTGAAGATGTAAGAGAAAGGGA
Source organism: Asparagus officinalis (assembly GCF_001876935.1). Taxonomy (NCBI): domain Eukaryota; kingdom Viridiplantae; phylum Streptophyta; class Magnoliopsida; order Asparagales; family Asparagaceae; genus Asparagus; species Asparagus officinalis. The sequence goes on along the minus strand of NC_033795.1, from coordinate 75,103,432 downwards.
TTCAATTCGGCGAAGAGCACCGAGATTTTACTACAACGCTGCAGCACAAATGCAGAATCGACGGTCGTACGATGGTCTATTACTCTGTTGTTTATCCAATAAGGAAGCGGAACAAGCACTCAAAGAAACGCATGATGGGACATGCGGTGCGCATCAGCCCGGTCCTAAACTATGCGACCGACTTAGGAGAATGGGATATTACTGGCCAACTATGGTAAATGATGCAGTCGACTACACCCGACGATGTTAAGTATGTCAATTACATGCAAATTATATGCACCAGCCTCCTGAACATTTACACCCATCGGCGACATCGTGGCCATTTGAAACATAGGGAATGGACATTGTGGGTCCTATTTTTCCGCCTTCGGTTAAAGGGGACCGTTTCATTCTGGCAATCACCGATTACTTCTCAAAATGGGCAGAAGCAGTTCCACTTAAAGAGGTAAAGACGAGTGATGTTATCAAGTTCATTAAACACCACATCATATATCGGTATGGTGTCCCAAGGAGAATAGTGCACGATAATGCTCCTCAATTCGTTAGCAACGCATTTATCAAATTTTGCGACAAATTTAGGATTAAGGACGTTTCATCAACTGCTTATAATCCCACAGCTAACGGATTGGCCGAAGCTTTTAACAAGACTATTATCAAGATCTTGGCAAAACTTGTGAAAACCAATAAGCGAGATTGGGACGATAAGATCGGCGAAGCCCTGTGGGCTTATCGTACAACTGTCCGCACACCGACGGGAGCAACCGCATACTCCTTAACATATGGATGCGAAGCTGTTCTGCCTTTAGAAATACAAATTCCCTCTCTCCGCATCGCTCTCGCAACAGGAATAATGACGGAAGAAAATCACCAGAAACGTCTCGAAGAATTAGAGATGTTAGATGAAAAACGCTTGGAAGCTCAACAACAAATCGAATTTTATCAGGCTAGAATTTCTCGGGCTTTCGATAAAAAGGTCCGACGATGAAGTTTTAAAATTTCTCGGGCTTTCGATAAAAAGGTCCGACGATGAAGTTTTAAAGAAGGAGATCTGGTTCTTGCCATTCGAAGACCTATGATTCTAAATTCCAAGAAGAAAGAAAAATTCCAACCCAAATGGGAAGGGCCGTTTGTAATAGAAACAGTCTATTCAAACGGTACGTATCGCCTGATTATCTAGGATGGCAACAAATTAATGATACCAATAAATGGGAAGTTCTTGAAGAAATATTATCCGTAATATAGTCAGGATAACCTACACAAAACAGGAAGTTCCCAGATAATCCTGTATAGGATATTTCGGGATAACCTGAGATCAGTTGATTGTTCTAAATACAAAACTAATCATTTGAATAATCCATTCTTGATTATCGTAAAATAATTGAGATTCTTTTACAGTTTTTGTTGAGATGAGATTCAATGACAGAATACAGTTAATCTTTCCTCATAAAACCCTTCACCGATCAAATTGATCGACGAAGGGTTCACCAAAATCCGTCATGGATTAAAATATTTCAAACTCCCATTGTATCTATTTTCTAAACATTCCCAATGCTAAAACTATGATACAATGTCCAAAAAATTTTAAATTATCGGTCCATATCAGTCGCCGAATCACTTCATGTCAAATTCTTGTATCTGACATCAAAAATTTCTCATTCAGTAATTTGTACAAGTCAATGAACCCATTGTTATTTGTACCCCAATTCCTGTTTCCTACCTGGTCAAACCTTACTACAGTTAGGACCAAAACCAAAATCCCCTCTTGATTCCTTCCATGAACAAGAGGTCCATGAATAGAACGATCAAATCTGTAAACAGTTAGGATCGTCCTCAAACTCCAATTTGGTCAAACCTTACTATAGTTAGGACCACAACCAAAATCTCCTTTCGATTCATTTTACGAATGAGAGGTCTACTTTTGAATTGAATAATCAAACCTTATGATAGTCAGGATTATTCAAACCAGTCCAGATTTTCTAAATGGAGATCCCACTTTGAGTTTCTTTTGCACCAGGAGATGGAATATAAAACCATTCCTCTCCGATTTTGGGTTTATCTCTACCAACAAACAAGAGACCAGGAGATAGAATATAAAATTCGTTCTCTCCGATTTTGGGTTTATCTCTACCAACAAACAAGGGACCAGGAGATGGAATATAAAATCATTCCTCTCCGATTTTAGGTTTGTCTCTACCAACAAACAAGAGACTAGGAGATAGAATATAAAATTCTTCCTCTCTGATTTTGGGTTTATCTCTACCAACAAACAAGAGACCAGGAGATGGAATATAAAATCATTCCTCTCCGATTTTGGGTTTATCTCTACCAACAAACAAGAGACCAGGAGATAGAATATAAAATTATTCCTATCCGATTCTGGGTTTATCTCTACCAACAAACAAGAGACCAGGAGATGGAATATAAAATTATTCCTATCCGATTCTGGGTTTATCTCTACCAACAAATAAGAGACCAGGAGATGGAATATAAAATTATTCCTATTGATTCTGGATTCATCTCTACCAACAAACAAGAGATTGAGAAATAGAATATCCAATTCTTTCTTTATTATCTTGGGATCATTTCTTGCATAGGGAATGTAATCTACTCACATTTTAAAATCCATGTCATTCACACATGGGGGATATTATCTCTATCCCTTACTAAAGATAAGCCTATATCTAACACATGACATATTCAATATTGTAGTTTAAAGTCTAAAAGAGTTTAATTCTTTTAGCCCAACATTATATGTGAAACGGATTTAGATAATTCGCATACTAGCCCAATTCAAACGGTAGTCGGTAAAGGCATATCAAATCCGTTGATGGCTGAGGATTTGCCAAAAATCCTATAAGTATTATTGTTATTTATTCTAAATAAGAATGAGTAATCATAATAAAATCTCAATGATCAAAAGAGTTCACTATATTGACCAAAAGCATTCAAACAAAACCACATAAGAAAATATATGTTCTCAAAATTACAATAGTTTATAATGACAGATTTGGTCCTCTAGTTGGGAGAGCTTTGTCACATAAGCCAGTTCAAGCTCAGGTACTAAGTTAGCTTTAAAGCTTTCTTCATCAATGCTTTGAATTCTGGCGACTTCTTGTTCCTTGTCGGCGAAAATCTCGTCTTGAAGATTCAGCTGCCGAAATAGATTCTCCTCAGCTTGAGTTACCTCCGCCAGATCGGACTCCAAAACTTCATGAGCATCCCTAGCTTTCGCAAGTTGCTCTTCTAACCGGGCCATCTCTGCTCGACTCGATTCTAAGTCACGATATAGGTCAACCTTGATCTGTGTCTTCTTGGCAACGCTCACCCTGAGTTGATTAATGTGGGTTTTTAGCCTCTGAAGCTCAGATTCACCGGATTTCTGAGAATCACGCCATGCCTGCACTCTCATGTCCATTCGAGGAGCGATATAAGAAGGTACGCCATTAACACGAAGATTCTGCAAATGTTCAATGTTTTGTTTAAGGTCGGCTAAGTAAGCTTCGATCGAGTCGGATAGTTTAACGTATCCGTATTCTCTAATTCCTGATACATGGCGGTCGAGAGATCTCCTAAAATGTTCGAAAGGTGGGCCTTTAAGGATAATCCGATCAACCATGGTGTTTAAGAAAGTGACAAAACTTTGGACATCAGTGCAAATGACAGCTTTGTCCGGGTCTTCATCCATTAACAAAGCTTGAATACGTTCAGACAAGGGTGAAGGAGCTACAGATAGAACAAATAGAATAAGTATAAGATATGTACGCTCGCACATAGCAACAAACGAAAACATATCAAGTTCACTGGAAGACTTCACAACTGGGTTACCTTGGCTTGTCGATGCTGTATCAGGCTCTACAACAACCGGGATTTGTTCAGGAATAACGCTTGTTGGTTGACTCACTCCATCAGACGGTTGTTCACTTGAAGCCTCTAACGCTTCGGGTCCAGATCGACGAATCCTTGAGAAACAAGTTCTATAAACAAGGAAAAGATGAATAAACGCTCCACGAGTATGAATCCAACTACGAAACACATTAAAGATGAGACATACCAAGTTGAGCAGAAGTTGCAGTAAGTTGCTCTTCCACGGTGGCCTTCGACACTCCGACTTCGTGAACGACTGGGGTCGGATCAGAAATTACAACGGGCTCAGTCTCGACAGTGTCAGAAGCTGGAGGAACAATAGCTGACGGTTCAATTTTAGCTGGGGGACCTGTCAAAAGTAGGAAACCTAGGCCTTCAGGTTGATCGCATGCACCAATGACAGTAGACGCATCAACTTCATTCGTTGGTCCTACGACTAAATTTCTTAGTTAATTATTAAAAGAAGAAATAAGAGCTTAATTGAAGACCTAAGTTCAAAAAGTACATACCTTCTGATGTACTTACTTCAGTAGAACCAGCTCCAGTAGTTGGTCATGCAGTAGCAGTTGGATCTTGATCTGATAGCAGATCGGAGATGCGTTGATGGTCATCTTCAGAGATATCGAGATTAAAATCATGTTCGCTAAAATCTTCAGTCATCGTATCATGAGTAATTTCCTGCTCTCTTGGCTCATTCGTAGAAGTGTCTACAAAACAATAAGACCCATCAGTACACATACAAAGATATGAAGAAACTAAAGCGAATGAAACTGAGACTACCTCCAACGTCCGTAGTGGGATCAGCAGCACTACTACTCGCACCTACCTCCTTTAGTTTAACTAAAAGAAGATAAAGTGCACAAGTTAGTAGAAGAGGAACATATTCCGATTCACTTATCTCCCGGAAGTGCCCCCAAATGAGAAAATATTTGTACCTGTGTCGGCGGTTGGCGTGGTCGATGCAGTGACTGGAGTAGCAGTGGTGTCCATACTGATGGGTTCCTCACTCATCACTTTATGCACTTGCTGAGTGAAGCTTGGTTCATCAGCATCCATTAAGCCAGGGGATGAAGGATCGAGCATAATTTCCCCTTCTTCTTCTAGCTTACCTGCTACAGAAAAAGAATAAATAATATTTTATATAAAAAATATAAGATAATAAAAAAGAGGAGAATGAAATTCCACCACCTGCGCCAACTGGAAAACCTTGGGTAAATTCCTCTTCGAGTAATGAGGGAAGCTTGCGCGGTCGATGGGTAGTCTTCTTAATTCTCTTCGACAAGCGAATATCTTTCAAAACTTCAGAACTTTCATGACGAAATTTTGTGCGTAGTTCAGTTCCTTGAGCAGGGCGGGGTTGAGCCTCGGAAGAAGCAGGAGATCGGGGTCTTTTCCTGCGAATGAGTGATTGAACATCCTCGTCTTCTTCTTCTTCTTCTTCTTCTTCTCCCAAGACAGGCCATCTGACGGTCATCTTGTTGGAAGATGATAAAGGAATATTCTTCTCCTTTATTTGTATACCCTTTGAAGGAGCACCTGGCGATTTAGGTGGAGAAGCCCGACGAGTTCTGTAGGCTACAGGAGAAAGAGGAATATTAGCTTCCGTTTCATCTCCGGTCTTATCCTCCTCACTAGATGTTTCAAATTCATCACTCTCTTCGGAATCAGCTATCTGCTTTCCTTTACGAGAAGATGTAGCAGGTCCCTTTCCTCTCCTAGAAGGTATAACTCTTCGGACTACGGCTTCCGCTTCTAATTCAGAAATCTTTTTCTTTGTAACGGGCATGTTGGCGGCTAATAACCATCAACAGCAGAGAAAAGTTGTATGAAGTTCGGGTTCAGCAACGGGTAAGCTAAATCGAGCTTCTGTATAGCTGACAACATTCCTAAACCAAGCTCACACTCCTTCGATAATGCCTCCGCAGGTCGTTAGCCATTTGTTGGGATTCCTAACATATAGTTGGTCGTAACCGAATTATCACGCAAATCGGCAAGGAAAGTAAGGCTCGATTCTGCATATGTTTCTCGATCGGAAAACATTGTAGCCTGGTCGAATGTTCATAAGCCAATGGAAGCTACCCATGTTGAGAGAAGTCCTGCTAACTCCAGGTATTTCCTCATCAATGAGCATGTCACTATGTGCACCAGGAAATAAGAGAAAACATGTATAAAATCTCCAACACTTAGCGTTCTTGAACTGCCTCACTATGTCAGACCATTGTCGAGAGGGGCTCAACCATTTACATCCCTCTAAGAACTGTAGCAGAGGAATTTTAGGATCAGAATGGTCCGAAGCTGACATCATGTCGGGTCGGTAGAGGACCAGCCACGCCATTAAATATGTGTATGGTAATTCGACCCGTGACATAGGAATCTTGCTCGAAGGATGAGCATCCACCTTTGTGAAAGTTCTGGCTAAGTTACGTAGGCCACTATGAACGTCAGCGGTCATGGCTGATAGTAAAGATAACCTGCCTCCGATGGATTGATGAGGTACCACACATCTTTTTAACCAAATCGCCAAATAGCCGGCGAGAAGAGTCTCAGGCTTCATCCTTTTCGTGGCCTGCCACAAGAAAATTCTAAATTTCGTATCACTTGGAAAACCATATTCGGATGATCCGGTGGTGTAGGATTGAGCATCGATCTTAGCAATCAACTTGTTGACATCAGAAGGAGTCAATGTAGGCTATTCACAAACTACTTCGCCAGTTGAACTCTCAAGATTCTGGAATAAATAGTCGGCGAATTGCATCAGACTGACTTGAGCTGCCTTCTTGCTTTTCACCTCAATTCGGGCTATTGCTGTCTGATAATGACAAGTTAGTTCCCAAAGAATATCATAAGCAACAGAACCAGCCTTCTTCATCCTCATAAGCTGATGATTAGTGGGAAAATATTCTTGGTACGGAGTGTTCCCTATCAGTAATCCTGAAACCTTCATCATCTCATGAAGTGGAAGCCCTAATTCCCCGTACCTGGTGAAGAATGTATTCGTATCCGGGTTATAAGACTCAAATAGAGCAAGAAAATGATCCACGCTTATCGGGAGACCATACATACTAGCTCGAATTGGGATATCCAACCTGAGGTTAGCTAACTCTTGACCCCAACGGCTAAGCACATAATCGGTCATCCTAGACCACCATTTGTCTGTAAGAGAGTGAACCCAACCGAAACACCTGAACTTCTTGAGGGGAAATTCTCTGCCGATGTGAGCAAGTTGATTCTTTACTATGTTGGCCTTTATAATTAATTCATCGTGGGGCCCACTATCTGGTCCAAGTACCCCTGGATGAAGACCACGGATAGTATGATGACCGCTAGACCCAGGAGCACTGATATCCCTACCAATGAACCCACAGTGGATGCGTTCATGATCATCTGTCAAATGCTAAGACATCTTCCTCGAAACGGTTAAATTCCGTAGTTGTAAGATCGAATAGTGCCGAGGAAACGGAGGAAGAAATAGAAGGTCCCCATCATATTCATTCATCCAAGCCGCGGGACCACAACAAAGGGTGTCTGGGTCTTCAACTGAGTCCCCAAACAAGTAATCAGGGGTTCAGTAGAATCTCGGATAGATGTTAAAGGAGAGTCAGTTAACAATTAGCGCAATGTGCGACGACTCCCCTCGTAAATCAGCTTAGGGATGCTGTTGTCACAACCCTCAATGAACTGACGGGCCTCTCTGACCAGAAAATCGCCTTTGAAAGAAGCGTGAAGAATACCACTCTGGCCCGGATCTTCTCTATCAGAGAAAGTGACAGAAGGAAAATGCACTACAAACAAAGCTAGGACGAAGTTGAATAAAAGAGGCTAAAAGAGCAAGATTCATTGCTCTAAGTAGCTGCGGCAGCGTTCACTGCCGCGCGTTACCGCGGCAGTGTCGGCAGCACGTGCTGCCGCGATAACTGAACAGTAACCCTTAGCTTCAAAGAGCCGCGAGTTTGAGCCAAACTCATATTTTGGCCGTGGTACATGTCTTGATTAAACAAGATATGTGTTCATAGTGTCAATCCTCTCAAAGGAGGACGTCAACTCTTTCCGGATGACTCTCAAAGGAGACAAACGAGGTTGTATACACAAAGTTAGCAATTTCAGACAGAGAAAAGTTAAAAAAAATTACCTCCAAACGATGTGGCAGTGGCCTCCATCTCCTCTGACGCTTGGGCTGCAGATTTGCCCTTGGGAACTCTGGATCACTTGGGTGACATAGTGAAAAAGAGGGGTTTTTGACCTAGAAAACACAAGGAAATTAGGATTATGTCGATATCTCAAATAAAAACTCAACATAACAAGGAAACCGAAGCCCTAGGGTTGATTTCTTACCAAGAGGATCAAGAAAATCAAGCTTTGATGGAAGAAGGACCGAAGAAAAAGCTCAAAACCACGAAGAACTCGAAACCCTAGATTTTGTTCAAATAAGAATCACCGAAATATGAAGAGGTTAGGAGAGGAAGAGGCTTGAGAATCCTTTTATAGGGTTTTAGAAGTGGTTTCGAACTCAGAGAAGCGGGTAAAACTGACCCGAAAAAGAACCCCGACACTCATTTTAAAGCCCCAGTTGACCGTCTCTGTGCGCGTCAGTCGATGCTGACGCGCTTTAGCGCGTCAGTATATGCTAACGCGCATTAGAGCGTCAGTCTACGCTGACATGCTAAAGCATGGCACGCCAGCAGTGATTCCATAAATATTGGAATATATACATCCCTCATTGTATTTGGAATGAATATCCGAAAACTCCGATAAGTATATGAGTATAAACTGCATCTCTCTGAACCTCCCAACGGGTATATGAGGTTAAACTATTTCCCAAACACTCCGATAAAGTATATGAGTATAAATTGTTCCCCCATTCTTCAACACCAGCTCTAATTCAAGACTTCAACAACGGTCAAGCGATAAAGTAGCGCCGAAAGAATTTTAGCTATTCTACAAAGCACTGAGTAGACTGAAAGATGAAGAAGTCAGGAATTGAAGCTGTTCATAGATTCTTCTACATAATCTCCTCAACTAAGTACTTAAGAGATTGCAAGTAAACTTATCTTATCCAAAGTACCCCAGACCCCTCTCTAAAAGAACGAGTCTGAGATACTTTGGAGGGGGTATCTGTAGGTGTCAAAAAATGCTTACGGACATCCAAATACTGCTCAAGACAAAGAGAAGACGATAAACGCCATTATCTTAGTCAGAGGGGATCATCCAAAAGAAGCGAAACAACATAGAAGAATATTGTGCACACCAACAACAAAATACACTGACAGGCGACATGCATAGGCGCGGTAGCCCATGGTGACGCGCCTAAGGCGCGGCAGTCCATGGTGATGCGCCTAAAGCACGGCAGTCCATGGTAACGGGCCTAAGGCGCGGCAGCAAAGGGTGACGCGCAAACACAGTGGCCTCTTATGTAAATTGTTGGTAATTTTTAAGATCTCTTGAAGGTCCACGTGGCAGCATATCAGAAAGAGAACGTGTACTGACGTGGATAAATAGTTAAACCACGAAAAAAAGTGGTTAAAAGTCGTGGGAGAACGGTTTTAAACATGTTGGAATGTGGCAGAAACCGTCTCTTTGGCCGCGCCAGCCTACACTGACGCGCCAATAGTCGCGGCAGCGTGGACTGACGCGCCCAAAGAGCATACACTCGGTCAGTTATTTCGCCTCCATTTCCACTGTTGTGCACTCCTATCCCTATAAATACCTCCCTAGACACGAAACAAAGGATAGATAGCAGATTGGAGCATAGAGACTTGAGCTTTTAGTGATTTTAGGCAAGAGAGAAAGAGTCTTCATCTTTCATAGATAATTCTCGGTAATTCCTAGAGATCTAAGCTTTGACTTGATCTTTGGAAGAGTGAACATCTTACATCGATAAGATACTCGCTTCAGATTCCTACTTCGATAAACGAAGAAAGAACCTCAAAACCTCTTTCACGATCTGTGAATCGGTGGTCTACGAGCCAAAGCACTCCCGACACAGGCAAAGTCCCACAAAACAGGAGTCGATAAACGATTTCTGTGTTATTTTCCAAGAAAGTTGTAATTTGTTTATTTTTCATTGTCACTCACTGTAAACGATTTAAGTTTTAATTGAATCGACAATGAAAGCGACTTTCGACGAAAACAACAGGTTTTTAGGCAGATTTGAAAATACTTTAAAAATAGCAAATCAATTTCAAAAATAATAAAACTTTGGGAAAAGTTTCTAAATGATAAAATGAACATGTTAGAAAAGGAATTTTTGGAAAAATAATTTTTGTTTGCAAAAACACACTATTTTTTAAAAGAGTTCGTAAAACCTGTATTTTAAGAACATGAAAATTTTGATATGACTTATAAATACGTATATATTCGTAAAACCTGTATTTTAAGAACATGAAAATTTTGATATGACTTATAAATACGTATATATATATATATTTATATATATATCATGCATATATTATATGTATATAATAAAGTATGAAAGAGCTGTAAACATGAAATAAAAAATATTTTAATAACGTTTGATGAAAAATCATTTACATGATAGAAAACGTCAAAAATCGTGTTAAGTGTACATATATTGAGCTTAAATTTGAACATACAATATATGTAAGTAAACTACTCTTATACCTAGGTAACTTCACACATATGAACTTGAATCTTTAACGCTTAATTTTCGTGTGTTGAAATACCTGTAAAGAGAAACATAAAAGCAAAACTAGAGAATATATTAGCGATAAATTATTTGACAAATCATCATCAAAACTATAGGGTCAACAATCTCCCCCTTTTTGATGATGGCAAACAATTTATTTATTGATATGAAATATATACTGATAAACCACATATAATATGAATTAAACATATAGACCATATATATCATGAAACAAATATATAAACCACATTAGATTTTCTCCCCCTTTGACAACATCAAAAGGGAAAGAAAAAAATAAATATAAATAGGTGCAACGCTCGCCCTGCATATAAGCACAGATAATAACCAAGTGTATGGCCAAAAAACTCCCCCTGTCAATTTGCATAAATGACATATAAAGAGCATATATAGGAGCTAGATAATAATAATTCATACACAGCCATAAACATTTAGAATTCAAAGAACGCATCATTAGCAACATATTTTCACAAAACAAAGCATGAATAAACTAACACAATAAATCACAAATCATCACTTAAACACCAAAAAGCTACATAGTTTTCCACAAACATAGTTTGTTCCACAAACATAGTTTGTTCCACAATACTACAAACCATACACAAATAGTTTCACAAAGTCACATAGTTTTTCACACAAACATAGAGTTATTACAACTCAAAATAAAACATAAGTATCAACTTCTATTTCAAATACAACTCAAAATAAAACATCATCATAAGCATAGAATCCAATAAACTCAACAAAGTCAATCACCACCATCACCACCAGAAGCAGAGCCAGAGCCAGATGCAGATCCATCATCATAGCCAGAATCAGATCCATCAGCAGGGCCCTCTTCAGAACCAGACTCAGAACTAGAAGAGGGATCCGGAATCCCAAGAGTCTGACGCTGATAAGATAGAATGGTCCAAACATCCTTCTGAATTGATGAGACCTGAGTCTCAAGACGATCCAAACGGGCACAGATATCAGAAGTGGAAGAGGTGGAGGCTCTAGACCAAGAGGATGATGGCTGAGTAGGATCAGATAAAGAGGCAGAAAGTTGCATACGGGAGAGAGAGACTTTATCAAAGTACTCCTTACCCGGATCAACTTTGGGTTCATTTGAGAGAGCAACACCGAAGATTTGAAGAATGAGGGTGATGAAACTGCCAAAAGGAAGAAATTTGTGATGCTTGCATGCTATGTTCTTAAGAAAAACATTAGCCCAATTCACTTGTATTTTGTCAAAAATAGCATAAACAACATTAACTTTGTCAGGAGCAAAATGATCAAAGCGACCGGTTTTTGGAATGAGATTATGAGCAACAATACGAGCTATGATTTTAGCAGTGGGATTGAGTGATTTGTTGTTCATAGGATAGGTGAAACTGGGCTTAAACAGGATATCGTTCATAGCCTGATCGGTGTGATCGATAGACATGAGCTTAACGTCACTTGTTGGAATCTTAAGAATTCCGGCAACCTCGTCGGCAGAAAATGAAATCTGGATATTTTTAACAGATGTGGAGATGGTTTGGACACCATCAGCAGTGGAAGTGACAGACAAATTTGTATAAAACAAATATACCAGAAATGGATAATAAGGGACTTTCCGTTCCACATCTAACAGTCTAGCCAACCCAACATCATTTAGAATCGTATGAATGTCATACATGGCTAATTGTTCGAATTTGATATATCTAGTGGGCAGGATTTTCAGTTTGCACATCTCCCTATATTTCTTAACTAGGGACTTAAACAGAAGATAATCCTCATAATGAGAGGCAATGGAAGATGAGGAACCAGATTCAGGTTTAGATCTTTTCTTAGGAGGCATGATCGATTAGGGTTTTGAAAAGATGTGAAATTTGACAGAATTTGAAACCCTAAAAAGAAAAAAAATAAAGCACAATAAGTACAAATAAGCAAACCCTAAACCAAAACCCTAGAATAGAAATGTTGAAACTCCAGAGCAAGAAAAAATTGAAAGGTGAGAGATTACCCAAGAGAGGTGGAGAGCAGCTGCGGTCGACCGAGGAATTGCTGCAGGTGACCGAGGAGAGGAACTGGAAATTTGGGAAGAAAAATGTCGAATGGGGAAGAAGAGGAGGGTCAGATCAAAAAGGAGAGAAATGAATGGTGCGGATTAGCTCAAGGATGAAATCAACGGTGACAGGTGAGTCGGGATTAGAAACATTATAAAACAAAAACCAAAACCCGATAAGAGATTAAACAGGAAACAGGGAAAAACTCTTGCGGTCGATCGTGGCAGTCGACCGTAACAAACTCCAGAAACATTGACGGTCGACCGTGGCGGTCGACCGCGAGAAAAATAAGGGCATAGTTAATTTATAAATTCTAGAATTTGAGGAAAATTTAATTTGATCCTTAATAAAATTGTTTTATAAGATGTATAAATACATATAAAGTTTTTAGTTATTAAAACAAAAAAAATATTTTATTTTAACTTAATAAAAAATAAAATTCATCATTTAAACTTAAAAACCAATTATTCAAAAACAAAATGAACAAAACAAACAAAAACAGAAATTGATATAAAAATCATTTTGGTACAAAAATCATTTTGGTACCACTAGAATTTGGGACATGACCCCTATCATTTAAATCCAAGGCCCTAGGGTTATGAACCCGCTTGGGCGTATTTTGTGCACCGATACGATCAAAGCAAAAATTATAAACATGACCCATACGATTGCAATTTGTGCAATGTAGAGGTTTGAATGGTTTGCATTGACCAAAATGAAGTGCACGTGGTTTATTTGCAAGAATAGATTTTTCTTTGTAATTATTTTGCAAGCGAGAATTTCTTTTCAAATCGAAACAAAACATGGCCAAATGACCAAAACGACCACAATAATCACATTTGTACACATGAGCATGTTTATGATTTACACTATGTGTGTGTACATGTGTATGTGATGAAGAAGCTTGATGGGATGCACAATCATGAATAGGCTTGTCAATTTTTGATGCATTGTGACAAAATTGAGCTAAATGGCCTTTAAGACCGCAAATAGAACATTTGTGAATTTTGTCATACATATGTGCATAGTGAATAGGTTTCTTAGAAGAATTAACATTGAACTTTGCACATAAGTCCATAAGCTTTTTACATTTGCAATAAAATTAAACTTAGTGACTAGTGTTTCATGAGTGGATTTCATATTTACATACTTACTCTTTACATCAATATAGCAATTGTGTAATTTTTCAAACTCAATAGCAAGTTCATCAAAAGTGATAATATCATCGTTATCAAGATTGCATACCTCACTAGGGTTATCAGCTAGTGGTATTGTACATGGAGATGAGGCTTCCTTAGAGCTTAAAGCGCGATCTTCCAACGCTTGTTGAATAGCCTCCGAGTCTCCTTCATGTGCTTCAATAAATTTTCATAAGGCGTAAGCACTATCAAAATGAGCAAATTTGTTAGAAAACGATGAGTGAAAAGCATTAAGCAAATATTCTAACAAAAGCTTGTTCATGTTAAACAATCTTTTATCATTTTCACTCCATTTGGATTTTTCCAAAATGGGAACAACATAGGCATCCTCAATAATCTCCCATAAATTGAATTGTTTAGATTGAACAAAAAGTTTGAATCTAACACGCCATTAAGCATAGGAAAAAATATCCAAACGAGGAGTAATATTAATAGCATAACCTAGACTAGATGCATCATACATATCCATAATGATTATATGCAAGAAGCAAAAAGCAATCAACACTAGATTAGCACGAAAACGATAACTTGGATCTTTAACTCAAGGCGATTAGTCCTTAAATCAAAGAGCACCATGCTCTGATACCAATTGTTAGACCCTAGAGGGGGGTGATTAGGGTCTTATGCTAATCTAATCCTGATTAAATGCCAATTAAAATTATGTTGATTAATTTGTTCTTGCAAGAATGATATAAGATAGATATGAGCAAAAGAGATATGAATAAGCACAAATAAAAAGAACTCTAAGAAAAACACAAACAAACGATATGTTTACGAGGTTCGGTCACCACGACCTACGTCCCTGCTCCTCACCTTGAGGAGATCTCCACTATCACAATCCGGTTTGGAAGTCAGAACTTCTACACACTCGGTTTACAAGATCACCAAAAACTCTCACACTACACAATCACTAATCAATCACACTTTACACACTAAGTGTAGGAACCTAGCCCGTGTCCTCCTCCTCAAGTGCTCGGATGCAACCTCTCCCTAGGTTCGTCAACCGACGCCACTCCTATTGGATTCGATCCCGTCTCTTGCCTCACACTTCTCTCGGTGTACAAGTGTATTACAAGTGATACTCACAAATAAAGATTAAATATAATGGTTTGTTCTCAATAACAAATGAGAACGCAAATGGAGCTCACACTCACTAAATCACACACCACAACCCACACTATATAGTATGAAGATATTAAGCTCAATAAGTGTGTGTGATAACAGTGAATGAAAAATAATACAACTCAATATAGCTAAGATATGAAAATTAAGTAGAAAGCTATATGTAAAGATGAGTTAGAGAAAACTTCTCTATAGACAAGAAGAACAGTAGATGATGAGATTAAAAATCCTCTTCTTGTAGTAGGAAAACTTCTTTTGAAAACAGACTGATGAGATCAGGTTAAACAGCTCTTTTAAACACACTTAAGATTTTGTTAAACACAAACTTAGATATATGAAAGAGAGCAGCAATGGGGTATTTATACCCACTCAAAATATCAGCAAAAACAAACTTGAAAAGACCAAAAATCCCATAGAGAACCGTTGCAGAAAATAGCCGTTAAAAACCAATGATGAAATCGGCGGTCGACCGTGAAATCTCGCGGTCGACTGCGAGGCACAAAAAATCTGAGAACAGGGTTTTGAAGCTGGCGGTCGACCTCGGCGGTTGACCGCGAAAGTCTCTAGATGGTTCACGGTCGACCGTCACGGTCGACCGCGGGCATACAAAAAACATGCTTAGAAAATTTACTGCTGGCGGTCGACCGCGGCGATCGACCACAAACTGATACAGCCAATATGACAGGTTTTTGGGCAGATTTGAAAATACTTTAAAAATAGCAAAACAATTTCAAAAATAATAAAACTTTGGGAAAAGTTTCTAAATGATAAAATAAACATGTTAGAAAAGGAATTTTTGGAAAAATAATTTTCGTTTGCAAAAACACACTGTTTTTGAAAAGAGTTCGTAAAACCTGTATTTTAAGAACATGAAAATTTTGATATGACTTATAAATACGTATATATATATATCATGCATATATTATATGTATATAATAAAGTATGAAAGAGCTGTAAACATGAAATAAAAGATATTGTAACAACGTTTGATGAAAAATCATTTACATGATAGAAAACGTCAAAAATCGTGTTAAGTGTACATATATTGAGCTTAAATATGAACATACAATATATGTAAGTAAACTACTCTTATACCTAGGTAACTTCACACATATGAACTTGAATCTTTAACGCTTTATTTTCGTGTGTTGAAATACCTGTAAAGAGAAACATAAAAACAAAACTAGAGCATATATTAGCGATAAATTGTTTGACAAAGCATTATCAAAACTATAGGGTCAACAGGAGGTGGCCTAGAAGCAAAAGGAGGAGCATGAAGCCAAGTCTACGCAGTTGGTTGACGAGTGAACTCAGAGTGTAAGGACCGTGAAATTTGGATACTAGTTAAAATAATTTTCTAGTATTGTAAAATATTTAATTATAATTTTAAAAGAGTATTTGTATTTTTCTCGATTTCCTATAATTTTCTATGATTTAAAAATGTGATTTTATACTTATTTAAATGATATTAATATTTATAAATTAATTTTGTGCAGTGAAATTTTTTGGAATTAATCTGTTGTATTATCGATACTATTACGTATTATTTTAAATAATATGTTATATTATTGTTACTATTACGTATTATTTTGTGTATTATGTTGAATTATTAATTACGTATTATTTGTGTAAAGTATTGTATTATTTTAATTATTACGTATCAGCTGTCATATTAACATGACTGGTACGTTTTATCGTGTAGGAATTGTCCCATAATTATTTGATTTTAAATATAAGTAAATATATTTTAATTATTAATTATTTCTATTTAATTGTACAATATGGGTATATTTTGACTATTTCGTATCAACAATTGTATTAGCACAACAGATACGTTTTTATTTGTAGATAATTATTCCGTATTTATTTTGATTTTTAAATATCATTAGTTATTTCTTTTTAATTAATTTTGTTTTAACTTAATTAACCCTAAACACTAAATATCCCTATATATTCTATTCTCTTTCCTCTCTCTCCTCTTCTTCTAAACCCGCCCTCTCGCGCTCCACCTCACCCCATCGCCCGCTGTCCAGCCTCCCTCGGCTCAGATCCGTCATCAATCAGACCTTCGACAAACCCGCTGCCTCCAACAACCCGTTGCGCCATGTCCCGCGTTGGTCCGACCCGCGTCGTCAACGTCGATTCGTTCGACGAACCCCGAGGCAAGATCCCGCTCTCCCGTTTCGTAGTTGGATTATTTACATTTTTTATGAATTATTTGCATAGTTTAATTGTGACGTATTTATTTTTGTGAGTTGTTTAGTGAATAATATTGATTTACATAATTGATATGTGATAAATAGTGCACTGTCATTCCTCCTTCGCTGCCCGACCTCGAGACCACACCGTCCGCGCCCTCGTCGACCTCCTCCTCGAGCTCCGCCCACTTCAGATACACCGTTGACTACCCCGCTCAGACCCGTCGTACCCCATCTGCAACGACATTACCGCTTCATCATCAGGCCCCTTGGCCCCGAGGCAAAATCCCGCTCCTCTTGACTCGTCATTTCCTTTTTATGTCTGTCGTTAATTAGTTGCATAGATTAGATTGTGAATTGTTATTATCTGCGTGGCTTGTTGATGGTTAATATTTAACAATGATATTATGATGAGTAATTTAAAGGAAAATTATTTTGTGTAAAAGTGGTTATGTTGAGATGTTTTTAGAATTATTATGATAAGAAAATGATTAATTGGAAAAAGGGGTTGGTTTTGAATAATCATTATAATAGATAATTTTAAAATATTTATTTCGGAAAAGGGGTCATTTTGAGTTGTTAAGTTATTTTCGTCAAAAGAATTATATTTTTGATAATTATGATGATTTAAAAGAATTTATTTTGTGAAATGAATCATTTTAGGAAGATTACAATAATTTAAAATAAATTATTTTAGAAAAAAAATTATTTTCTAAATTACATAGTTGGTTGTTCATAAATTTATGACTCTTAATTTCGATTACCTGATTTGCCATGATATTATTGTACATGATCAGTTGTTTTTGCTATTATTTGCTGTGATTGAGAACCATTAGTAGTTCATGACTTAGTAGCCTCGTGCGTCATGAACAGACTTAGTGACATGTGTGGGTGTGTTGACTGAGTTTAGGTGGTGAACCCGAGTTTCAATGAGGATTATGGTTGATTTAGAAAATACAAGAGAGTTGGGATGGGAAAGTCCATGTTCATGTGATCGGATAAGGCTGTTGATGTATCTTCCAGGCCTCCCCATGATCCAGTGTAGCTTGGGGTTGGTTTGTTGGGTCAAAGTGGAGCCGGTGTAGCCACTTTGGTCCGTGAGCTTGATATTCACCTGATTCTTGCTTGAGTTCGAACCAGGCCGGAATCGGATTGCGTGTAGCCCTCATATTCACCTGATTCTTGCTTGAGTTCGAACCAGGCCGGAATCGGATTGCGTGTAGCCCTCTGACCGATCTAGTGTAGCGGCGTATTAGGTGCACGTACGGGATTTGTGAACAGCCAGTTATCTGATGACAGGAGTGTTGACTCTGTGTGAGATGTGGACCAGTGACCCGTTATAGAATGGCTAGTTACCTGATCTTGTTATTTAAGGTGATTACGGATGCTTATGAGATGTAGGCCAGTCGTAATTATTTCATACATAAATTGGGATTAATATTTAATTATCTACAATTTGAGACATATGGTATATACATGAGGGTTTCCTTGTTTGGATTATTTCGCTCGACATACTACGTCTCGAGTTGTAGATTTTTAAGTATTACTTCCATCTAGTTGTATGACATTGTCACTTGGATGATTAGACTGATTGCTAGCTACATGATCTCGTTACCTAATCGATTTTCGATGTTTTATGTTATCATGATTTAGTAGTGTTTTCATGTTGATTTTTGGATTTCAGTTGTACGTTCTTTTGTTGTTTCTATTATCGTATCGCTTTTTGCATTAGATTTTCGTTCGTTCTCCTGACGTACACCTGTTTTCTCTGGTGTACGTCAGACTTAGAGGAAGAACAGGTCCAGCTAGGAGATCGCCAGGAGCCAGAGGATTCTCAGTAGGAGTGCCTTGCAGACGTAGCAGAAGAAGAAGCCGAAGCTTAGTCATTCCTTTCAGTTTGTTTTGTAGCACCTTCATTTCCTTTTGATCAGTGTATTTTTATATTCTCCAGTATTTCATTCAAATAGTTTTTGTATAAGGGCACGTTTGACCTGTATTATTATGTCTCGGATGTTATCCCATTTGTGATATGATGTTTTTATTCTGAGTTTGTCTATTATATTCTTGCTGATTGTGATCGGAGACCTGTGATTTCGCATTGTATTTATTTCCAGACGCTTAGCGTATTGGATTAAGAAGAAAAGAAAAAAAATTAATGTATGTTTCTTCTCAATCTAATACGTCGCGGGCTTGTTCACGTTCCGATTCCCGGGTATTTTGGGAAGTGGGACGTGACACAGAGGAAGAAGCGTTTGAGGATAGAACGAGCTCGATTAGATGCGATGTGGGTTTAAACAGTTCTAGCTAAATCAGAGGCTCTGCGGTAGCAAGCTATGATGGGAGCCATTGATGCAAGTGAGGCAGGAGTGACCAAGTGTATTGAGAACTTCAGGTCTTTGTTCTGCTAATAATTTGGCCTGCCTTCATTTTGTGCCTTTTGATTTTGAGCCAAACTATCTGTAATAGTTTAGCTCTTTTTGGTAGCAATTTAATAAAGAATTTGCTTTTGGTTTTAAAGAATTTTGTGCCTTTTGATTTTAAACCAAACTATCTATAATAGTTTAGCACTTTTTGGAAGGAATTTAATAAAGAATTTGCTTTTGGTTTTAAAGTCGAATGATAGATGTGTAATGTTGAAATATCATAAGAAGTTTAGAATCATAAATGACTCTGAGGGAGAGTGGTTTAGCTTCAACTCACCAAAATAAGGGAGGAGTCGACAGAGGTGTAATGTTAGCCAATCGATGGAATAAACTGATAGGCATGTGATGTTAACGTATTAGATTTGTAGAGTTTGTACTGTTCAAACGTGTAGTATTAACATAACTGTATTAAGGAGTTTGACAGATTGTTTTGTTAACATGTCAAATGAAATGTCAGACAAATATGTAGTGTTTACTAAGAAACAATTACCATTTAGAAGTGTAATGTTAACTTAACGGTATAAAAAATCGATAAAGGGGTAATGTTAACCGATTGATTTTAGAGAGGGGAGGGACTACCAAAGGAGTGGTTTGAAAGTACCCTAGAGGGGTGGTGAATAGAGTATATGCTAATCTAATCCGATTACGATGCCAAATTAAAACTAATTAACTAATATATCCTAGCAATAAGATATACAATAAGATATACAAGGATATATAATGAAATAATGGGAGAATAAACTATAAGACAAAAAGCGATATAAGATAAGCATAAGAAAAGGAACGCCAATGCTAAATTCAAACACAAGCAAATGATCACGGAGTTAGGTCGACCCACGAGCTACGTCTCCGTCTTCACCCTCGAGGAGAATCTCTGCTATCACAAAAAATCACTACACCATCGGTTTTCTAAGTTCACCGAAAAGTTTTACAACTTACACAATTGCAATCACATAATATACTTCTCTAAGTGTTGGCCTAGTCTATGTCACCTTCCTCAAGTGCTCGAAATTACAACCTTTTCCTAGGATTTACTACCGACACCATTCTCTTAGAATTGACCCCGTCTTTCACCAACCACTTCTCTAAGTGTCGTTGTGTATTATAATGTGTTCTCTCAACAATTAAGCTCAAGTAAATGATTTGTTCTCTAATATAAGACGTGAACTAAAATGAAGCTCACTCAAAATACACTCCCACAACCCAAGTATACTAAATGTGAAATACTTAAGCTCAAATGGTCGTGTGTGCAATAAGATGAAATTTAACTCAAATCAAACTAGCATAAATATATAAGAAAAATGATAAATAGCTAGGAGATGAGTTAAGAGAAACTTCTCTAAAGAAAGAGGAATGAAGAACTTGATGTTTGAGTTGAAACTCCCCAAAACTGAAATGTAGAAATCGAAATCCTCCTCTTTGTGAACCTTTTTTCACACAAACAAAACACACTCTTTTTCTTAAAATTTAGAAACAAACAGTCCAAAACATTTGTAAACACTTCTCAATACTCTACTTGAAAGCCAAAAAAGAGGGGTATAAATAGCTCCAAAACACAGTGCCAAAAAACTAGCCGTTGGCTGGAAAATCATCGTCGGTCGACTGATGATGTCATCGGTCGAGCGATAAGGTGATCGTTGGGCAGATTTGGCAGATTCTGAAATTTTGCGTAGCTGACTTTCTAAAATTAATTAAGAATAGTAAATTAACTTCAACAATCATTAATCTTTATGGAATGTTTCTACACATATATATAGACATGTTAGAGAAATAATTTATGAAATATCTCTTACCATTTGTGAGATATAATTGTTTTAAAATAGATATTCCAAATTTTAAAAACTGCTGAATACTTAATTTTATAAAATCAATTTAACATAGTAAACCAACTCCAAACATAATAAAATTTTGAGAAATAAATATAAACATGTAATAGAACATGTTAGAAAAAGAATTTCTCAAATTGCAATTTCTATTTGTGATAAATCATTTATTTTGTAAACTATTCAATAATACATAATCGTCAAACACTTTGTTTTTGATGAAACAATTTCAAACAAGCTTGAAAATTCTTTTGAATTGATTTATAGACTTAAGAAAAGATGTAAAATAGTATGACTAAGTCAATAATCCACAAACACATTATTTTCTTAAAACGATAAACACATTATTTTCTCAAAATGCCGTATAATGCGATAAATATGAAACATATATGCAGGCTAAATACCCATATTGCTATTTTAATTCCACCCCAATTTCCAACAAGGCATTTTAAATAGGCAAACCCGCTTTAAGACATTTTAATTGATCCAACTAA
>NC_033795.1:75037600-75080618 GCF_001876935.1 Asparagus officinalis | reverse complement strand
TTTACTTCTCCCCAAAACGCAAACAGCACCGCGCGGCGCAGATCCTTGTTTCCTCTTCTCCGCCGTCTCTCCGCCATCGGAACCCAACCGCTGACTAGCCCCTTCTCCCCCAATCGACCACCTGCCGCCCATCCACCTCGTCGATCAACCCACACCCAAGCTGCCTAGCGGCCCTCAACCTTCTCCTCCCAACGCCTCCGGCTTAACACGGCCCGCCTCCACCTCTTTCATCACCCCTCAGCCCCCACCTCCAGCCATCTCCTCAGACCCGACCCCCTTCTCACTCTGTCCTCTCTCTCCTCTCTCCTCCAAGTCATCCTCTATACCCCCTCTCCCCCAAGCCAACATCCCCCACAACCCAAACCCGATGAACCGCGCCACCCTTGTCGTCGAACCCATCACCGATGTCGTCGTCTAGCTCTACAAGTCAACAGTTGATCCACTGCGTGCGTCATCGAACAATGAACAACAAGAAATGGCGCTGCCGCCTCGTCCGCAGGTCCCTTGGCCTCGTAGGAAAGATTCCTCTTGCTCATTGACTCGTCTTTATAATTTTTAGATATATTGGGAATTAACTAATTGCATAGATTAGATTGTGGTATATTATTATATGCGTGAGATTGTTGATTAATGATATTTAATATTAATATAGTTATAGTTGTGAAATAATGATCATGATATGTATTTTAAGCCCGTTTATGATGAATGGATACATTGAAATTAAAATATGATTTTAAAGGATTAGAAATAAATTAAAAGAATTTATTTTGTAAATGGATTATTTTGAATAAAGAAACTATGATTTTTAAAGACTAGTTTGAATTAATATGATGAGAAACATTTTAAAAGAATTTATTTTCAGAAAGGAATAATTCTAAAAAAATTAATTTGGAAAAAAGGGTTTATTTTGAATTATTGTAGTAATAAATATTTTAAAAAGAGTTTATCTTAAAAAAAGATTATTTTGAATAATGATTATGATAAATATTTTGGAATAAGGGATTATTTTAAGTTATTATAATAATAAATATTAAAAAATAATTTATTTTTAGAAAATGATTATTTTAGATTGATTATAATGAGGAATGATTTAAAATAAATTTATTTGGAAAAAGAATTATTTTTTGAATTACATAGTTGTTGTTCATGATTACATTTCATGTTTTGTGATTTATTTTAATGTATTTGACTTGACATCATGTTATTACATAGAATCAGTTAGACTTATTTATTATTCCTGGTTGTGTTTCAGAACCATTAGTAGTTCGTGACTTAGTGGCCTTGTGCGTTATGAACAGACCTAGTGACACGTATGGGTGTGTTGACTGAATTTAGGTGATGAACCAGAGATAGTGTGGTTTATGTTTGACTTAGAAAAACGAGAAGAGTTTGGATGGGGAAGTCCATGTTCATGTGATCGGATAAGGCTATTGATGTATCTTCCAGACTCGCACTAGTGAACTGTTTCGCACTGGGGTTAGTTTGTTGGGCCAAGTGAACCGTTTCGCACTTGGTCAGTGAAATCCTTTCGTCACCCGAGTTTTTTTGAGTTCGAACCAGGCCAAAATCGGATTGCGTGTAGTCCTTTCACCGAACCGTTTCGCGGGTTTAGATGCACTTAGGGGATTTGTGAATAGTCAGTTATCTGATGATATAAGCATTGACTCTGTGTGAGATGTAACCAGTGACTTGTTATAGAATGGCTAGTTACATGACCTCGTTATTTAGATGATTATGGATTCTTGTGAGATGTAGGTCAGTTGTGTTTCTTTTCATACATAGATCAGAAAAAATATTTAATTATTTACAATTCGAGACATATGGTATATACGTGAGGGACTCCTTGTTTGGATTATTTTACTAGACATACTACGTCTCGAGTTGTAGACTTTTAAGTATTAATTTCATCTAGTGTATGACCTTGCTACTTGGATGATTAGTCTGATCGTTAGCTGCATGACCTCGTTACCCGATAAATTTTGGATTCTTTTGATTATTATATTCTAGTAGTGAATTATATTTAGATTATTAGTATTCCAGTTGTATCTCTATTATTTTTATTACTGTTTTTTGCCTTGGTCGTCCGACCGTTTCTCTCTCCCTTGTGGGATCTTACTGTGTGCCATGCACGCTGACGTACACCTATTTTCTCTGGTGTACATCAGACTTAAAAGAAGGATAGGTCCAGCTTGAAGATACGCCAGAACCAGAGGATCCTTTGCAGCAGTGCTTTGCAGACCGAGAAGAAGAAGCCAAAGCTTAGTTATTCTGTATAGTTGTTCGATGGTCATAGCTTACTTTTGTAGCATTTTATTTTTTGCTTGATCATTGTATTTTATATTCTCCAGTATTCATTTGTTCAGTTTTATATAAGGACATATTGACCCGAATATTATGTCTGAGATGATATTCATTGTGATATGTATTATTTTCTTCTGTGTTGTTCATTATATTCTCGCTATTGTGATCGGGGACCTGTGACTTTGCTTTATATATTGCTTGACGCTTAGTGTATTAGGTTGAGGAGAAATATTTTTTTTATTTTTATTCTTAATCTAATACGTCGTGGGCTTGTTCACATTCTGATTCCCGAGTATTTTAGGAAGCGGGACGTGACAGGTTTTAGTAGTGGCCCATACAGATCACAGTCCCGAGTCCTCACTAGTAAGAATATAGTGGACAACTTAGATGCATATCGTATTTCATCCGTGAGATTATTCTTGAGCCCTTATCCTATTTCTTGATAGATTTCGTTTCGTCTCTACCTTATCACTCTTTGACTCCGGAGTATTCTACTATTCTTGTCACATCGCTTCGCGATTACTCTCTCTTCCTATAAATCACCTTTCCTCATACCAATCGTTATTATATGTGTATTATTTATATGACTATGTTTTCTTTGGTTTGACTTATATATTGTTGATTGTATTAATTTCTGTATTATTTATTATATTATTTTATGTATCACACACAATGTTATATTGTATGTTGTTCATAAAAAATATATCATTACTTTTATGTTTTTAATTATTCAAATCATGTTATTAAGTGTTTTACATCTACATTACATAGCATATCTGATATTCAGATTATTTTCTTGTGTTTAAAATATATTTTTTTTGCATATCTATATTGTGTATGTGCACGCTTTTTGTCATACCATATATCTTTCACTTATGTTCTAAATTATCATATAGTGTTCGTATTTCATGATATACTTTAATAGATTCATGATTTTAATATTCTACATATGCATTATATTCTTTAATCATTCAACTCACAACATTTTTAGTACATAGTTTCTTATCAGTAAATTTTATCTTGTTTAGGTTATTTTAGTAATGTTCACAATGGTTTCATTATTTCTAAGAGTGATGTATTTCTATTTTGATATTCAGGCATTATTTATATTGCTAAGTTTAGAGTTGTTATTAATTATCTATGTTTGTTACATTATCTCGTATCATTAATTATTATTCTTTTATAATTATTATAAGAGGTAATCCTAGTATGCGTTTGTGGGTATAACATTTACTCATGGGTTGTTTATAGTGTATTTACACATTTGTTGTTTGTTCGCTTCATTTTCGATATGTATTATCCTGTCATTGTAGCAATATACATTGTATATGCGTGTAAATTTTTTTAGTATTTATTTTATAGTATTTTTAGATATTTATGTCTTTTATTATGTCATTGTTTGTTGTTCCTTCTCTATTTATTGTTTTTGTTACTTTTGTTGTGTTTTACTTTTTCATTCTTTTATAATTGTTATTCTCTTTTCATTATAGTGTATTCATGTAGATTATTATATTTATGATGTTATTTTTATTGATTTATAGTTATTTATTATTCTAGTATTAACTGTGCAACCATGTTTATCTAAAATATATCAGTATTTTTATTATACGGAATTATGCTCTTCTTATGTTTTTATTTGCTTATATACCTATTTTACCTTTTATAATTTTGTTGTTATATATTATACTTATTTATCTAGTAGTATGTTTGTGAGTGTCGGTATTGTTAGTAAGCATTTATGTTTCAGTATATTCTATGATTTTTGTATGTGTTAATTTATTTTGAGTTTTATACTGTCAATTTATTTGTTACTTATTTGAATGCATTGAGTCTTTCAATTATATTTTTCTTAATCAGATTTGTATTTTTTATTATTTTAACTTGTATTGTTTTACATTATGTTACTCTTCTGTTTTGATTTTATTATTTTTGCATTTTTCGTAGATCATATTATATCAATATTATTTTATTTTTATGTTTTTCTTTGAATATGTGTTGTTATTTTTCGGTGTGAGTGTGTGATGTTATGACTTTATAGTTTGTGTATATGGTTATTAAAGGTTGTTACAATGTATGTGTTTGTTTAGCTTTGATTTTTGTATTTTTACATATTGTATTTTGGTTACGTATTTAATCATAATATTTTTGTAGTTGGTGTGTCTTATATTTTATGCACTGTATTCTTACTCATTTTTCTTTCACGTCTCAATTTGTGTATTGCTATACTTATTATGATTCAATATTTATTATGTTTTTATTTTAATTTTTGTTTGTGGTCATGTTATGGTGTAGTTGTTTTTATTTTGTGTTACATTTATTTTATTAATCCTACGTAGTGTACATATTACTTATACATGTTTGCTGTGTGTGTTACCACATAATTTTGGTCACATTTTACATTTCATGTATGCGTTTTGTTATAATTATTGTTTGGTTATTTACCAAGTTATATATTTTTCTTGTATGTATTTTTATGTTGTCTTTAATTTTATTAGTTTATTAGTTTATTTGTGTTATTTGGGTTATATTGTTTATTAGTTAACATCGTTATTTTTTTTACGTTTCATCAGTAGTTTCATAGTTTATTTAGGATGTGAAATGAATGTTATAAGTTTATACAACTTAGTTATAGATTTTGCACATTATAGATATTTTGTTATGTTTATTAGTTGTTTTTCTTTTGTTAGGTTATGTATATTTTACTTTGATAATGTATTTTATTATCTATTTATTAATTGTTCTAATTGTTATATTTATCAATTTTTCATATACACAAGTCTCTGTATAACTGTTTTAGTTAACTGTTATGTCCATATTTGATTATTATTTTGGAAATTATTATATGACAGTTCATATATTGTATTATGTTTATTCTTTATGTACATTGGGTTTATAGTTTTTGTATCATATTTGGTTATTCTAACAGGTATAACGATATAATGGTTATTGGTATATTTTGATATTGTGTTCGTCGTGTAAATGTTATGAATACATAATTACATGATTGTTGCATATAATTTTATGTCTTTTATCTATGTCCATTATTGATATGCTTTTACTTCCTATTATCAGATATTACATGTATTATTTTTGCTTTACAGATTACTATATAATATCGTGCATATATTATTTTAATTCCGATGATGGAATTTATTTTAAGGGGGGTAGAATGTAATGACTGTGAACTTTCCATACTAGTTAAAATAATTTTTAGTAATTTAAAATATTTAATTATTATTTTTAAAAGAGTATTTATATTTTTCTCGATTTTCTAGAATTTTCTACGTTTTAAAAGTCTAAGTATTATATTTATTTAAGTGATTTTGATATTTATGAATTAACTTAGTGTAATGAAAATTTTTGGAATTAATCTATTATGTTATCGGTACTATTACGTTTTATTTTAAATAATACGTTGTATTATTATTACTATTACATATTATTTCGTGTATTATGTTGTATTATTAATTTTCTATTGTTATGTAATTTGTTGTATTATTTCTACTATTGCGTAATAACAGTTGTATTAGAACAACTGATAAATTTTATTATGTAGATAATTATCTCATAATTATTTGATTTTAAATATTAGTAACTATATTTTTATTAAATATTCTTATTTAATTGTACTATTTGTTGTATTATTTCTACTATTGTATATTATTTGTCGTATTAGTATAACTGATATATTTTATTGTGCAGATAATTATTCCATAATTACTTGATTTTAAATATAAGAAATTATATTTTTTATTAATTATTCTTGTTTAATTGTATAATTTCTTGTATTATTTTTACTATTGCGTATTATCGGTTGTAATACTACAGCTAGTATGTTTTAATGTGTAGATAATTTTCACATAATTATTTAATTTATTTCATGATTATTATTATTTTTAATTATTTTTCTAAACCCTAATTTATTCACCACACGCCGCGCGCTGCTGGCGCGCCACACCACAATATATATATATTATATATATAGTATATTATATATATATATATATATATATATACTATACTAGTATATATATATATATATATATATATATATATATTATATATAGTATAATAAATATATATATATATATATATATATATAATATTTGGTTACGTTTTTCTCTCTCCTTCTCTCTTCCCCAAAACACCCGTCGCCTCTGTTTTTCTCTCTCTCTCACGCAAACCCGACCCTGCCATCCCTTTGCTTCCGGCCACCTTATCCTGCCGGCCACCTCCATCTCCCCACCGCCCGTTACCCATCTCTCTTCTCTCTCTCTCTCCCCGAACCCATCACCGCCCCTCCACAAGCTCAGCCC
Organism: Asparagus officinalis; assembly: GCF_001876935.1. NCBI lineage: Eukaryota > Viridiplantae > Streptophyta > Magnoliopsida > Asparagales > Asparagaceae > Asparagus > Asparagus officinalis. The sequence continues at coordinate 75,074,001 of NC_033795.1, read as the reverse complement.
CACCGCCTCCGATCGCCCTCATCGTGTTGCCTGAGCCTCTGCGTCGTCCTGAGCCAGCATCCAAGCCCAAACCCCCGTCTTACACTGCACCTCTGCCTTGCAGCACGGCCCCCCACCCATCTCACCCACCGCCTAGCTCCCGCTCGCCTCAGGCCCACCTCCGGCCATCTCCTCAGACCCGACCCCGGCTTATTCATCTCTCTCTCTCCTCCCTCTCCTCTCTCCTCCAAGCCATCCTCCGTACCCCCTCTCTCCTCCGCCACTCGCCACCAAGATCCATTGCTGTCTCCTCTCCCCCGAGCCAACATCCCCCTCAACCCAAATCCGACGAACCGCGCCGCCCATGCCGTCGAACCCATCACTGATGTCGTCGTCCAGGTCCACAAGTCAACTTTCGATCCGCTACGCGCGTCGTTGAACAACGAACAGCAAGAAATGGCGTTGCTGCCTCGTCCGCAGGTCCCTTGGCTTCGTAGGCAAGATTCCTCTTGCTCATTGACTCGTCTTTACAATTTTTAGATCCGTTGGGAATTAATTAATTGCATAGATTAGATTGTGGTATATTATTACATGCGTGAGATTGTTGATGAATGATATTTAATATTGTTATAGTTATAGTTGCGAAATGATGCTCATGATATGTATTTTAAGCCCATTTATGATGAATGAATACATTGAAATTAAAATATGATTTTAAAGGATTAGAAATAAATTAAAAGAATTTATTTTGTAAAAAATATGATTTTAAAGGATTAGAAATAAATTAAAAGAATTTATTTTGTAAATGGATTATTTTGAATAAATAAATTATGATTTTTAAAGACTAGTTTGAATTAAAAGAATTTATTTTGTAAATGGATTATTTTGAATAAATAAATTATGATTTTTAAAGACTAGTTTGAGTTAATATTTTAAAGACTAGTTTGAGTTAATATGATGAGAAACATTTTAAAAGAATTTATTTTCGGAAAGAATAATTCTAAAAAGAAATTAATTTGGAAAAAGGGTTTATTTTGAATTATCATAGTAATAAATATTTTAAAAGGAATTATCTTAAAAAAGATTATTTTAAATAATGATTATGATAAATATTTTAGAATAAGGGATTATTTTAACTTATTATAATAATAAATATTTAAAAAAAGAATTTATTTTTAGAATATGATTATTTTAGATTTATTATAACGAGGAATGATTTAAAATAAATTATTTGGAAAAAGAATTATTTTCTGAATTACATAGTTGCTGTTCATGATTACATTTCATGTTTTGTGATTTATTTTAATGTATTTGACTTGATATCATGTTATTACATAGAATTAGTTAAACTTATTTATTGTTCCTGGTTGTGTTTCAGAACCATTAGTAATTCGTGACTTAGTGGCCTTGTGCGTTATGAACAGACCTAGTGACACGTGTGGGTGTGTTGACTGAATTTAGGTGGTGAACCAGAGATAGTGTGGTTTATGTTTGACTTAGAAAAACGAGAAGAGTTGGGATGGGGAAGTCCATGTTCATGTGATCGGATAAGGCTGTTGATGTATCTTCCAGACTCGCACTAGTGAACCGTTTCGCACTGGGGTTAGTTTGTTGGGCCAAGTGAACCGTTTCGCACTTGGTCAGTAAATCCTTTCGTCACCCGAGTTTTTTTTGAGTTCGAACCAGGCCAAAATCGGATTGCGTGTAGTCCTTTCACCGAACCGTTTCGCGGGTTTAGATGCACTTAGGGGATTTGTGAATAGTCAGTTATCTGATGATATAAGCCCGAACCGTTTCGCGGGTTTAGATGCACTTAGGGGATTTGTGAATAGTCAGTTATCTGATGATATAAGCGTTGACTCTGTGTGAGATGTAACAGTGACTTGTTATAGAATGGCTAGTTACATGACCTCGTTATTTAGATGATTATGGATTCTTGTGAGATGTAGGTCAGTGGTGTTTCTTTTCATACATAGATCGGGATTAATATTTAATTATTTAAAATTCGAGACATATGGTATATACATGAGGGTTTCCTTGTTTGGATTATTTTGTTCGACGTACTACGTCTCGAGTTGTAGACTTTTAAGTATTAATTTCATCTAGTGTATGACCTTGTTACTTGGATGATTAGTCTGATCGCTAGCTGCATGACCTCTTTACCTGATCGATTTTGGATTCTTTTGATTATTATATTCTAGTAGTGAATTATATTTAGATTATTAGTATCCATTTGTATGCTCTATTATTTTTATTACTGTTTTTTGCCTTGGTCGTTCGACTGTTTCTTTCTCCCTTGTGGGATCTTGCCGTGTGTCATGCACGCTGACGTACATTCTCTGGTGTACGTCAGACTTAGAGGAAGGATAGGTCCAGCTTGGAGATAAGCTAGAACCAGAAGATCCTTTGCAGGAGTGCTTTGCAGACCGAGAAGAAGAAGCCGAAGCTTAGTTATTCCGTATAGTTGTTCGATGGTCTTAGCTTACTTTTGTAGCATTTCCTTTTCTTCTTGATCATTGTATTTTATATTCCCCAGTATTCATTTGTTCAGTTTTGTATATGGGCATGTTGACCCGAATATTATATCTGAGATGATATTCATTGTGATATGTATTATTTTCTTTTGTGTTGTTCATTATATTCTCGCTATTGTGATCGTGGACCTGTGACTTCATGATACGAGTTACCGTACGAGCACCTTTGATCGCAGAATTATCAAAGGTGGGCTGAGAAGAAAATACGAGGAACACAAGAACAATTCAGTGGTGGCGAAGGAAAATATCTTCTCTAGATTATGAGAATAAAATAACTTACAATCTCTCACAATCTCACTAGAATTGGAAGGAAAATATCTTCTCTAGATTATGAGAATAAAATAACTTACAATCTCTCACAATCTCACTAGAATTGAAGAACAATCTAACTTACAATCTCTCACAATCTCACTAGAATTGAAGAACAATCTCTCTCAATTCTCCCAATACAATCTAAACTCTCTTGATTGTTTTAAAACCCTAAAACAATCCCTTTTATATGTGAAACAACGTAGATGGCAAAGTCGTAAATAACCAAGCCTAATTCTCAAAGAAATTCGTGCAGACAGAAACCCAAACGAACCAGGAAACCATCGATTAGTCGACTCACGCGTTTGTATGAGTCGACTCATGTCATATGGGTCGACTCATAACAGTTATGAGTCGACTGGTCAGAAACTATGTCAACACCTGCTGGGCTTCGTGAGTCGACCCATGACATATGGGTCGACTCATACAATAATGAGTCGACTAGTCAGAGACTTTTGCTAAAACGGCTGAGTTTCATGAGTCAACTTATGACATGCATAAGTCGACTGAACCTGATGAGTCGACTCATGACTGTTATGAGTTGACTCACGGGCTAAAAACTAAATACTTCGATTCTCCGATTCGCCATCTCAATCTATGCTTCAACCTGCGTTCCACTGTGTTGTTTTATACCTCTATTCTTAAGCTACCATGAGAATTATCTATCCTCATGCTCCTATGAGGATCGAGTTCCGAAGAGAAGATACACCCGTATCACTTTACTTTATATATTGCTTGACGCTTAGCGTATTAGGTTGAGGAGAAATATTTATTTTTATTTTTCTCCTTAATCTTATACATTGCGGGCTTATTCACTTTTTGATTCCCGAGTATTTTGTGAAGCGGGGCGTGACAAATCAACTCTATTAAAAAGCTCCTAAAGCAAGCGCTCTTCACTTTTCCTTTATTGTTTATAGCAAAATAATTGAACTCAAAGTATGACCTAAAGTGATTGAGTGTCACAATGCTGAGCAAGAGTCTCATCAAAGGAGCCTAACCCGACCCTCGTCACCCCTAGTAAACAAACTCAAATCCCACCCCTACCACTTGTAGAAAAGATCTAACCTTTGTTGTATTTGTTCTTGAAGATGGCGTTGATTTTACTGATGACCATAACAACTATGGAAATAAAGTATGTAACATAGTTGATAAAAAAGCAAGTTGCCGAATGAAACTTGTGATATCCGACTTAATGATAATTTAGTGACACATATTAAGAAAGATATATTGCGACGCTCCTGGGTTCACACAAGACTGCAGTCCAATGTGAATCTAAGGATGACATACCTACTATGCACCCACACTGTGCAAAAACATGTTTTATCATTATAGTAATATCTCTATAGTGGAAACAACAACAAGTGTAGGTTGAAAACATGCAAGATAAAAGTAATAATAAAATGAACATGATTAAATGAAGAGATATCCAATAATATAATCATGTCCCAAATGAAACAAAATGAAACACAACTGATACTGGAATATGTTGGCCTTCTTGTTTTGATGATGATTTACAAACAATTTACTACTAATATTGGTTTGTCAGTGTTGTGTTTCTATGTATTATAGACAAACAACATTGTTGGAGGATGGATGGAATAGCGCTTCAACGACGATATCAAATGGAGGTTGGCGAATTGTGGAGTGAAGCAATATGCAATTCAAGTTAAAGATCAAGTTCAAGCTTCATCCGCAAATATATCAAGTCAGCCTATGAAGATCAAGATCAAGCTGGTATATTTAGTTAGGTTTTATATTATGTGTGTTAGATACTCTAAGACTCAATATCATATACACACACGTATTTGGTTTCTATGCATATATATAGTTATATATATACATGCATGGTTTTGATTTTCATGCTTGGACACACTTGCAAAATACATGAGTTTTCACAAATAAAAATTTCAATTTGAGAAATTCTTTTTCTAACAGTGTGTTTTCATGTTACAAACATTTCGCAAAGTTTCATCAAGTTTGAAATTGATTTGTTATGTTTAAAGGATTTACAAATTCACGTTTTCGTTCGTGCACTATGTTCGTTGCATGTTTTTAAAAACTGATGAGTTTTTACAAATGAGAAGTGATATTTGAAAAATTCTTCTCTGACATGTTTATCTACATGTTTAGAAACTTTCCTCCAGTTTTTACTATTTTTGGAGTTGATTTACTGTGCCTAATTGATTTTACAAAATCGTTATATCACAGCAGATTTTCAGAAACTGTATTTTTGTGTTCAAACATTTATTTCTCTCAACTGGGAATAGATTTTTCATAAATTCTTTCTCTGACATGTTATTCTACATGTCTAGAACATTCCCACGAAATTTTATAATTTTTGGAGTTTATTTACTATTTTATATGATTTTACAAAATAGCTGCGCACTGCTACAGTAATCCGGTCGACCGAAATTTCCTCCGCGTCGACCGAAATTTACCATCGGTCGACCGAAATTTCCTCCGGTCGACGGCGGCTCTCTCTGGACGGCTTCTGAGCTTCTGACCTTGCTTGCGGTCACCGCGACTTTCATCGGTCGACCGCTGGAGTTCCAACGGCTCTTTTTTGAGCCGTTGCAGGTGGTTTTTGGTCATTTTGCTTGGGGGCTTTTGGCTGAGTTGTGAGAGGTATAAATACCCCATTGTCTTCAACTCTCAAGCTGATCTAAGAAAGTTTTAAAAACAAGTTTAAAGAGTTTTGGTTTAAGGTTTTACTGTTGTTTTAAAGATTGGGTTCAGTTTACAAAGGAGGAAGTTTTTACTGCAGATTGAGGGATTCATTCTCAATCCTCTTCATCCTCTTCTTTGTGTTTATAGAGAAGTTTTCTAACTCTTTTCTCTAGCAATTTCATTATTGATTTTTATATTCTTATTATTGCTAGTTTGCTAATTGAGTTAGATTTATTTTACTCATTGTTACACACACACACATTGAGCTTATTGTATCTTTCATACATAGTATAGTTGGGTGGTGAGAGATTGTAACTTTGAGTGGTGCTTAATTGAGTTCTCACCTTGTATTAGAGAACAAATTATTTGTTGTTACATCGTGAGTGTTGTAGAGTTTTCGGTTAGCTAGAAAACCGTATTGTGAGGGTGGAGTGTAGCCACATTTGTGAGATGTGAGTGGAGATCTCCTCGAGGTGAAGGAGCGGAGACGTAGTCGTGGGACTGAACTCCGTGAGAGAAATTGTGAGGTGTAAACGTTATTCGGGTGAACGTAGAAAACCCGGTTGTGATAGTGGATTTCTCCCCGGGAGTGGGGAGCGGAGACGTAGGACGGAAGGTCCGAACTCCGTGATCATATCGTGTGTTTGAGTTTGTCATTGGCGTTCTTTTACATTCATGCTATTGTTTATATCGCCTGCTTGTCATTTGCTCTTAGTTCATATTATCCCACTATCTTGTTTTATCTTGTTTATGTTTATATCACCCTTAGTTTCATATCCTTGCATATAACTCATAATATATATCATAGGATATACCTCTTTGTTGTTTATATTGCTTATCCTAGCTTATATATAGTTGTTATATTTCATACTTGGTCTTTAGGATAATTGATTAATTAGTTTTCAATTGGCGCATTTAATCGGATTAGATTAGCATAAGACCCTAATCACCCCCCCTCTAGGGTCTAACAGAATAAATATAAAATGTCTCGATACACTGAGTCAACTAAAAAGTACATAAGCTCTCTCAGTCCTCAAAATGAAATGCAAGTCTAATAATCAACTAAAAACAAAATTAAAAATTTGTGGTGCAAAAACTACTAAAAATAATTAACGGCGACTATGATAAAAGTCCGTCAACCTACGACTCTCCGAATCTCTAATCCGCTGCCTAAAAAGAAGTGAAATCAATAGCGTTAAAGCGCTAGCAAGATCATCTCCATCTGCTACCCAGGGAAAGGGCTACTAAGTATGATGAAGGCTCTACCTATAAGTGCATAGTCTACCTAAATTATTTTACCCTGTACTATATAGAATTTATGTTTAGAAATTTATAACACAAGAGTGGTACGTCGAGCGAAATAATCCAAACAAGGAAACCCTCATATATATACCATGTGTCTCAAGTCGTAAATTTCTAGATATAAATTCCAACTAATAATAAAACAATAAAGGAGAACAATATAGAAAGAAATACATCAATCATCTCCAAACAAAATGTCATCCAACTCCTCATACCACCCTTAGTGGAAAAAATAGATATCAGTACACTATCCCGTGTACCAAAGTTGTGAAATACCTTCACAATAGATTATATCGAACGAGTGTCAATAATCGCCTAAACTTAGGTTATCATCAAATTTATCAAATCGTCCTTCTCTAGAATTCTTCAACTCATCGCACCCCCCGTACGGATCGATAAATAGTATATCAACTCATCACACCCTCGTGCAGACCGATAAATAATATATCAACTCATCGCACCCACGAGCAGACTGATAAATAGGTATATCAACCTCTGTGCAAAACCATGAGGACCAAAATCATAGGTTCAGCGACCTCTGCGCACGCTCGTGCGGACCAAAAATACATAAAGGAGTAAAGTCCATCGCAGTCTCATTGCAGTCCTAACTACACACTCAGAGCATAGTCCATTCGCGGTCTCATTGCAGGCCGCAACTAACCCTACTCAGCATCCTCTATAAAAGCTAACTATAATAGTCATTAGTCGTAACGATTGCAAACTTTTTGGCTATTTCGAATAATGGATTTGTATGTACTCAATCCACGTACGTGTACTCCTCAAAATACGTGTAGAACTTGCACTACGTGCTCGTACATCGAACTCACATGTAAAAGGTTCAAACTCACAATATTGAGTTTCAACAGTCAACCGACGAAAGCTTCGGTCAACTAATAAGCCGAGGTCTCACAAATCACACACAACCGAGCCCATCAGTCAACTAATGTGATGTTTCCCATCAGTCAACTAATGACCTCCCGTCAGTCAACTGATAGCAACATCAGTCAACTGAACAGACCAAAATTTACAGATTCGGGTTTTTACTTAATTTTTCTTCAAAGCTCGAGTTTTATTAACTTATATGAATAAAACTTGATTCAATACTCATGATTACTTAACCAGGGGTTTATTTAAACAAGATGAAATCAATATGAACTCATGGATCTAAGGTTTAACATGCAAATTAACTAAATTCATGATGAAATCAATATGAACTCATGGATCTAAGGTTTAACATGCAAATTAACTAAATTCATGTTTATTTTGACAAATTAGTGCATATCTAAGGTTTAACATGCAAATTAACTAAATTCATGTTTATTTTGACAAATTAGTGCATATAAACCAAAATTAAACTATAATTAACATATTAAGATTAACTCTAATGATCATGATTATCTAAACACGAAAATTTCTGACTTACTCTACTATTCTATGCATGGGTTTAAGATATCACATCACAAATTAGGTTCTAACACATTAGATTAAATATAAGCATGAGATTAGTTGCAAATATCATGTAAAAACTTTATTTTTAAACAATGAGAAAGTTTTAGATAGAGGTGATCTTGTATTATCATGTGTACAATCCTCTAAAACAATTAGGAAATGATCCTCTGTCGCCAAATGCCACAAATCTCGCCTTCTCCTTACTTCTCGCCTTACAAGACTTCCCCGAAATCACAAATTTAGAGCTAGTATTTGAGAGAGGAGGAGAGGGGTTGCTAGGGTTTGGAAAACTAATGAAAAGATGTATTTTTCATGTGTAAACATGTATATATATATAGTTGCAATCTCGAATCAAAACAGCCCAAACCCGAAACAGGAAACCCAGACAGACGGGAAAAATAGTCTTTGTATTTTGGCTATACCTTTCTCATATGACCTCGGAATGAGGTGATTTAAGATGCGTTAGAAAGATACTGAAATGACCTACAATGTTTACTTTGAGTTTTTCCATATTCTAACTGTATCGGTATGTAATGTATACATACTATTAATTGGTCATAATTTTTAGATTTCTTCTTTGTGCATGTTTAACCTTTATATACTCTTATATATACTCTTAATTGATCTTAAATCAATTGTTAGAATAATAATTCATCTATAATTTATATTTATCATGATTAAAGCTCATTTATCAATATATAAATCACACTATTCTTTCAAAATTCATGGCGTTTTACATTCACCCTCCTTAAAAGAATTTCGTCCTCGAAATTCATAATCGTATATTAGAGATTAATAATATGAGAAAAGCACAATGAGGGGATAATCCAAATAAGAAAACCCTCCCATACACATCTCATGACATTAATCCCCATATATGAATCACAAGCGATCATTTACACTTAACTATCAATAATGTAAATACTCTCACTTAACCCCTAACTAAATGGAACTAGTACGTCAGGCAAAAAATCCAAACAAGGAACCACTCATATATATACCATATATTACGAATGATTAGGAGCTAAGTGTTAATACCCTCATTCCAGCGTTAAATGTAAATGTGGCTATATAAATAACATGAATCATCAACAAATCATAAATAATCATTTTACCTGCTCAAACATGTGTGGGTAGTCACGATGCATATCCTCCTTACGCTCCCAAGAAGCCTCCTCAGCTCCTTTCCGGTTCTATTGGACCTTCACTAAAGGAATCACCTTATTTCTAAGCTACTTGTCCTCTCTGGCAAGATTGCAAATAGAGACCTCAATGGTGGTCAAATCTGACTGAATCTCAAACTCTAGTGCATTAATCACCTTCTGCTGCTCCTTATCACGCAAATGCTTCTTGAGTATCGAAACATGAAATACATCGTGTACACCTGAAATCGATGCTAGAAGATCTAGCCTATATGATACAACTCCAACGTGCTCAACAATCCTGAAAGGACCAATGTATCTTGGGATAAGCTTTCTCCGCCTGCCAAAACGCTGAACACCCTTCATCGGTGACACCTTCAGCATAACATAATCTCCAATCTAAAACTCTAAAGGTCATCATCTCTGGTCTGCGTAGCTCTTTTGCCAACTCTGAGCTGCAAGAATACCCTACCTAATCAACGCTACTTTCTCCGTAGTCTATCTCACAAGTTCTGGCCCAAGTAATAAGCTGTCCTTCGGGTTTGCCCAACAAATTGGGTATCAACAAGGTCTCCCATATAACGTATCATACACTGCCATACCTATCATCGCCTGATAGCTGTTATTGTAAGTGAACTCAATCAATGGAATATGATCCTCACAGCTGCCTTGAAAATCGTTGACACATACTTGCAATATATCCTCCAACACCTGGTTAACTCTCTCCACTTGCCTATCTGTCTGCAGGTGGAATACACTGCTATATAAAATATATGGCTGCCAAATGAATTCTGGAAGCTCTTCTAGAAATGAGATGTGAAAACTGATCCATAATCTGACACAATCATCTTCGGAACTCCATGTAAACAAACTATCTCTCGGATAAAAATCCTCGCATAAGTTTCTACAGTATAGATCGTCTTCACCGATAAGAAATGTGCCGACTTTGTTAACCGATCAACTATCACCCAAGTGAAATCATTCCCCTTGCTCTACCTCGGTAAGCCCATAATAAAATCCATAGAAATATTTGTCCACTTCCACTCAGGAATGAGTAAAGACTGTAGGGTTCCTGCAGGTCTTTGATGTTCTACCTTCACTTGCTGACAGGTAAAACACTTAGCTACATACTCCGCAATCTCCCTACGCATGATGCTCCACCAAAAATGTCTCTTTAGGTCTTTGTACATTTTGGTTGTGCCTAGATACACTGTGTACCTAGTGCGATGTGCCTCATCAAATAAATCCTTCTTCAACTGCAGATTATTCGGCATGACTGTTTGTGGGAAAATTAAAATGAGAAAATAAAAGAATTGAATTTGATTTATTCCTTCTAACTGCTTAGAAAAAGAATATTTACAATTCTCTAAATCTCTAACTTATTACAATTTAAATTTTTTATTACAAAAGAGAAGAAGATCGGCAGAGATCTTCCCATTTGTTTAACCTGGATTCTTCTTGGTGTCGATGAGATGCCTCCTCAAAACTCGTGTCGAGTTTGCTTCTCGTTGATTATCTGAACATCTCACTTTACTAGAACAGTATCTTCTCCTCACGATTTGATGCTGTGGAGAACTTGCAAAACAAGTTTGAAATTAACTCTTAATGAGTTTAGGAACTCAGAGCGAGTTTAAACTCTTGTGAAAGAGTTGATTTGAACCAAAAGTCGGTTATAGCCAAGAACGAGCTCCTCATTGCTGGAGTTGAAGATGATCTCTGTTGAGGGATAATGTCGATCCCTTCAGGATGTTTCTGATCCAAAAAATCCCAACCACTAACTCGGTTTAGTTTCCTCTTATTTATAAGGGATTAAGGGGGTGTAACCGCCTCTTAAATCACTCCTAAGTAGGGTGTAACCGCCCTCAAATCATGGGAAATGGTTTCCAAACTGTTCAACTCATGTTTGAACGAGTCAAACACAGAATCTGTGTTCTGGCAGAAATTATACGTTTAAACGTAGTAGTTTAGGAGCTGTGCTAAGCAGCGGATGGAAGCTGCGTCGAGCAGCTTTTGGAAGTTGCGTTAAGCAGCAGATGAGAGCTGCGTCGGGCAACTTTTGGAAGCTACGTTGAGCAGCTTTTGGAATCTGTGTTGAGTAGCAGATGGGAGTCACATCAGGCAATGATTTGGAAGCTGTGTTGGCAGCTTGGAAGCTGCGTTTACAGTAATTTGGAAGCTACGTTGTCAACTTTTTGGAAGCTGCGTTTGCAGCTGGGTTGAAGCTATGTTTGCATTACTTTGACTCTGGAACATAATTACTTGTGTTTCACCTATGGGATGCAGGGATGATTTCTGCATCTTCGATTGAAGAGATCGTTGACTTGTCATCTCTTTTGTCAGAGCATCACGACGATCGTTGTTTTGCAATCTTCACTTTAGCTCTTTGAAATGTGAGAGTCGTCAGATTATAACTCTCATTATTGGTTATGAAGACCATTGATCAGAGTTTTCATCGGTTGTCATGAAGGTCGTTGATTTATAACATTCATCGATCTACATGAAAGTCTTTAAATTATAGCCTTCTGGAAGTCGTTGAATTGTAACTCCCCTTGTTTGATGGGGATAAGCTATCTGTTGTGATTTTTTTGACAGCCTACAGAACCCCCTCTAAAGTTTTTGAAAGTCGTAGTTAATTGGGATAAATTTTTGGAATACTTTGGATCTTCATTCTGATCTTGGAGCTATTGACTCCTTGGTGATCGTCACAATTCTGCTTCTGGAACACATGGCTGGACCTATGTATTTGAAATGTGAGGTTAGACTCTGTGTTTTGATTTTGAAATGCGGGTCCGGCCTCTGCATTTTGATTTTGAAACACGGGTTTGACCTCAGCGTTTTGGTAGTTAAAACACAGAGATGAGCTTAGTGTCTGACACTTAAGACACAAATATGAGTTTGACATCTACGCATAATAGGATTTTTGGTAAACTCTCAGCCATCAACGGATTTGATAAGTCTTTACCGACTACCATTTGAGTCGAGCTAGCATGTAGATTGTCTAAGTCTGTTCACATGCAACGTTGTGCTAAAAGAATAAACTCTCTTAGACTTAGTGCTATGATGCTGAATACATAGACTTGGTCAATTTCATGGGAATGGACTACCCATCAACGCATGTTAGGTGTTGACTTATCTCTAATTAGGGATCGAGATAAAGTCTCTCATACGTGTAAGGCATGGATTTCGACGTTATTAATAATAATCTGCCACGATGTTGAATACATGGGCTTTTGTCCTTTTCATGAGAATAGACTACCCGGCAACGCGTGTTAGGCTTAGACTTATCTCTAATTAGGGATCGAGATAAAGTCCCCAGACGTGGATTCTGGTGTCTTTTTCACGATAAAAGACTAACCGGCAATGCGTGTTGGGCATAAGCTTTGTCGTTGTTTCTTCCTTTGTTATGTTTTTACTTGAAACACTGAAAGAAAGTTAGAAGTGCCAGGTGTGTAGTATTAACTTGGCATGAATTTTTACTTAGAGTGAAATTTAGAAATTTTCTTCATTATCACTAGGATAATTCCAGAAAATCTTTAATCTGCTGGGGATTTTATGATGAAAACTTACTATTCTTGTTAAAAAAAGATTAACAAATTTATTGGGGGGTTTGACTGTTAGAAGTGTGATGTTAACCTAATAGTATTTTATGGACCTATCGCTCTATTAAAGAGAGTCGATAAGTTAATTTGGTCGTCAGAGGTGTGATGTTAACTTTGACGGTTTCGTGGACCTATCGTTCTATTGAAGAGAGTCGAAAAGTTAATTGTCAAAGATGTTATATTAATGTGACAGGAGTTTGTTACGATCGGAGTAACTTTGAGGACCTATCGTTCTATTGGAAAGAGTTGATAAGTTGATTGTTAGAGGTATGATATTAACGTGATAGGAGTTTGTTACGATCGGAGCAAATTTGAGGACCTATCGCTCTATTGAAGAAAGTCGATAAGTTAATTTTTAAAGGTATGATATTAACATGATAGGAATTTGTTACGATCGGAGCAACTTTGAGGATTTATCATCATATTGAAGAGGATTGATAAGTGGATTGTCAGAGGTGTGATAGTAACGTGACAGGAGTTTGTTGCGATCAGAGCAAATTTGTGGACTTATCATCCTATTGAAGAGGATTGATAAGTGGATTATCAGAGGTGTTTTGTTCACGTGACAAGAATTTATTATGATCGGAGCAACTTTGTGGACTTATCATCTTATTAAAGAGGATTGATAAGTGGATTATTAGAGGTGTGATATTAACGTGATAGGAGTTTGTTACGATCGGAGCAACTTTGTGGACTTATCATCCTATTAAAGAGGATTGATAAGTGGATTGTCAGATATGTGATATTAACATGACAGGAGTTTGTACTTATGATTTGAATAATATTTTGAAGACTTAGCGTCTTGCTGGGGAAGATTACGATTTGAGCAATTTTAAGGACCTATCATCCTGTTGAAGAGGATTGATAAGTTGATTATCAGGGGTATATTGTTAACATGATAAATTAGGAGTGATGCAAACTGAATTCATACTTCGTATGGATGATGATCGTCAGAAGTATAATGTTAACTCGATAATATAAAAGATTCGTTACTCTTAATCCAATGGATTTCAATTAACCAACCCCCAGTCTTGAATAAAACTTAACATGGGATGAATTTTACAATTGACAGAGGCATCTTTTTGAATATGAAAACTTAGAAAATTTATTACTTATAATTCAGGGGATCACAAATAAACTAACCCCCAGTCTTGAACAAGTGCAAGGGAGAAAAAAGGGTAGACATAGCATATTGCCTAGTGGGCCACTATCTGACGAGTTTGACTATCAGAGATAACTGTTAACGTGATAGTTTTGGTAGACCCACCATCCTATTGAAGAGAATTGGTTTCAGTGGTCGTAGTATCTTCCCTTTCTAACTGAGAAGATTGAGCTTGGTCTGATTGCTCAAGTTGATCCTGCTTACTTTGTTCTTCAACTTTAACCCTGACAATGATTTTTTGAGCCTGTTCACCTTGAGAGATTAATTGTCTTTAGGAACGACATTCTGCAATCCTTATTTGTGCTAGAAGGTCGGTCTACAAGTAGTCTCGACAGGTCTCCACTAAGGTAGACTGTGTCATACCTGACGAACATCGAAGAGTCATGCTTCAGAACCTCTTGATGAAGGCTTTGACATGCTCCCTCTTCTTCTACTTAATGATGAGAAGGGTATGGATAGAGACTTCTGTATCATTTTTAAAGAATCTTGACAGGAAGAGTCTCTCTAGATCCGCCCACTTTTGGATACATCCCATAGGCAGTTTCCTAAACTATTCAAAGGCAACTCCTTTGAGAGTGCTAATAAACAATCGAGCCAGTATGACATTGTTTGATATCACATTCCTAGTCTGTGACTTGAAATGATAGATATTTTAATTCAGTGATCCCGTATCATTAAAAGTTTGTAGCGTCGGGTCCTCAAACTTTGGAGGATAAGGGACTGCATCACATTCGGCAGGATAGGGCCCCGCAACTCCCTCATCTTGGAGCTCACTTCTGTTAGCAATGACATTGAGACGGACTTTCAATTCTTCCATTTTGGTAGAATGGAGATTCTGCTCGTTCTCAGTCTCTTCTTCGGAAGATGATTCTACGTGATGAGTTTCTTGCTCTGCAATCTCATTCACTCTTTGTTCCCCTTTTGATATGGATGATCCTCCTTTTCGGGTGGATTCCGACCGAGGTTATGACTTAGCTTTCTAGAAATTGGCTCTATTGGCAATGATCTGAGCCATCATATCCCAAAGTTGATTAATGGTTTCCTACTGTACTCGGAGCATGGCCTCCTGAGCAAGCTTCTTTGAGAGATCTTCAGAATTTTCTACCATATGGGCGAAGCTCTCATGTCCAACGAAAGAGCTTGATGATTGGGACTCCGTAATGGCTGAGTGTTCATCCTCAGAATTGATTCATTTTGTTAACCTCTGATAGTTGACAGGAGGAATGGCTCCCATCCGAGTCCGAGTGTGTTGGTAGACTCCTTCAAACTCTTTAGAGATTTCTCTGACGCTTGGAGAATGATCCGTCTTTGACTCATCAGAACTAGGGACTGATGATCTCCTTCTGCCGACCATGTTAGAAGTGACTCTAAAGTATTCATCATCTGAAGTCTTCTTCATGTGAGAACATCGTTGGTTATTGAGCAAAGCAGGTTCGTTGGCCAGTTGAACATCGACAAATTGACTGCACATGAGCAGCACTGACATCCTGAGAGAATTAAAAAAATCAGTTGTTTGCATTGGCATGAACAAGCAACTTGTTGTATCGGCCTTTCTCCTGATATGAACTCCCTCAACTTCATTGCAGAAACTCGAGAAGAGTTACTTGCTGATCACTAGGTTTGAATTGGAACCCCTAGTCCATGATTGGACATGACTGGCTCTTGGTGAACATGGATCTGGTTGAGATACCTTAAATCCATGGACTTCTTATATCCGCTCCTTAACTTAGTCACACTACGCAGAATATTCAGGGGTCTCGCTACCCGGTCAGCGAGTCAGGGGTCCAGGGGGCGGCGCACCCCTGGCTGGGGGGGAAGGGGGTAGACAACCCCCCGGTAGGGTTCAGGGTAGTGCCCTGATGCTCCACGGTATACATCAGGTTCTATATTGAGTTTCCTTACCCGAACGCAAGCTTGAGGTCTAAGTTTTGCTGGTGAAACGTAGTCCTGAGATCTGCATTTTTCTAGTGGAACATAGTCGTGAGATCTGCGTTTTGGTTCTGGAACGCACTACTGAGAGTTGTGTTTTGGTTTTGGAACGTACTCCTGAGAGTTGCATTTTGGTTTTGGAACGCATTCCTAAGAGTTGTGTTTTGGTTTTGAAATGCATTCCTAAGAGTTGTGTTCAGTTTGTGGGATGCACCCCTGAAGGCTGCGTTTTGATTGTATAACGCGCCACTAAGGGTTGCGTTCAGTCTTATTCACATAGAGCCTATGTTTGGGCTCATAGATGCGAGACTTGCATTTTTGAAGCAGAAACGCAGAGCACAGGGTCGCGTTTAGGCTCACAAACACGAAGCTCGTGTTGACTTGAGGATTGGTCTTCTCAAAGTTGTGCTCGTCATAGGGATCTCCTCCTTTGTCGAGTGGTGTTCTTCTTAGCCTGCTTCAAGGCCTTTGCAGTGATGTCGTCGGTGTTAACAGAGTTGGTCACCGCGATAGGCTTTTTGTAACCTGATACCCGTCGCTTTAGCGCGGATACCGAACCTTCAACTCGATGGATGAGTTTGGCCGAAGCTAAGTCTTCTCCTTCGGTGAGGGGACTGTTCAGTGCAACCCCCAGGGGAGACAGTTCTTTGATGAGTCGGTCATAACTAGAGCTTTAGTCTCCTTAGAGACTTTGTGGATCTTACGCATAGCCTTGGGGCTAAGGGATCCGGAGAAGAATACCTCCTCATACTTGGCTTGATCGAACATGATGATTAGAGTTTTAACGGTCATTCTAGCGAGCTTGATGTCGGATTGCGGTACCACTTCTTTATCAGTGAAAAAGCTAGTCCCTGGCGGAGTCTCTATCTTTTGTTTGTCGGAAAATTAAAATAAGAAAATGAAAGAATTGATTTGATTTATTCCTTCTAACTGCTTAGAAAAAGAATGTTTATAATTCTCTCAATCTCTAACTGATTACAATTTAAATTTTCGATTACAAAAGAGAAGAAGATCGGCAGAGATCTTCCCCTTTGTTTAACCTGGATTCTTCTTGGTGTTGATGAGATGTCTCACTTGAAACTCGTGTCGAGTTTGCTTCTCGTTGATGATCTGAACGTCTCACTTCACTGGAATAATATCTTCTCCTTACGATTTGACGCTGTGGAGAACTTACAAAGCAAGTTTGAAATTAACTCTTAACGAGTTTAGGAAATCAGAGCGAGTTTAAACTCTTATAAAAAAGTTGATTTGAACCGAAAGTTGGTTATAGCCAAGAACGAGCTCCTCGTTACTGAAGTTGAAGATGATCTCCATTGAGGGATAATGCCGATCCCTTTAGGCCGTTTCTGATCCAAAAAATCCACCACTAACTAGGTTTAGTTTCCTCGCATTTATAAGGAATTAAGGGGGTGTAACCGCCCCTTAAATCACTCCTAAATGGGGTGTAACCACCCTCAAATCGTGGGAAACGATTTCGGAACTGTTCAGCTCATGTTTGAACGAGTCAAACGCAAAATCTGCGTTCTCATAGGAATTCTATATTTAAACGTAGCAGTTTGGGAGCTGCGCTAAGCAGCTTTTGGAAGCTGCGTCGAGCAGCTTTTGGAAGCTGCGTCGAGCAGCTTTTGGAAGCTGCGTTGAGCAACGGATGGGAGTTACGTCGGGTAGCTTTTGGAAGCTGTGTTGAGTAGCTTTTGGAAGCTACGTTGAGCAGCGGATGGGAGTCGCATGGGGCAATGATTTGGAAGCTGTGTTGGCAGCTTGGAAGCTGCGTTTATAGAAATTTGGAAGCTGCGTTGGTAACTTATTGGAAGTTGCGTTTGCAGCTGGGTTGAAGCTATGTTTGCATTGCTTTGACTCTGAAACACAATCACTTGTGTTTCACCTCTGGGATGCAGGGATGAGTTCTGCGTCTTGGATTAAAGAGATCGTTGACTTGTAATTTCTTTTGTCAGAACGTTGCGACGATCGTTGTTTTACAATCTTCACTTTAGCTCTTTGTAATGTGAGAGTCGTCAGATTATAACTTTCATTATTGGTTATGAAGACCATTGATTAGAGCTTTCATCGGTTATCGTGAATGTCGTCGATTTGTAACATTCATCGATCTACGTGAAAGTCTTCAAATTGTAGCTTTCTGGAAGTCGTTGAATTGTAACTCCCCTTGTTGATGTTTGATGGGGATAAGCTATCTGTTGTGATTTTTTTGACAGCCTACAGAACCCCTCCAAAGTTTTCGAAAGTTCGCGGTTAACTGAGACAAAGTTTCAGAATACTTTGGATCTTCATTCTGATCTTGGAGCTATTGACTCCTTGGTGATCGTCACAATTCTGCTTCTGGAACACATGGCTGGACCTATGTATTTGAAACGTGAGGTTGGCCTCTACGTGTTGATTTTGAAACACGGGTCTGACCTCAGTGTTTTGGTAGTTAAAACGCAGATATGAGCTTAGTGTCTATACTTGAGACACAAAGATGAGTTCGACGTCTACGCATAATAGGATTTTTGGTAAACCCTCAGCCATCAATGGATTTGATAAGTCTTTACCGACTACCGTTTGAGTCGGGCTAGCATGTGGATTGTCTAAGTCCGTTCCATATGTAACGTTATGCTAAAAGAATAAACTCTCTTAGACTTAGTGCTATGATGCCGAATACATAGACTTGGTCAATTTCACGAGAATGGATTACCCGACAACACGTATTAGACATAGGTTTATCTCTAATTATGGATCGAGATAAAATCCCTCATGTGTGTAAGGCCTGGATTTCGGCGTTATTAATAACAATAACTATCCGATCCTTCATTCGAAGGCATTGATCTGCTCCTATGGTCCAATCAGTTTTTGGCTCTTTGAAAATGTCCCCCCTTTCGGGTTTAAATCCATGAGTCCTCCAACTGAGCACTGACCACTCTATCAGGCTTGTAGTTTCAATGAACCACTCTATCTTCTTGTAGTTTCAATTGTCTAGCTTTTTACTGTGATTCAGAAACAATTCTTCTAATTACTACTACTATTTCTGACTGGGAGTACTAATTTCAAAATAGCTTTAAAAACTCAATGATTTGTGGGACTGATTACGAAATGAGTACACAACTGGGGACCGACCTTACAGAGATCCCAGTTAGTTGGTAGACTAATTTCCAAATATACGAAAAATATAAGAGAATAATATCTTTAAAAAAACCAAATCATTTAGGGACCGTTTAGTATAAGGTTAAATGATGGGTTAAAGAGACTTAACCCCTTCTTAACCCGCCAAACAAAAAAAATCTATACAAGAGTTAAAGTGGGTTAACCCTCCGTAATTTGCCAAACATAAAAAATATAAAGGGGTTAAGCTAACCTCTCTAGAGCGATTAAAATAAGTTAACCCATCAAAATAAGGGGTTGACTAATACTCCTAATTAGAATGATTAAGAGTTAACCCTTCTAATTATAAAGAAAATAGTCAAAATCATTATTATTTCCAAACACTAAAACTGATCACAATGACTAAAATAAAACTTATTTAACAGGTTAATAATTTAGCCCTTCTTAATTTAGTACTTCTTATTATCGAATAAGCTAAATACTTTAATCATTAACTTTAATCACTCCTCTTAACCGTTTGCAGGGGGGCTTATTCCTTGTGATGGGGCACCCCATTAACCTCTCGAGGGATCGATCGAAGAAAAGGATCAACTCAAAGGATGAAGAAGTTATCCTTCTTCCTCATTTCCACTCCGTTCCTCTTCTTCGCTGCATCAGTCTCTGCAATCGAGTCCCCAGAGTACACAGTAATCCACTCTGAATCGGACTTCGAGATTAGGCTCTACAGAGAATCGGCATGGATGTCAGCTCAAGCCGATGACATCTCCTTCGAGAAAGCAACAAAGAATGGCTTCCATCGGTATCGATTTCTCTTTAAGCCCTACCGATGTTTCAATTTTGAGAAAAAAAGATGGCAACTTGCAGTTTAATTTGCGATTTTTTGAGTTGGGTTTTACTGGGCCAGCTCAATTTGCTGTTGTGAGTGATTTCTTCTGTGAATTACGATGGATTTTAGATTGATTTTGTTATTATGCATCAGTCTTTTCTGTAGGGACTGCGGTAGATCAAATTCCCAATTTGGTACGTCTGCTATCAGTTACATACAACAGCAAAGCCTTTATCTAAAAATTTTGTGGTCTGTTACATGAATCTTTATTCATTCACTAATGAGAAAAAAAGAAGCGAAGAGCTAACATTTTCATTCTTGTGTTCAACCACAAAGCCATAAAACTCTGATATATTTTTTTAAAAACTTTTTGTTCCGGTGGTCAAACCGATAGCAGCGATTCTGCGAATCATGGTATAGAATTATTTCGGTGACTACTTATGTTGAATTTTAAAATTCTTCTGATGCATGGTTCATGTTCAACTTCTAGGATTAAAATACTACTGCTCACCCAGAACCATGAGGGCTAATGCTATTTAGGTTTATGTGGTGTAAGTTTTTCTTTGAGGTTAGAGGATACTTCTTTTGAGGATTGGAAGAGATAATCAGTTGAGATGGTATCTTCATGTGCATAGAGGCCACTAAATGCAACGGTTAGGAGAAGTGACAAGATTATAGTTAATGAGGCAAAGAACTAAAGGTAGACATAGGAGAACTTTGTTTTAAGCAATTAAGAAGAATATGAAAATGGTTAACAGAATAGGGGTGATAGCCTTTAGTATAACTGGATGGGTGAATAATATTCATGTACCCGAATTTTGGCTTTGTTGCTATTGGCTTTGTGGTGGTGTAAGTTTTTCTTTGTGAACAATTCAACTAAGTTAGAATTAATCTATGCCTATTAAGGATTCTTGATAGCATTAATTTCTCTTGTCACTAGGTCTCTTTCTATTCTGAATCCTCACTTTGTCTATTCATGGTAGGGATCGGTGTTTGTGATGATTTATGAACAAACTGAAACCTTGAATGTAGAGATAATTTAGGATGTAACTTTGTAAGTGCACCATTTAAGGATTCTTGATAGCATGAATTTCTCGCATGTTAGTTATTAATGGTAAATTAAAGGCTCTAAAATGGTGTTCTATCTGTGCTTAACTGAGTGCTCCATGCTGATAATTGTCTGCTGTTTGGCTGCAATTTTGACTTCTCTCCTTCAGTCAGTTTGTGTTGATTTTTGTTCTCCAGATTGTTCCCTGGCTTAGTGAAAGTCATATTTTAGGTAATAATGCTGAATAGGTTTACAGACGCACCTGGTTGCTTGCCATCTTAAATACTTAACTGAAGAAGCTACACTTTTTCCGTCCTACCTACACCACTCACTCCAACCATCCATTATGTTCTTGCACTCATGTGGACAAGCAGATGAGTATCCTATGCAAAAATTGGAATACTGTGAAACTGTAATCCTAGTAGCTGCTGATGATAAACCAATAATCTAGTGTAATGTTCCTGATTTTTTTGGAATTAATTGCTACTTGGTAAGTATCAAACTCGTCCTTTTTTTTGTTATACAACAAGGGGAATAAAGCATATGCAAATGCAAAATTAAAAATTTATTATCATTATAGAGATTCAGAGATTAAAAACCTTCAGATCATGAGGAACTATAATGTGCAAATGCAGGTGTGAGATATGGCGTGTTCTTCATTTGTTGTGGTTATTCACTCATCAAATCCTACTTGAACTATGTCTAGGCATTGTTTTAGATATCCCTGACATGGCCCAATATGTTGGCTGATATATCCTTTTACAACGCTTGATGCCAACCGATATGGTCTAAATATCCTTCACTATTTTTTGACAATTTTGGTCGATATATCCCCAGCATGGTCAATATTTTAGCTGATATGTTGGCTGATCTGCCCTTTTATATGGCTCATAGTAAAACAATATACCGCTGTTGGCAAATTTCGGGTGACACATCATGATTCTCCAAATATATCACGTGACATTTGGCCTCAAAAAATAGGAAAAAATGTTGCAATGTTGAGTTTGACTTTTATTTATTTTAAAAGGTTGATTAGCGATCTTAAACATATCTTATTTATATTTTTGTATTCTTAGATTTCATTATGTATGTTTAGGTTACATTTAGGACATTATGTTATATATTCACATCATCCAATATAGCATGCCAATATCTACCAAATATCCTGATATTTTCCCAATATCCGCAATCCGATATGAATATTGGTCATGCGATATTTCCTTGATATCCGATATTTAAAGCCTTGTGTCTAGGTACTAGTTCAGATTGTTGTTGTCTCTTTATGCTTTGTGTTACTCTTCTTAAATAAAAGTATATAACATTTTCATGCATAAAGAGAGATGGTCAACACCAATCCTAAAATTATAGTAATCTTTCTTGATAAAATCAGTTGATTAGGATAAAAAATTTTCCCTTTTGAACCTGTACATGCATATTTGGATGACAGTGTGAATATTGTCTGATTTTCTCTGGTGATCACATGGACATGTTGTTACAGATTAAATGCTAGCTCATGGATCGTAATGCTGAATCGCTCTTGATTTTGTGAATCAAACCTCTCTCATTTCTTCCTAAATTCTCACTATTTGTGGTCAACTTGGATGCTCTATTTCGTTGAGTCAGCTGTCTTCTTAATTACGGGTCTAAAGAATCTTCCTGTTTTCGTTACTTGCAGTGGTTTTAATTCATTCTTGTCATGTCTGTATGTCATTTCCCCTTATTGTAATGTCTCACCTTAACTAACACTCTTGGTCTTTTGTGATTTGCTACTATTTGTCATTCCTGTGCATTCATATATGCTTATAGCTTTGGTTTTTCTTGAGTTAATATCAGCTTGTGAATCCGATTTCCTGTCATGTTTGTTTTTTTTTTTTTTTGCATTGTGTCTGTAATACCTAGTCCTAGTGTTTTTGGCAGAATCAGAGTATTGTATGATGGACAAATGTCTCTGTCTTGGTTATGTAATTGAAAGAGTTTAGCTTTGCGCTTTTTTCATGGCTCTGCTCACGTAGAAAAATGACACGATAGATGTGGACTAGGAGACTTGCCCTCATACAAGAGAAATTTGATATTTGTTGTTCAGAAGGAGTTAGTCAGCCATGCACTAAGCAAAATCACTCCTGTTTTAAGTATGATCAGCAACTCTAAGATGAAAATTCAATCACCATATTTCTGTTGTTTAGTTCCCGCACTGGAGATATTCATTTGTTTCGATTTAGCTTAAATGTTGTTTGGTTTCCTAGCATTTTATCCATTATAGTTGGAGGAAAATTATGTCTTAAGGAGTACTCCTGTTTGATCATATTGTTCATGTGCCTGTATGTGTGCGTTTCTACTTTTTGGGATTATTAAACATTTTCTCCGTGATATATCTGTCTGTCTCTGTATGTACCTATACATAAATTATAGAAAGCACTTTTGGAGTTTGAATTCATCGTAACATCTTTGCAGTACAAATAATGTGGTTTGGCTGGCTGGTTCGCTTGTCGCGTCCAGCTATAACTTACTGCTTTTCTCTCTCTGTATCCCACAGATTTTATCTGCCATAACTAGTGTCTAACTGGCAAATCCAATTCTGGGTATTTGTTGAATTTGCTGGCTGTAGATGCTTCGATGTCAGATTTTTCATCTCTATGTTAAATTAAGTTAATCAATTTCATGCAAAACATTTCAGATTGTTTCAATACATTCAAGGAGCAAATCTAAATTGGTCAAGGATAGCAATGACTGCTCCAGTATTAACAAGCGTTGTTCCAGATGCAGGCCCTCTCCACTCTTCAGCCTATTTTGTTCGTCTCTACCTTCCCGTTAAATTCCAAGCCTCTCCTCCACTTCCCCTCCCCGAACTTAACCTCCAGCCTGTAAAATGGGCAAGCCACTGTACTGCTGTGAGGAAATTCTCAGGTTTTGCCAGGGACAGCAACATTATCAAAGAGGCTGAGAAGTTGGCTCTCAGTTTGAGTCGATCTAGTTGGGCAAACTCCACTGACTTTCTAGACAAGAACGCGTATTCGATTGCCCAATACAGTTCCCCGTTTCGTATCATTGGTCGAGTTAATGAGGTGTGGGCTGATGTTGATGGATCTCAAGTGCCAGGTTGTGAAATATATGAATCCAGAGCTGCTCATTGAGGAGCGATTTTGTTGCATCTGTGTATGTATATATGTTAAGCTATGATGCTAGTGCTTTCGGTTTCTGATGTTGCAATAAGTGTTGTTATAGAATGATACAGATATTACGGTATAAAAGTTGATGCAGTTATCTTTTTATTTTATTCTATTCTATTTTCTGTGAGTGGAAGATATGTGCGCGTATGTGAGGACTGGACTTGGTGGATAAAATGTTCCTTATGTGAACCATGCCATTCAGCATGTACAGCTAAGTTTGTGGCATTGTACAGTAGCACATATGAGTTTATAATCAGTTATCTATAATGTATGGACATATCACACCTTACGAAATGATGGGAAATGCAATGCCTTCATCATCACCAGCTACGACTCGAGCATCGAGGTGCACAGGGATATCGATACCCTGCACAGGGATATCGATACCCATGTCAAGCGTGGGCGGCAACTTTGCTCCTCCTTCACTTTCTGACTATTGATATCCTCAACTTATCTAGTACTGATGGAGGTGTTCAGTATGCTGTCTGTTTGTTCAAGAATCTGTTTGTTCAGCCGGAGCGTATTTTGACAATCTCTCGCTAATAAGGTTTTCTGTTTTTCTTACTGGTACTTTTTCCATATATAGCCTCCTTCGGGGACTACTGTTTTCGTGCAGGTAACTTTTGAAGATTTTCTGCTGTTGTAGTTGCTTTTTATTCATTAAACTCTTACTAATAAAATTGCGTGGGGTTATTTTAATTTACCATTTATCATCAAAAAGCATGCCCTTTGGTTAATTCTAATAAATGAAGTTCTCACGATTTTCCTGTAGAACCTCTCATAGTGGCCGCATGTTAAGTTTGCTGGATTGATTCTTATTGGAATTTTCAATTTGTATGTATCTATTTTATTTTTATTTTTTTTGCTCGGAGAAAATTATTGTTTGAGAAGTAATTTATTGCAAGGAGAATGAGATTGCGCATTGCATAGATCAAGTTAGCTCTTGTTGAGTGGTTTAAAAATCAAACTTTACCGTCAGTTTGTTTGAACAAATTATTACTGTATTGTTCATTAATTATTTACTTTAAACAGTCTCATATGATTTTAAAAAGGAGTGCACATCCTGTGAGAACATCCTTTAGCTGGTAGGTTTGTTCTTAAGAAAACATTAATGCCTCACGGACCCAAATAGGAGACCCAAGGCATGAGACATGTGAGGTGTCATCATCCGGTTGCATGATGTACTGTTCATGAGGTGTCACCATCCGATTGCATGATGTATTGTTCATGAACAGTCCATCATGCAACCAGATGATGACACCTCACCTGTCTCATGCCTTGGGTCCCCTATTTGGGTCCCTGTAGCAACACCCTTGAGAAAATGATAACTTTACTACAAATGCTATATTACTTTTCTGCCGTGTGCCTGTCACTAATAAATGTGTGTGGCCTTTTCTTAAAAATTATTAAAAGAAATTTGTCAGTCATCATGGACCTCCTCAGTCTTTGTTTGTGATAGTACAAAAATAGTATAAAGTTTACGGTACAGTTATAACTAATTTTGACATTAAGAACAAATAATGCCTAATGGCCATGAAGGATAGTGAAACTCTATAAGAGTGGTGTATTAAACAACTGCTTGTAGGACATTTACATTTAGGGTTTTTTTTTTGGGTATTGATCCCTTACATCTTTAATATTTTGAATTAGTCCTTTAAATCTACGAACTTCATATTTAGTCCCTCAAATCCTATTAATTATTTAAAAATAGTCTTTTAATTAGTTATGCTGTCGAAATTGTTAATTCACATTGCATTACTTGTTATGATGCAAGTCGGACACACTCCCAAGCTAAGCAACTTTTCTCATTCCATATCTTTATTTGAGAGGGATCCACATTCTCTTCAATCATACTAGTTATTAGAGGGTCTAGTTCTCTCAAGAGTCTAGGGTTTTTGGGATGAAAAAAATGTAGCTCTTGCTTTGATGTTTCTAAGCAGAAATGATGGACCAGTCTCATTGCTTTATGAGAGCATGCTTGGTAAATGGTCAAAGTGATTTATACATTTTTCATAAATTTCCGCTCTTTTTATTCACGGATTCCCGGTCGTTCTGCGCACCGCGCCCCCCCCCCCCCCCCCCAAATAATTCTGGCTCGCTTCACCTGCGCTCGCCGCTACTCCATGGCCAGAATGACGATGGGCAAGGGCTTGAGTAGGAAGAGGAAGAACAATACATGCATGTTTGCAGCTCGTGAAGGAGAAAGAAGGTTGTCTAGAAGATAACCAGCTGAAGAAATGAGATTTTCTCTTAAACACTGAATAGATTCCATCCAACATATATATATGTAGTTTAAACATTTGATAACACTTTGATCTCAGAGCTTTCGGTAGTAAGCACACGCAAGCGATAACATTCAAAAAGATAACCAGCTGAAGAAATGAGATTATATTTTGAACACGCAAAAACAAGGATTTGTTGTCATTTTTATATCAAACCTATTTACGTAAGTATAATACGGTACACGTGGCGAGAGCCAAATACATGTTGGAATCTTGAAAGTGACGCGCATCAAAGACTGCTACGATTAGGTTGGAAAACTCGGTCATAGTATCAACCTTATCGAATATTTTTACAGGTAGGAGGGCATCATCTTGTCTTTCCTCTATCGAGGCATAATTGCTTCGCGACCATGCGGCGGTTTTAATTCACCGGAAGCCTCACCAACTTCAGGCAATTTTTTGTCTCAGTGCATCTGTAGAAGACCAATGCAGATAGATGACTTTAGGAAATAAGTTCTTGATTAGTAAAGCGAAAAGATTACTGCAACAATCATGGAAACATAGTTGTAAAGGGGTACATGTTTTGTTATTTGAAAGTGATCCTTGACCCATATCATAAATACAACAGTTGTATCATCTTAGAATGGAAACCCACAACTTAACATGGCCTAAGCTTCTGGATACAATGGTTAAATTTGTCATACCTTACAGACAAGGCGACAAAATACGCATGGAAATTAATACATTTCACATATGTACCTATTGAATCAATGTATCTCACAATATGATTCATATCTTAGACATGCAATATATCAAGACAAGTTGATTCAACTCATATATAGATTTGTGAACTCATTCGGGAAGAACTTTGAAGTTCAATTACAGGAACAAAGCCCAAGTGAACAGATCATGATAGGTTTTGATGATAGATTATGATCGGGTGATTGATGAATGGATTCGAGAGAGAGAACCCTGTCTAACATAAGAAAACTCTTGGATAAACATTCGTGATTGCTTTTGGATTTTGAAGGAAAGCAAACAGCACAACATCAAGGGGGGAGAAAAGAAGGGGAGAGTTGCACTTATTAATTTCTAATAAATGCTATCATTTTATTGTTAGTTCTAATAATCAAGCATCGAATGAGTTTTTTTATTCCTTTGCTAATTAGCAGTAAGACCCTTAACCTTTAAGGCTATTGCTCAAAGGGAGAAAAGGTAAATAGTTGATATAACATAGTTTGTGCACGTGAAAAAAATGAAGATGAATAATAATGGTGATAGATCCATTGGAGATGATAGCTTGATGTGAAATTGTTTTTTTCTTTTCCAAAGGTCCTATGAACTTTGTTTAAGGAAGTAACCATGCATCAAATTATGCTTATTGATGTGGTTGAACTATACATTGTCATTTTGATTAAACAACTTATAATTACCGGACTTAAATTTCAGCTGTGTATAATACAAAAATGTACCGATCTTTCAGTTTTAATCTCTCCCTACAACATGTAATCTTTTCGTACGAGTCCATGGTTCCCTAACAGAAACTCATGTTTCCTTCAACTTCAGACTGAATGAATGATTAATAAACCAAGAATCACTGGAATATGTTCTATTTGCTCTTCGCTTTATACATCAGCTTAAATCTCAAGTATTCACTAAAAAGATCAATCATCTCTAGTCAATTTCTTGTCTTATTAATCAAGAAAAAATGTTGAGCTATACTTCTTGGTTGCAAGAAGAGTGCCTAGGTGATACTATATGCCAACTGCTCTTAAGGATACAGCCCTCGCTTTGCTGTAATTTCCTTGATTCAGAATTTGACACTTGGGTTAAATAAAGTTGACCAAGGTGAATATTTTTGTTAAATACTTCATCAACTTGGGCTCCACCTTCAACCAATTTTGTAGGAAAAGGCTAAGGTGATATGATGAGAGTAACAAAAGGAGAAATTTTTTGATCAACTTGAAGACATGAACAGATAAGATAAACATTCAAAGCTTGCATATAATGTGCAATATTTTCAGACTAAATGAAAGTGTCAACTAGACCATGACGTTGAACAGCAAGAAAACTTTAGCTTTTCTTGCTAATGTAATTATGTCTAGAATCAAAGGTGTTGCAAAGATATAGAAGCACCAGTAAAACAGTGCTTCACTATTTTCCAGCAGCATTTCTTTTGAAGTATGAATATTGTCAAATAAAAAGAAAATCTCTTACGCAATCTTTCTTGAATCTGAACAGAATACTCCGTATTTTTGTCCCTCGATGTGTATGAAAGGACATTAATGTACATCTGAGGTGATGGTGGAGTTCCAGCATCCTCCATCCACTGTAGCACCTGAGCATGCAAAAATTTATTGTTATGCCAGCACATCAACAAGGCTGAAAAATGATATGGCAAAGAATATGCAAAAGATGAATTGAAAAAGCAAGGTGGAAAAGTCAACTGGAACTTAACAAATATAATCTAGAACAAAAAGAATTTATCATGATTTAAAGAGAAGAAATTCAACAAAACCAACAGGCAACAACTGTGTATAATAAAGAAAAATCCATTCAAAACATGTGATGCATGGTCCAAACAACTTTAAGAGATGTACGTTTTTATTTTAGGTGCTTCTCAAAAAATGAATCTAACTTTAATGGAGTGAATCTTTCATATAGTTGCAAATACCGAATTTGAACGGGAAGGATTTGCCTTGAAGTAACCAAGTATATCCATATGTGTGTGTCTAGAGAGATAAAGAGTTGGCTACTTAAAATTGACCTGTAAAGCACCTAAATTGATTCTCCCTCGTTTTTATCTTCAATAGAAAAAACTCTAACTTCTCATGAAGGCAGTCATTTAGACATTTACTATCCTCCCTTTTAGCGTATTTCCACCCATGCATCTACACTAAATTTCCTGGACTCGTTATTTTGTTGCCCAAGATTTTTTTGGCCTATAAAGTATTACAGGAATAAAATGTTCTGCTTTTAAGCCTCTATTATTGTCAGATCTCCTTTCAGCAGTCCTAGATCATTGGAATGCTTTATAGGCAAGCATAAAAAGTCCGAACCTTCATATAGATACTCAAATATCAATATCCTCCTAATAGCTCTCTTAAGCACAATGCGGAAGGGCATAATTCCTCTGGTGATTCAGGCGGAGGGGTAATCCCATAAAAAGATGCGAGTGTTCTTTACATTTCTTGTTTTATTGGTGACCAGAGGATATTTTTAATGCAGAATGAATAAGCAATGTTCGGTGAGATGCTACAATGTCTTCAAAAGGTGATAAGAATGTCATTGTGGAAGCTGGTCCCAACTTCTATGAGATATTAGGAATGGTGCCAATGCTCTTATTTAATTCAGAGCATTAAGGCTTTTCTGACTCTGAATGAGTATCATTGTAGTCATTCTAGAGTAGTACAGATCCATTAGAAAAAAGGTAATAATAAGTGTTGTTGATTTCTACCTTGTCAGGCACTTAAGAAAATGCATTCTTTGAATATCCAGCCTTTGGTATTTCCAAAGAGATTCAAGTTTTGGTTTCCTTCATCTTTCTTGTCTCCTCAAATAGGCATTAGAACACAAATCTTTTTCTTTTGTTTCTGTAATAATTAGGAGTAGCAGCCCGATTAAGTGGGTCAGGCATGAGGTAGTGTTTATAAATCCCTCATGTTCTAATGTTTTATTAACAAAATAGAGAAGGGACAGCTGGGGTCCTCGAGAGCATTCCAGCAAAAAGAACAGAAAAGAAAGAAGTTTTATACCATGAACAAGGTAAACTGCTACGAAGAAACAGTCATTTAATTCCAATAAATTATATCATTATAGAGGTTCTCCTCACCTCAATATACTTCCTCCATTTCCCAACAGCTAAAAGGTTCTCCAAGAGAACAGAATAAGTTGTGAAGCTGATTTTTTCACCAGAAGCCACTATCTTATAAAATAGCTGCACATAAAAAATACTGAAAATTAACTAAATATAGAAAATGAGAACAGTTATGGACATCAACTCAATGAACCAAGACATACAGAGAAACTTTCCAAAAGAAATGATATGTCATAAAAGTAAAGAATGTAGTAGACTTTGAATAGCATAATGTGACAGATATGGATATCAGTCATTTTAATGTGTAATTTTAGGGGGAAATTAAATTGGAATATTAAACATATAATCTAGCATTTTACCAGGTACCTTCATCATAGTCTCAATTTTCCCACTTTTGCCAAGGAAATGCAGAAGTTGATTCAAGAGGCCAACTGATGTCAATGACAACGAAAGGTCCATGTGTTCCACGATCTCACTTGCTTTTCTCCAATCTCTCAATCTTAACGGGGAGAAGAGAAAGTTGTTAATGAGTAACCAGAAAAGATATTTGATCATCATTTAACCTGTAGAATAACATTAAGATCTTCAACAAGTCCCATAAAGTTACATACAAAGAAAACAAAAATTGTTGCAGTCCTAACTAAAGCAACATTGAGAAATTAGTAGTCAAGACAAGAGTCATGATCTACTGACACAAGTGTAATTCATTATCATAGTTCTCCCAACAAAGGATTTAGTATCATTGTTTTAAATATCCCCGACATGGCCCAATATATCCCCCGATATATCCTTTTAGAGGGCTTACTGCAACCGATATAGTCTCTAAATACCATTTACCGCTTTTTGGCTATTTTGGGCGATATATCCCTGCTATGGCTGATATATCAGCTGTTATGTTGACCGATCTATCCTTTTATATAGCTTGTCGCAAAATAATATACTACATTTGGCAATTTTTGCACGACATATTATGATTTTCCCATTATATCAGATGATATTTTGGCATAAAAAAATCAGACGAATGTTGCAACGTTGATTTGTATTTTTGTTTGTTTTACAAGGTTGATTAGTGATGCTAAACATATATTATTTACATTTTATAGGTTTAGATTTCATTAAGTATGTTAAAATTACATTTTAGTGCATTATACTATATATGCAATCATCCATTATGACATTCCGATATATACCATATACCCCCGATATATGCAATCCGATATGAATTTTGGCCATCCGATATTTCCCCCACATCCGATATTTAAAACCTTGCTTGGTAGTTGTCCAAACGAGGCTGAATGATACCTCTTTCTTGCATTTGTTTTCTACTGCTTTGCTGGGAAAAGAAAAAAACTAATGTAGATCTGGAAATCAAGAAAATATATCCTCAGGAAAGGATAACAATTTGTGCATATGGATCATCCATGTACAAGATAAAAACAGGAGAACTAAAAAATTCATTATCTTGTATCAAAGAAACTAAAAGTCTAAAACATAGCAGTTTAAACACTAAAATTTTGATGATTGTAAAAACATGACCAATTTTTTGCTAAGACTTCTCAACTGCTAGCAATGCTCCATAGCAGATCCTATTTTAAAAGGAAAGGTTTAGTTGTTAGGACGATATTCAGAAAACACAGAAGCCACTTTAAATTTGAATAAGACAATTAACAGGATGGAAAGAGCAAATGATTGTGGCTGCTATAATTACATAACACAAAACTAACAGTAGCATTAAAGATACAAAATTGTTCTTGTCAAGCATATCCATTAGTATGCAAGAGAAGACTTACATGCTTGAAGCAGATAAGACCTCAAAAGAGGCACGCGAATTTAAAAGGATGTTTTTCTCCCTCATCAACTCTGCCAACTCAAGAACCCGGGTAGGTTGGCATCCTCTATTAAGAGATTCCATAAGAAATGAGCATGCTACAGGATCTGGTTGAATGTCATTCTCTTCCATATCCTTAAAAACTTCCCAAACTTTCTTCCAATCGCCTAAAGCAGTTCCAATCAAGCAAGCTTAAATAAAATTCAATATTGATTATTAATTACAATACAATATGACATTACCAGCTGTACTATAAGCATGCATCATAGTAGTATACGATATAACATCATAGGAGCAACCAACTTCCTTCATCATTGCGAAAATGGTCTCCGCTTTATCCAGCTGACCCTAAAAAAGTTTGGAAACATAGGAGTGAGCTTATGTGTCCAGATCATCATATTTAATATAGAATTTCAAAGCTAATAAAGGCTGACAACTTGCCTGTCTGCTGCAAGCACTTATTAATGATGAGCCAACCTCCTTAGATAATGGAATATTCATACTCCTCATCTCGTCAAAAAACTCAAGGGATTTCTCATACTTACCCATCTTACTCGAACCACTTATTAATATATTGAAAGTCGCAGAATCAGGTCTTATATTATTCTCTTTCATCGACAGGTACAATGCCAAAGCTTTATCATACTCCCCGAAACTAATATAGCTGCCAATAGCCGAGTTATAAGCAACTACATTCAGTTTAATCCCTCGAGATTTAGCCGCTACAAGTATGTAGTCAATCTTTACTGTTTTGCCACAGCGTCCACAGGCTGCCAAAAGAGTACTTATTGAGACAACATCAGGTTGAATGCCATCACTTTCCATCTCACGCAAAACTTCAACGGCTTCAGCCAACATTGCTGCAGACCCATAAGCATCAATCAATGCATTGTAGCTTATTTTATTTGGCCTACATGAGTTTTGTTTCATCAAATCAAAGATTTCCTTGGCTTTTTCAGGCTGTCCAGATCTGCCATAAGCATTGAGCAATGAAGTATAGGATACAACATCTGGTCTGAGGCCAGCTTGCTTAAGTGACTTAAAAATAGCTAGAGCCTCTTCATGCATCCCATGTGAAGCATAAGCACCAAGAAGAGCATTATATGAAACAATATTAGGCTTTATTCCTTCAGCAAGCATCATATCAAAAACTGTTTTGCAGTTTTCGACTTGACCACAAATTGAATACGCTTTAATAATACTAGTAAATGTTACCACGTCAGGGAGGCACTGTATTCTTTTCTCCCTCATTGAGTTGAAAATATCCACAGCCTTGTCAAATTGTCCAAGCTTTACAAGACAATGTATGACTATATTAAGAGTGATTGTATCTGAACAAATGTTTGTTTCTTTCATCAGATCAAAGTACGCCAGTGCTCTAGAATATTGACTCCCCTTTTTGAAAGCAGATAAAACTATGTTGTGAGTAACCAAATCTGGCCCAACACCATTCTCAGTCATTTTTTTGCTAACTTTTAGAGCCTCCTTCCAATTACCACTAGCTCCACAAGCACCGATCAAATTGTTGTATGTAGTTCGACTAGGAGGTATCTGCATCCACATTCTATAGGAATTAAGCAGGAAAAAAATTTAGAAAGGGAATAGAGAAATAGTTTACTAAATGTCATATAATAAGTAAATGTCCAACGGAATATATTTAATGGTAATCAGCAGAATATACGAAAACATATATTTCGATGTGCATACGTCAATATAATGTGCCCTAACCACTATGGATTGATGTTTTTTGTTTGATACAAACAGCACATGTTCAAATCAATACAGATGCATTAATATATAAATAACAGCACATTCAAGAATAAATACCAGAGGGAAACACATATTTAAAGCAAATATTAACAGGTAGAAAAGAATGTTGGAGTTATGAATTCAGTGAAACATGAAACTGATGAAGAGATTATTTTGTATTGTACTCTAGTATTTGCAGGTCTATGTGGTGACTCTGATCCATATCTATCATAGAAAGCAGCATCAGATAAGGAGATTACAATGACATACTGCTGCACGAAGCATATCTTCCATTATATTTGTGGCCCAACGCCACTGACCAGCTCGACCATGTGCATTGATGAGAGCATTGTAGGTTTCAGCATCAGGTTTGCACCTGAAATGAAATGATGCATTAATTACAGCAATAGCAAGCAAAAGAAAAAGCAAGCAAGCGAACAAACAACCAAACAACCAAATCCAACAACTCTAGCTTCATAAAGCTCAGTCACAGAGTGTGACATCCATATCAACTATTTAATACAGAATTTACTTAATTGATGCTAGGAAACACCTCTTATCAGTACAGACGGATGTTACATACCTAAAACCCTTTTATGCATAGCCATATTGCGTACTGTATAGTTTTAGCATAATGTACAAAGGCCTGCAATCAGATTATTGACAAGGCTTTGCATCTAAGAGAGAGAGGGAGAAGGAGAGGGAGAGGGGGGAAGAGAGAGGGAGAGGGGGGGGGAAAAAGATGAAATGAAAAAGTATTATATTCGTAACTGTCTAGTCCTGTACATTTGAAGTGGCAATCCACCTCTGCATCTTTGGCCAATTGTAATTGTTTCATATAAGACATCCTTTTGGTGGAAGTTACTCAAGTCTTCACTTCAATCCAATTAGATATCTCACTAAAGAATTTACGCACTATATCAACTTATGACACATGTTATCAATGCACATACTATTTTCTCTTTCCCACTCTAAGTTCTCCTTCAGTCAGTTATTTTTGATACTACGCTAGGAGGCGTGGACAAGACAACTCGGACATGAAAGCGGGATATGATAAGATACAAAGACAAGAACATAGAAAATCATTCAATAAGTAGAATACAGGGACACAACACAGCCATGTGCATAATCCTACATGTGCCTATATACAGTATATATCAAACCCATAGTTATTAGAACATGCTCTTTTGTAAAATAGACTGTGTGGTTGATATCATGCTTACCTCCATTCTTGCATTTCAAAAAACAGGCCACGTGCTTGATCAGTTCGATTGTGTCTAGCATGCAACCGTATCATCATGTTATAGATGTCGCTCCGAGCACAATAGATCTTTTGATTTTTCAACCAACGAAAGACTTGAACAGCATGTTCAAGAGAACCAGTGGCTGTTATTTCCTGCAACAAATGCCAACGGAATAGTATATGTTTAATGTTAACTCATCACTGCCATATAATTCAGAACTCATAAATGTAATATCCATGTTCAAGTGCATAAGATAGTTCATCCTAAATACTTCAAAAGCGTATCACAAATTAAGCCTCTAAAACTCCTAAACCCCAGATGCATAGAAGGTGAACCCTTAGACTTTCAAGCTGTCCACAAGTAAGCCCCCCCCCATCCGGAGAGGGGAGGGGGGGGGGGGGCAACCCACAAAACATTTTAGCGTACAGTCAGTATAACCCTGCAACTTTCAACTTTCCATAACCCCCCAAGTTTTGGGGTCCTCACCAACCCAACCTCCCCCCTTCCGATGGCGATAACCACAGAGTCCCGAGGGTAAAATTATGCAGGAGCATATTTTTACACGGTGAAAATTGTGTTCACGCTTTAGTGGTATTTTTAGGAGACAGCGAAAGTTGGGAAGTAGTGAGTATTTCTTAGAACTACGAAAGCTGGCGGGGGGGCTGGGTGAGGGTGAGCAAGTTTATCCATAGAGTTAAGGGGTATCTGGAATGACCAAACTTGATGGAGTTTTGTGAAAATTACCCTAAAAAGAGGCTAAATAGCACTTAATTACCTAATAATTTCACTCACATTGCACTTACGTACCCTCACTTGTTTTCTGCAGCATTTATTTACCCTAAGTTGTTTAAAATTGACCCATCAATACCCTCTATCATGCGGAGATGAAAATTTTCAATTGGACATTCTCACATGACACTTAGAATCAATTAGCAAATGAGTGTCACATCAGAACATTAACACCTTGTTTGGGAACACTTAGGAGGTGAAGTTAATTCACCCTAGTTCCCCTTGGTTCACCCCCTAATAGTATAAAATTTGTTACCCCTCAAATTGGGGTGTAACCAAGGGGAAGGGAACTCCCTTCCCTTCTCTTCCCTTCTCTTCTCTTCTCTCTAACTTCCCTTCACCCCCTACAAATCCAAACAGGCCCTAAGGCAAAAAGTTTCATGTTTGCAACTTAAGATACATAAATGCCACAAAAAACAAGAGAGGGTATATTATAAGTGCAAAGTGGGTGAAGCTATAAGATATTTAAGTGCTATTTAGCCTAAAAAGATTCACTATTTCTCGGGAGCAAACAATTACCCTAATAAGCAGAGGAAAATTCTT
>NC_033795.1:75005309-75037575 GCF_001876935.1 Asparagus officinalis | reverse complement strand
AAGTGACTTAAACATTAAAAAATAGCATAGAGCCTCTTCATGCATCCCATCGTGAAGCATAAGCACCAAAGAAGAGCCCATCTATCATGAAACATATTAGGCTATTATATCTTCAAGCAAGATCATTGTATCAAAACTGCTTTTGCAGTTTTCGGACCTGACCAACAAATTGAAACGCTTATAATACATAACTAGTAAATGTTAAACCACGTCAAGCGGGGCACTGTATTCTTTTCTCCCACTCATTGAGTTGAAAATATCCAAGCACTTGTCAATTGTCCAAAGTCTTTAGACAATGTATGCACTATATTAAGGTGATTGCATATCTGAACAACATGTTTGTAATTCTTTCAAATCAATACAAAGCTAACGCCCAGTGCCCTCCTAGACATATGACTCCACCTTTTTGAAGCCAGATAAAACTATGTTTAGTGGCCAGTAAACGCAAATCTGGCCCACACCAATTTCTCAGTCATTTTTTGCTAACTTTTAAGAGACCTCCTTCCAATTTACCCACTAGCTCCACAAGCAACCGATATGGTGTAGTGTCTCGACTAGGAGGTATCATGCATTCCACATTCTATAGGAATTAAGCAGGAAAAAAATTATAGAACGGGAAATAGAGAAATTAGATTTACTAATAGTACAAATAATATAGTATAGTCCATACGGAATATATTTAATGGTAATCAGCAGAATATACGAAAACATATTATTTCGATGTGCATACGCTCAATAATATGCTGCACCTAACCACTATGGATTGATGTTTTGTTTGAATACAAAACAGCACATGTTCAAATCAATACAGACTGCATTCAATAATATAAATAACAGCACATTCAAGAATAAATCACCAGCAGTGGAAACAATATTAAAAGCAAATATTACACGGTAGAAAAGAAATTGGGTTATGAAATTCAGTGAAACAATGAAAAACTGATGAAAGAGATATTTGTATTGTACCTCTAGTATTATGCAGAGTCTATGTGGTTGACTCTGATCCATATTCATCATAGAAAGCGCATCAGATTAAGGAGATACACATGACAAAATACTTGCTGCACGAAAGCATACTCTTCCATTATATGTTAGCTAGCACCACACGCCACTGACCAGCTCAGACCATGGTGCATTGATGAGAGCCATTGTAGGTTTCAGCATCAAGGTTTGCACACTGAAATGAAATGATGCATCTAATTACAGCAATAGCAAGCAAAAGAAAAGCAAGCAAGCGAACAAACAACCAAACAACCAAAATCAACAACTTAGCTTCATAAAGCTCAGTCACAGAGTGTGACATCCATATCAAACTATTTTAATACAGAATTTACTTAATTAGATGCTAGGAACACCTCTTATCAGTACAGACGGAATGTTACAATACACTAAAAACCCTTCTATGCATAGCCATATTGCGTTACTGTATAGTTTTAGCATAATGCTAACAAAGCCTGCAATCAGGATTATTTGACAAGGCTTTTGCATCTAAGAGAGAAGAGGAGAACGGAGGAGGAGAGGGGGGAAAGAGATAGGGAGAGGGGTGTGGGAAAAAAGATCGCGCGCTCGCGGCGGGGGGGGGGGGGGGGGGAGGGGGCGGATCACATAACTTAATTTCAGTGATGCTTTGATGAAATGATGAAATGAAAAGTATTATATTCGTAACTGTCTAGTCCTGATACCATTTGAAAGTGGCCAAATCCAACCTCTGCATCATTTGCGCCAATTGTAAATTGTTTCATATAGACATCTCTTTTTGTGGAAGTTACTCAAGTCTATCACTTCACAATCAATGTAGATATCTCACTAAACGAATTTACGCAACTATATCATATATGACAAGTTATCAATGGCACATACATAATTTATTCTTTCCCACTCAAGTCTACCTTACAGGTACAGTATATATTATTGATACTACCGCTAGGAAGGCGTGACAAGACACTCCCGGACATGAAAGACGGTGATATGATAAGATACAAGACTAAGAACAATAAATAATCATTCAATATAAGTAGAATACAGTGGACACAACCACAGCCATGTGCATAATCCTACATGGCCTATCATACACGTATATATCAAAACCATAGTATTAGAACATGACTCTTTGTAAAATAATAGAACTGCTCTGGATTTGATATCATGCTATAACCTCCATTCTCTGCATTTCAAAAAACAGGCACGCTGCTTGATCAGTTCGATTGTGTCTAGCATTGCACCGTATCATCATGTTATAGATGTCGCTCCGAGCACAACTAGGATCTTTTTGATTTTTTCACCAACGAAAGACATTGACAGCTATGTTCAGAGAACCAGTGGCGTTATTTTTCCTGCCCAACAAATGCCAACGGAATTAGTTACTTTAATGTTTACTCATCACTGCCCATATAATTCAGGAACTCATAAATGTATTCCATGTCAAGTGCATAAGATAGTCATCCTAATACTTCAAAAGCCGTAATCAACAAATTAAGCCTCTAAAAACTCGCTAACACCCAGTGATAAGAAGGGTGACCCTTAAACTTTCAAGCTGTACAATAACCCCCCCCCGGGGGGGCGGGGGGGGGGGGGCGCAACACACAAATCTTTTTAAGCGTACATCAGATAAACCTGCAACTTTCAACTTTCAATAACCCAAGTTGGTCCTCACACCAACCCCCCCCCCCCTTCCCGATGGCGATAACCAACAATTTATCACATGGGTGGCTGGCTAAAATTATGCAAGGAGCATATTTAATTTACCGGTGAATCATGAAAATATAGTGGTCACGCCTATTTAGTGCCCGTTATTTAGGAAAAACATCCGAAAGTTGGGAAGGTAGTAGTATTCTTTAGAAACTCAATTGCGGGGGTGCCGGGGGGGACGCGCTGACATCTATAAAAGTTAAGGGGTTATTTGAGAATGACCAAACTTGATGGGGGAAGTTTGTGAAAAATTACACCCTAAAAGAAGTGTTAAATAGCCACTTAATTACCTTAATAATTTACTCACATTGCACTTACGTACCCTCACTTAGTTTTCTGCCAGCATTTATTTACCCTAAGTTTTTAAAAATTGACTCTCAAACCCTCTATCATGCGGAGATAGAAAATTTTCAATTGGACATTCTCAACTATGTACACTTAAATCAATGTTGCAAATGTAGTGTTCACATCAGAACATTAACACCTTGTTTGGAACACTTAGGAGGTGAGAAGTAATTCACCTAGTTCCCCTTTGGTTCACCACCTAATAGTATAAAATTTGTTACCCCTCATCATTGTGAGGTCGCTAACCGAAGCGGAAGGGAACTCCCTTTCCCTTCTCTTCCCTTCTCTTTCTTTCTCTTTCTAGACTTCCCTTCACCCGCCTCAAATCCAAACAGGCCCTTAAGGCAAAAAGTTTTCATGTTGCCAATCTTAAACATACATAAATGCCACAAAAACAAGATGAGAGGAATATTATAAGCTGCAAAGGTGCGGTGAAGCTATAAGATATTTAAGTGCTATTCTAGCCTAAAAGATTTCCACTATTTTTCGGGAGACAAACAATTACCCTAATAACCAGAAGGAAAATCTTCCTCGTTCGAAATCGCCTCGATCAAGAAATTAAAGAAACCCCGGTCGATAACTACCTCCACCAGTTGAAGCCTCATGACCCGATCGCACACATCGGAGACGTCCATCCTTCTTGAAGCGCGGTCCGTCGACCCCGCAGCGGTTGAACGGGCGGGTATGGCGTCTCGCAGCCACGCCGCACGAAACCCGAACCTTAGACCGTCTCCACTCGCCCGGTCGCTAGTTCGACGGTGTGGCATTAGCCTCCCTCTGCGTCACCATTTCGGCGGGGTCGTTTCGTGGCGTTAGGGTTTGAAGGTTTTGGGTGGGTGATGGGTCAGGCTGGGGGTGCGTAACGCGAGGCCGTTTTGAGGCGGGTGCAGTGCGGCTGGGTGGATGTGCGGCGGTGGGGGAGCGGGTTGGGAGGGGAGGATGTGCCTGCCGCTTCATCTGCTGCGCTACGCGAGAGGGGGACGTGAGAGGGAGAGTAGGCGGGATGAAGTAAAAAGCTTTATTTATTCTGCATTGGATATTTTTGCGGACAAATTTTTGAAAAATAACCAATTTTCAAATTATATAGCAAAATTGATCTTTTCTGAAAAAATTAGCAAAACCGACCTTTTTCATCTTGAAAAGGGTCGGTTTTGCTGAGAAAGTGTTTTTCAAACTGCACGGGACTAGCAGTCCCGTCCCGTGCATTTCGTTTTCTTTTCGAACTACACGAGACTAGTAGTCACATGCATTTCAAAACTATTTGCTGAGTGCAGTTCGAAAAGAAAACGAAATGCACGGGACTGCTAGTCCCGTGTAGTTCGAAAAACTCTTTCGCAGCAAAACCGACCCTTTTCATCTGAAAATGATCGGTTTTACTGATTTTTTAAAAAAGATCAATTTTGCTATATAAACTTGAAAAAGGGGTGTTTTCAAAAAAATTATCCTATTTTTGCCTCTCAATCCGAGGTCTTACTCGCGCAAAGTGATTTTCGCTTTTACCGAGGTCCAAAACATCAAATGCATTCTATTTTCTATGTTGTATCTTCTAAAAAAAATTAAAAATTAAACACTCAAAATATTCTTGTCTTTCTCCTCATCCTCTTTTAACCCACAACTCATTCCCTACTTCTTACTCTATCAAGTGTTCTCCATCTTTTTTGTTTGGACTCTACAATCTACTCCATTCCTCCTCTTGGACTCCACCGAACACCTTCCCCTCTTCCATCTTATTTTCGTCGGCTCATAGGTTTTTGTTGCTATATTTACATGTATTACTGCTATACTTATAGATTTTCATGCTATTCTTATATGCGTTGTTGTTATACTTAGAGCGTTTTGTTGGGATTCAAGTCCTCTCAAATTAAGTGGTAATTGGAGAGTCTCCAATTTCTCCGATGATTGTCATTCATTTCTAATTCAAGGGATGAGATTAGGCTACGAGATAGAATCGCTACGATATTAAAAACCACTATTTTTTTTAAAACCACTATTCTTTGAAAACCACGATCGCAATAGTGGAATCCCATGTGGCCTAATCTTGTCCATTAAATTCGGAATGTATGATAATAATTGGAGGAATTGGAGACTCCTCAGTTACCACCTAATTGGAGAGGATCTAAATCTGTTTTGTTGTTATACTCACATGTATCGGGAAATGGAGAGAAACTGTGACAAAGCAGAAGGGAAAAGAAAGGATAAGAGGAGGTAAGGCGAGGGTGAGAAGGAGGTGACAGTGATGATGAAGAGTTGATGATGGTGGATCTTGGAGAAGTGGGGACAGAGGAGGATGCAACTGAAGTGAAGGAAATGACTATTTTTTGTTAGAGAGAAGAAGATGAAGGGTATTTAGGGTATTTTTGTTTTATTAAGAGAGACAATACACATTTATGATTGTATTTTATACTCTTGGATTTAAAAGAAAATTCAAATATCATTTTTAATTTATGGTATAGATAGAGCCTGGTAGGTTTAAAAATAAAACAGAGTAAAACTTTATAAGTAAAAAGCCCTCTTTATCTTTTGGGTGAGTTAAATATTTTAAATTGGGTGAAATGAGTGAAATTATTGGAAATGGAAAATAAAAAAAAAACACAAAGGGATCATTTTGGTCCCTGTGCTAGGCTTTCATATTCAAATTGATTACGTAATTTTTTCTTCTTCTCATCTTCGTTATTGTATATCCTATTGACATGATTTGGCAAGAGGTATGAAGAGAAGAAGAGGAATGAAGTCGGGTACAAAGAGATATAAGGAAGGACTCATGTATTGCATTCTTGTTTAGCTGGAGGAGAGGAGAGAGAAGATGAACTACTTTGTAGTCCATTTACTTTCTCTTCTTGAATCCCTCCAATTTGGAGGGATTCTTTTCTCTCCTATTTCTAGTTCATTTGAGTTTTCTCTCACCTCACATCACCTTACTCTACCTCTCCCTCCAAAAATCCTCTACCAAAGTCAATTTAGTCTTTTTTTTACCTGCCCTCCCCCTTACCTCCCTATCTACCAAACGAAGCATAGATGAAAGCTTAGTGCTAGTTTAAATACCTATTAAAATTCCATAAAATATAATTTGACAGGATAATACAACCTTAATGAAGGTAAGGGCTTGTTTTGTTCGAATATTGAAAAACTATGGAATGGAAATGTAGTGTAGAAGCCTATATTCCATCATTTTTGGATGTGTCATGAAAATAGTTATCAATTGTTTGTTTCGCATGCATAATAATGTGTGGAAATATGTTTCCACTATTTCTATTATTTGGTCAAAAATATAAAACCAAGATAATAAACTTATGTATATTGCAACATTCACTTCTGAAGTTTGTACAACTTTCCCCTTGTTCTTCCCGGCTTTGTCCTTCAACTTTGGGCAGTCGATCTTCCAATGTCCCTTTTCTTTTGTAGGCTGTCTAAAAATCACTGCAGATAGTTGATTCTCATCAAACACCAATGATGAAAATTATAATTTGACGATTTCCAGAAGACTATAATTTGAAGACTTTCACGTGGATCGATGAAGGTTACAATCTGACGACCTTCGCAACAACTGATGAAAGCTCTAATCAACAGCCTTCACAATCAACATCGGGAGTTATAATCTGACGACTCTTACATTTTCAAGAAGTCAAGACAAAGATTATAAGATGACGATCTTTGCAACGTTGTAGCAAAAGAGACTACAAATCGGCAGTCTCTTCAAACCAAAACGCAGATATCTCTCAAACCGTAAGGAATTTGGCAAAACTGACAGAGCAAACTGAACCCTACGGGGTTGGTTTGGTTGGCTCCGTCTCGTCGAGATA
The DNA here is from genome assembly GCF_001876935.1 of Asparagus officinalis. NCBI lineage: Eukaryota > Viridiplantae > Streptophyta > Magnoliopsida > Asparagales > Asparagaceae > Asparagus > Asparagus officinalis. The sequence continues at coordinate 75,030,742 of NC_033795.1, read as the reverse complement.
GTCGATTTTTATATATAATTCGTCCAATTCTGACTTACGGTTTGAAAGTTATGACATGTTCTTCGCAGCAAGTTATGTTCTGAAGTCCGTCTGCAAGACTGGACTTCGTCTGAACATTGGACTTAGTCTGAAGTTCGCCAAGCCCGCCTAAAGCTCACCTCTATATTACAGATTCAAAACGCAGAGTTCGTGGACTTAAAATACAGAGTTCAACTCTGCGTCCAATGACAAAAATGCAGAGTTCATGTAGAGCCCAACTCTGTGTCCAACGACAAAAATGTAGAGTTCATGCAGAGCCCAATTCTGCGTCCAACGACAAAAAAACGCAGAGTTCATGTAGAGCCCAACTCTGCGTCCCAGGTCCAGAATGTAGAGTTCATCTCTGTGCAGCGCGACCTGTGCGTTTTTAGCCTAAAACAGGCCTAACTATGTGTTTCAGGTCTAAAACGCAGAGTTCAGGCCCAGAACGTTGTTTTTTAGCGTTTGACTCCTTCAAAGCACGAACTGAACGGTTTCAAAATTATTTTCCCCATGTGATTTGGGGAGCAGTTTAAGGGGGTGGTTACACCCCATTCAGCCCCACTTAGGAGCGAATTAAGGGGGTGATTACACCCCTTAATCCCTTATAAATAGGAGTAAAATCAACCGAGTTAGGGGCTGGACTCTTTGATGAGAAAGTCATAAAAAGGAGATCGGCCTTCATCCATCTTCAACTTTAGCAACAAGGAGCTTTGGAGATCAGCGACTTGAAGAAACTCTTGAATCATCTTGGAAGGTTTTTATTGAAGCCTTTGAGATTACTCGACTTGGCTTGTGAACTCTTTCTAAGAGTTCTTCTCAACTTGATCAGAGTTTAAAACTTGCTCTGCAAGTTCTTCTAAAACTCACTCTGAGTTATTAACTCGTTAAGAGTTATTTTCAAACTTGCCACGCAAGTTTTCCATAGCGTTAAATCGTAAGGAGAAGACCACGTTCCAGTGAAACAAGATATTTAGATCGTCAACGGAGAGCAAACTCGACGCGAGTATTTGAGGGAGGCACTCCATCGCCACCGTGAAGAACCCAGATCTAAACAAAGGGGAGAATTCAGATCAATTCTCCTCTCTTTTATAATTAGGAAATTCAATTGTAATCGAGATCGAGAGAATACAAATCAAATTTCTTTCATTATTTTTCTTATTACAAATTTTCCACTAAACATCTTTACAAAAACGATATTGATTTTTACCAACACTCTTATAACCACCTCTATTCTTCGATTTTGAACGGTTGACTTGACGGCAGTTTGAACTACGACCTCGAACTGCTAATGCATTTCTGATACCTTCTCGGAGAGTTCGCCATCACTCTTCCTCAACTCATAATTCACCAACGCTAAGGTCACCTCCTTATAACTAACAGTAGTTCTTTCATTGATCATAGTGAGAACAAATGTATCATAATCATCCTCCGGCAAAAAACACAATAGTAGCATTGTCTTATCTTCATCCTCAACCATGATATCTACATTGGCCATATTCGAAAGCAACTTTGTAAAGTTGTTGACATGCTCCCTAATGGAAACTCCCATCTTCATCTTAAACTGGTAAAACATCTTCTTCAAGTGAAGCCGATTTTTAATGCTCTTCGTAAGATATTTTTCATTGAGCGTTTCCCACAATCTCTTCGCCGACGTCTCGTTCATCACATCATAAATAAAATCCGACGTCAAGCACGACCGAATAACTCCACAAGCTCTACTGTTCATCTTCTTCCAAACATTGTCCTCTATGTCTTCAGGTTTCTCTTGTAACTCAAAAGTCTCCTCCAAATTCTGTGCATCCAGCGCATTCATCATCCGACACCTCCACAAATCAAAATTGATCTTACCATCAAACTTTGGAATATCAATCTTTGTATTATTGATGCTCAAACTCTGTATCGCCTTTGTAAGAGACGACCCTGATGTGCTTGCTTCTCCCATGTTGTAGATCTAACTCCAAATAAGAATCCTTCAGCGAATCTTTTGAACAAGCCCCAAGCCAAACCTGAAGCTCTGATACCACTTGTTGTGCGCAGCGGAACTTGAATCACACGAAAGTGCACAAACAAGAACGAGATAGATCACAACCAATAAGTAAAACACAATCATCACAGCAAGACAAACGAATTTTTACGTGGTTCGGTAAGTTGCCTACGTCCACGGGGCAAGGAGGGGAGAGTTTTTACTATTAGAGATAAAGAGAATTACAAATAGAGTTTCAAATCTCACCAAAACCCCTCAAACAAAGCTCTTTAGATCTCTCACAAATCCTCCCACAAAAGATGCACAATACTCTCTCAAAGGCTGCTCAAAAAACGTCCTTGCTTAACCCTAATTAATCAGAATTAGGATTATATATCAACACAAAACGAAATGGGTCAGAAAACCAACCCAGACTCAGACCCGACTAGCGTTCGATCGCCGAATTCATTGCAGTCGACCACCCAGAAATCGACAAAAATAAAAAACATTACATGGTTTGGCCGGTCGATCGCGGCGGTCAACCAAACCCTGATGGTCGACCGCGATGATCGACCGTCCTAACTCCATAAACCTGCTTCGACCTGTGCACATTTCCAATCGACCGCGGCTGATCTCGCGGTCGACCAGGAAGCTTCCAAATAGTTTTTCCTGAACTTCAAAGCTGTGTTAGCCATTTCTATAGTCCGACGGTGAGTAGTCATTAACTGGAGTTGCCAGCGAGTAATCGAGTGAGTGGGAACGTGGTGGGGTCGCCGGCGAGTACTCAGGTTTGTTTATGGAGGAAATTTTGGAGACCAATTCCTGGTTGGAATAGGAGATCAGCTCTTTCCTACAAGATTAAGGATCGGGTGAGCATAACTATTACTAATCCTATTACCATTAAGACTAGGATTAGGACTAATCTCTCCGAGTTATTAGGGACTGGGCAACACTTATTGAGCTTCTCGACTCGAACAGTCTGTGTTAAATAATTATAAAACTTTCTTAACGTTAAAGATGCATAATCTACCCAAGAGGATCTTGTTGAGTTGGTAAGTTGTCTATAAGTAGTGTTCTAATAGCTTAAGTTCGACTCTTCTGAGAAGTACCCACGGGAATTAATTTTATGAGGATGTTCGAAGTTGTATGTTAGGGGGGTGCCTCTTAGCCATGCCCCGGAGTTCGATATTTATAGTCTGAAGGATCGTAGGAAAATTCCCTCACCTAACTTAAAAAAAGCATAACTCTCACAAGGAGCTGACAATATAATTTAAGGCAAAACAAATTGACATTACGTAGTCGGGGATGTTAGATAATATAACGATCTAGACATGAATAATTGAACTAGAAATTCATATTAAAGTTACCGTTCACCGACGAAAATAATGAAAGTCTTCTCCTCTCTCTCTCTCTCCTCCCGTAGCCAATGATGGGAATTAGGTCTCTTTTCTGCATACAGTTAAGAGGAGGGACTCCCATCCTTTATATAGATATTTGTGATTAACCCTACCCATCATGGTTTAATCACAACCGTGGGATTATACTCCGGTCGATCATATCCTTTAGATATTTAAGATAACTACCCAACTTGATAAACATGAAATTGTCTAACCAGACCATGTGATTAGCATCCTGATCCTAACTTGAATCGATGGCAACTTTAAATCAAATCCAAAATCGAGTAGGTTAGGCCACATGGGTTCGTTGGATTAATCGAACCCAACAATCTCCACTTGGCACAACATACCTTATTTAAAATTTTAAAAACATTTAAATTTTTTTAAAACTTTTAAAGTCGGGTGCGCACCCATTTATTTTAGAAAACAACTTGTTGCCATGATTCTAATTAGAATAGTTTCTGAAACCTTTTCCTTAAAACAAAAACACCACTAATGGTTGATCGTGAAAGCACTATATGCTCTAATATGGCACAATGTCACTCCACGGTCTAACCGCTAGCATCGCTAATGTTCTAAAGACATTTTCCTTATGGTGGTTTTAGTGGAGTGTAATAGAGCCGTACATCCCTTATGGTCAACTCCAATGTACGCTCTTAAGTGTCCTCTACAACATACACAAACATGTATGTCATTCTGAAACTTTTACCGGCATCCGCCATGTGAAAACCATCACCTTTAGTCCAGAACGAAAGCCTGAAATATGATGCCCAATCACATTTAGCTTCAGCACAAATTTAAGAGTCTCTTTACTTTAACCTTTATGACTCTATGGACCACTATCTTTAATTCGAGTTTCTTTAGGATTAACTTAAAACTCTTTACTTTAAACTTTAGTTTTCTTTACTTTAAAAAATATATATCAAGCAACAATGACCAAAAACACAATGCTGCTAATATAAAAATCAGCACAATAGTTTCTTTATGAGCTCAAAGCAATCCAGAATATAGTACTTGAAAATAAAACAAAACTATCACGACAACTAAATCTCACTGATCATATAGAATCGAAGGACTCTAAAACACCCATACTGGATACATGTTCCTTGAAGAGCCCTGGAGAAATTCCCTTAGTCAAAGGATCAACAATCATCAACTGAGTCGGCAGATGAGGAACCTCAATCAATCCTTGTTCGACCTTATCAAGGACTAACAAGTACTTCACACCGATGTGCTTATTCCTGCTAGAAAAATTCTTGTTCTTTACAAACTGTACAACTGCCTAATTATCACAATACAACTTTACTAGTCTCTGAATGGAATCCACCACCTTTAGTTCACTGATGAAATTCTTGAGCCAAGAGGCATGCAATGTTGCTTCAAAAATAGCAACATACTCTGCCTCCATGGTGGATGTCGTCACTAAGGACTGCTTGACACTTTTCCAAGAAACTGCTCCTCCAGCGAGCAGAAATATATAACCTGATATTGATTTTCTGCTATCAGCACATCCTGCAAAATTTGAATCTGAATAACCGACGACTTCTAGATTTTTAGACCTTCTGTAGACCAACATGAAATCATTGGTCCTCTGCAAATACCACAAAACCTTCTTTACAGCTTTCCAATGAGCTACATCAGGATTTTATTGAAACCTGCCTAATATTCCCATGATATAACTGATGTCTGGCCTGATGCATGACACCACATACATTAGACTGCCAACTACAGAGACATACTCCTCAGAGTTCACGAGCTTACGCTCAACTTCATTTCATGGGCATTAAGATTTATTGAACATATCTCCTTTGACAACTGGGGCTTCACCTGGTGCACAAAACTTTATTCCATATCGCTGAAGGTTTTTTCTCAATATAAGCCCTCTGAGATAAGCCCAACAAGCCTTTACTTTGATCTCTATGGATCTTGATGCCCAAAACATAATGAGCATCTCCGAGGTCTTTCATATCAAAATGCCTCGATGGATCTTGATGCCCAAAACATAATGAGCATCTCCGAGGTCTTTCATATCAAAATGCCTCGAAAGAAAAACTTTAGTCTCATGTAGGAGATGAATATCGCTGCTGGCAAGCAATATATAATCTACATACAATACTAGAATGAGAAATCGGCTCCCACTGATTTTGAGGTATATGCAGCGATCGACAGGGTTTTCTCGGAAGCCATATAACTCATCATGTTGCGAGCAACATCTTGATAAGTACAATTTCTTCTTTCAGCTACTCCATTTTGTTGCGGAGAACTTGGGAGAGTGTACTGAGGAATAATGCCTTGTGACCATGATATGTATCGTCCTGATCGCTTTTACCATAGAATTCCCCACCTCGATCAGAACGTACATATTTAATCTTTCTTTCTAACTGTTTTTTTTTAACTTCAACTTGAAAGATCTTGAAAACATCCAGTGCCTCATATTTGTGGTGAAGACAAAAATATATAGGCATAGCGCAAAAAATTATCTATGAAGGAGATGAAGTATCGCTAACCACTATGAGAGAGAATGAGAAGGTCTACAAATATCTGTATGAATGAGGTCAAGGAGACTTTCACTCCTGGAGGCTTCAAATTTTCTCAATTTAGTCATCTTTCCCTTGATACAGTCAACACATATACCAAAATTAGAGAAATCTAACTTTTTAAGAACATCAGACTATACTAAGGATTCCAGTCACTTTCTTGAAGCATGTCCTAATCTCCAATGCCAAAGTATGGAAGAATTACTATTAAGCCTAGGACGTTTTGTACCAGAAGAAATGAATCCACAGACATACAGAGAGGGGAAGGAAAAGATGCATCCAAATTTAATCTATAAAGACCGTCAATTAAGAAACCATGTCTGATAACATCCAAACCATTTTGATAGAAACAAAACTATTCTCAAAAACAAAACTATAACCAGATTTAGAAAATTTAGAAACCGAAATAAAATTCATTCTCATAGGAGGTACATAGAAAGTGTCTGATAAAACTAAGGAAACTCCAAAATACAAGCGCAGACTGAAAGTCCCAATGAGCTCCACCTGCAAAGGCTGTGAGTTTCCCAAAAGTAGTTGCTCATTTGTCCTTGCCTTCCGACTGTGAATTATTCCCTCCCTTCTTCTTTAGCCACTGCTTATACTTCAGACAATCTCTCTTCATATGACCAGGTTTCTTGCAGAAGAAACATTTGTAGGCTGTCTAAAAATCACAATGGATAGTCGATCCCTATCAAGCCCTGATAATGAAAGTTACAATCAGACGACTTTCTGATCTTTGCATCCGCAATTCTGCAACCGCTATAGACACGGCCTCATCTCTGAGATGACTGATCTTGATGGCTGCGACAACAGCATGACTAATATGATATTAGCAACTATTAGAGATGCTGATGAGCAGTGTAGTGATTTCAGAAATCAAAGGTTGGACTTAGTTGGTGAGTTGCTTGGTAGAGAGCTATGGGCAAATATTCATCTTCAAAACACTATGGATGTTGATTCCCGTCAAGCTCTCACAACGAAAGCTACAATCAAATAGCTTTCGGGTCGACAATCGAAAGCGGTAAATAGAGGACCTTTCACGTAGATCGAGAAGAGTTACAATTCAACGACGCTTCCGACAACTGATGAAAGCTCTATTCTGTAGCCTTCGCAACCAACAGTGAGAGTTACAATTTGACGACTCTCATATCCTATAACAGGCAAGGATCAATAAACAATAGCCTTCGCAATGTTATAATGGATGAGGTTACAAGTCAACAACCTCTCTCAAACGCAGAAAGTTGTTACAATCTGACGACCTTCACAACAACTGATGAAAGCTCTAATTCAACAGCCTTCACAATCAACATCGGGAGTTACAAATTGACGACTCTCATATTATCAAGAGCTAAATGTAAGGATTACAATCTGACGATCCTCACAAAAGTTCAAAAATAAAAAAAAAAGATTATAATTGATAATCTCTTCAACGCGAAGGTCGCGTTTGACCATTTCAAATCCTTGAAACGGTCCTCCACTTAATAGGGCAACTAACCTCCATCATGGAGCTAATTAAGGGGGATAGTTATACCCCTTAAACTCCTACAAATAGGGGGTTTTCACAGCAAAATGGGGCGGGTTGATAGGTTGATCAATCGGTTTTCTGAGATCAAAACCGCAAAGAGTTGAGGGGAGCTGGTATCAAAACCACCCAAGGTCAACAAATCTCGGCAGTTGAGTAATCGGAAGGAAGAGATCTTCGGGAGATCAAGGAACTGATCAACGATCAGTTAATCAAATCCCGAAGGATCCTTTCATCAAAGGTATCATCCACTTGGCAATTAACCGAATTTTCGGTTCCAACAACTCTGTTATAGAGTTTTAACTCATTCTGAGTTCTTAAACTCGTTAAGAGTTCTTAATTAGCTTGCAACGCAAGTTAATCACATCAAACCAGACATTCGGTTTTCAACAACTCTTATCAGAGTTCTTAACTCGTTCAGAGTTCTTCAACACTCGTCAAGAGTTCTAAACCGAAGTCATCAAACACTTCAGTTATTCCAGTGAAGAAGGACGGTCGAATCGTCAACAGAGAGCAAGTTCGACGCGATCAATCAAAGGAAGCACTCCATCGCTACCAAGAAGAACCCAGTCTTAAACAAAGGAGAGAATCAAATCCATTCTCTCACTCACAGTGGCTGCTGCCTTTTCATGAGGGATATGGAGTAGTGCTTTCTGTATAAGTGGGACATCAAGGTCTGTCCACCTGTCGAGCCAGAATCTAACATCCCTACCACCTTTAATAGACCAAACCATATGATGTAGGCCCTTGTTCCAAATAGGGGCCAACTGCCTCCATGTATCCGAGTCCCCCTGTTTGGCAACAGCAAGACGCCTCCAGTCAGCCCGATGGCCATATTTTGCTTTCAGAACCTTCACCCACAAGCCCTCTGTTTCGTGTAAGCTCCTCTCAGCCCGATGGCCATATTTTGCTTTCAGAACCTTCACCCACAAGCCCTCTGTTTCGTGTAAGCTCCTCTAAGATAATTTAAGGAGACATGCCTCGTTCATGATGCTCAACTTTTTTATACCGAGTCCTCCCACTTGTTTCGGAGTACAAATCCGATTCCACCCTATAGGATGGAAACCTCTCTTATCTGGATCATGACCCCACATAAATGCCCTTTGTTTACGTTCAACAACATTGCATATCGCTACTGGAAGCTTATCCGTGTGCATGGTAAAAATAGGCATACTTGCCATGACAGACTTAATCAAGGTCACTCGTCCCGCCATAGATAAGCAGCTTGCTTTCCATCCCGCAAATTTGCGCGATATCTTTTCCAATAGATCATTATATCGCTGGACTTTTCTCCTCCCATTGGTAATATCAATACCCAGATATCTCCCTAAATCATTTGTTCTGGAGAACCCGCTATACAGAAGGATATTACTTGCCACAGCTTCATCAATGTTCTTTGAGAACATAATATTTGTCTTTTGTTTGTTGACTTTTTGCCCAGACGCTGTGCAAAAATTTTCCAGACATTGACATATACACTCCGCCTGATCCTTATTAGCTTCAGCAACAAGGATTAGATCATCTGCAAACATTAAATGTGAGATTAAAGGGCCCTTCTTGCCCAAAGGCATAGGCCTCCACTTATTGGCCTGCACACAATCCAGAATCATATGGGTGAGTTTTTCTAAACAGAGGACAAAAAGATAGGGTGAGAAGGGGTCACCCTGCCTTATACCCCTAGAGGGCTTGAAATCCGAAGAAGTATTACCATTCCACAAGACCGAAAGTCGCAAAGGTCGAACTCTGCGTTAAAGTTTCGAACGCACAGTTCAGATCTGGCGTTTAAAGTTCATCAACGCAAAGGTCGAACTCTGCGTTAAAGTTTCGAACGCACAGTTCAGATCTGGCGTTTAAAGTTCATCAACGCAAAGGTCGAACTCTGCGTTAAAGTTTCGAACGCACAGTTCAGATCTGGCGTTTAAAGTTCATCAACGCAAAGGTCGAACTCTGCGTTAAAGTTTCGAACGCACAGTTCAGATCTGGCGTTTAAAGTTCATCAACGCAAAGGTCGAACTCTGCGTTAAAGTTTCGAACGCACAGTTCAGATCTGGCGTTTAAAGTTCATCAACGCAAAGGTCGAACTCTGCGTTAAAGTTTCGAACGCACAGTTCAGATCTGGCGTTTAAAGTTCATCAACGCAAAGGTCGAACTCTGCGTTAAAGTTTCGAACGCACAGTTCAGATCTGGCGTTTAAAGTTCATCAACGCAAAGGTCGAACTCTGCGTTAAAGTTTCGAACGCACAGTTCAGATCTGGCGTTTAAAGTTCATCAACGCAAAGGTCGAACTCTGCGTTAAAGTTTCGAACGCACAGTTCAGATCTGGCGTTTAAAGTTCATCAACGCAAAGGTCGAACTCTGCGTTAAAGTTTCGAACGCACAGTTCAGATCTGGCGTTTAAAGTTCATCAACGCAAAGGTCGAACTCTGCGTTAAAGTTTCGAACGCACAGTTCAGATCTGGCGTTTAAAGTTCATCAACGCAAAGGTCGAACTCTGCGTTAAAGTTTCGAACGCACAGTTCAGATCTGGCGTTTAAAGTTCATCAACGCAAAGGTCGAACTCTGCGTTAAAGTTTCGAACGCACAGTTCAGATCTGGCGTTTAAAGTTCATCAACGCAAAGGTCGAACTCTGCGTTAAAGTTTCGAACGCACAGTTCAGATCTGGCGTTTAAAGTTCATCAACGCAAAGGTCGAACTCTGCGTTAAAGTTTCGAACGCACAGTTCAGATCTGGCGTTTAAAGTTCATCAACGCAAAGGTCGAACTCTGCGTTAAAGTTTCGAACGCACAGTTCAGATCTGGCGTTTAAAGTTCATCAACGCAAAGGTCGAACTCTGCGTTAAAGTTTCGAACGCACAGTTCAGATCTGGCGTTTAAAGTTCATCAACGCAAAGGTCGAACTCTGCGTTAAAGTTTCGAACGCACAGTTCAGATCTGGCGTTTAAAGTTCATCAACGCAAAGGTCGAACTCTGCGTTAAAGTTTCGAACGCACAGTTCAGATCTGGCGTTTAAAGTTCATCAACGCAAAGGTCGAACTCTGCGTTAAAGTTTCGAACGCACAGTTCAGATCTGGCGTTTAAAGTTCATCAACGCAAAGGTCGAACTCTGCGTTAAAGTTTCGAACGCACAGTTCAGATCTGGCGTTTAAAGTTCATCAACGCAAAGGTCGAACTCTGCGTTAAAGTTTCGAACGCACAGTTCAGATCTGGCGTTTAAAGTTCATCAACGCAAAGGTCGAACTCTGCGTTAAAGTTTCGAACGCACAGTTCAGATCTGGCGTTTAAAGTTCATCAACGCAAAGGTCGAACTCTGCGTTAAAGTTTCGAACGCACAGTTCAGATCTGGCGTTTAAAGTTCATCAACGCAAAGGTCGAACTCTGCGTTAAAGTTTCGAACGCACAGTTCAGATCTGGCGTTTAAAGTTCATCAACGCAAAGGTCGAACTCTGCGTTAAAGTTTCGAACGCACAGTTCAGATCTGGCGTTTAAAGTTCATCAACGCAAAGGTCGAACTCTGCGTTAAAGTTTCGAACGCACAGTTCAGATCTGGCGTTTAAAGTTCATCAACGCAAAGGTCGAACTCTGCGTTAAAGTTTCGAACGCACAGTTCAGATCTGGCGTTTAAAGTTCATCAACGCAAAGGTCGAACTCTGCGTTAAAGTTTCGAACGCACAGTTCAGATCTGGCGTTTAAAGTTCATCAACGCAAAGGTCGAACTCTGCGTTAAAGTTTCGAACGCACAGTTCAGATCTGGCGTTTAAAGTTCATCAACGCAAAGGTCGAACTCTGCGTTAAAGTTTCGAACGCACAGTTCAGATCTGGCGTTTAAAGTTCATCAACGCAAAGGTCGAACTCTGCGTTAAAGTTTCGAACGCACAGTTCAGATCTGGCGTTTAAAGTTCATCAACGCAAAGGTCGAACTCTGCGTTAAAGTTTCGAACGCACAGTTCAGATCTGGCGTTTAAAGTTCATCAACGCAAAGGTCGAACTCTGCGTTAAAGTTTCGAACGCACAGTTCAGATCTGGCGTTTAAAGTTCATCAACGCAAAGGTCGAACTCTGCGTTAAAGTTTCGAACGCACAGTTCAGATCTGGCGTTTAAAGTTCATCAACGCAAAGGTCGAACTCTGCGTTAAAGTTTCGAACGCACAGTTCAGATCTGGCGTTTAAAGTTCATCAACGCAAAGGTCGAACTCTGCGTTAAAGTTTCGAACGCACAGTTCAGATCTGGCGTTTAAAGTTCATCAACGCAAAGGTCGAACTCTGCGTTAAAGTTTCGAACGCACAGTTCAGATCTGGCGTTTAAAGTTCATCAACGCAAAGGTCGAACTCTGCGTTAAAGTTTCGAACGCACAGTTCAGATCTGGCGTTTAAAGTTCATCAACGCAAAGGTCGAACTCTGCGTTAAAGTTTCGAACGCACAGTTCAGATCTGGCGTTTAAAGTTCATCAACGCAAAGGTCGAACTCTGCGTTAAAGTTTCGAACGCACAGTTCAGATCTGGCGTTTAAAGTTCATCAACGCAAAGGTCGAACTCTGCGTTAAAGTTTCGAACGCACAGTTCAGATCTGGCGTTTAAAGTTCATCAACGCAAAGGTCGAACTCTGCGTTAAAGTTTCGAACGCACAGTTCAGATCTGGCGTTTAAAGTTCATCAACGCAAAGGTCGAACTCTGCGTTAAAGTTTCGAACGCACAGTTCAGATCTGGCGTTTAAAGTTCATCAACGCAAAGGTCGAACTCTGCGTTAAAGTTTCGAACGCACAGTTCAGATCTGGCGTTTAAAGTTCATCAACGCAAAGGTCGAACTCTGCGTTAAAGTTTCGAACGCACAGTTCAGATCTGGCGTTTAAAGTTCATCAACGCAAAGGTCGAACTCTGCGTTAAAGTTTCGAACGCACAGTTCAGATCTGGCGTTTAAAGTTCATCAACGCAAAGGTCGAACTCTGCGTTAAAGTTTCGAACGCACAGTTCAGATCTGGCGTTTAAAGTTCATCAACGCAAAGGTCGAACTCTGCGTTAAAGTTTCGAACGCACAGTTCAGATCTGGCGTTTAAAGTTCATCAACGCAAAGGTCGAACTCTGCGTTAAAGTTTCGAACGCACAGTTCAGATCTGGCGTTTAAAGTTCATCAACGCAAAGGTCGAACTCTGCGTTAAAGTTTCGAACGCACAGTTCAGATCTGGCGTTTAAAGTTCATCAACGCAAAGGTCGAACTCTGCGTTAAAGTTTCGAACGCACAGTTCAGATCTGGCGTTTAAAGTTCATCAACGCAAAGGTCGAACTCTGCGTTAAAGTTTCGAACGCACAGTTCAGATCTGGCGTTTAAAGTTCATCAACGCAAAGGTCGAACTCTGCGTTAAAGTTTCGAACGCACAGTTCAGATCTGGCGTTTAAAGTTCATCAACGCAAAGGTCGAACTCTGCGTTAAAGTTTCGAACGCACAGTTCAGATCTGGCGTTTAAAGTTCATCAACGCAAAGGTCGAACTCTGCGTTAAAGTTTCGAACGCACAGTTCAGATCTGGCGTTTAAAGTTCATCAACGCAAAGGTCGAACTCTGCGTTAAAGTTTCGAACGCACAGTTCAGATCTGGCGTTTAAAGTTCATCAACGCAAAGGTCGAACTCTGCGTTAAAGTTTCGAACGCACAGTTCAGATCTGGCGTTTAAAGTTCATCAACGCAAAGGTCGAACTCTGCGTTAAAGTTTCGAACGCACAGTTCAGATCTGGCGTTTAAAGTTCATCAACGCAAAGGTCGAACTCTGCGTTAAAGTTTCGAACGCACAGTTCAGATCTGGCGTTTAAAGTTCATCAACGCAAAGGTCGAACTCTGCGTTAAAGTTTCGAACGCACAGTTCAGATCTGGCGTTTAAAGTTCATCAACGCAAAGGTCGAACTCTGCGTTAAAGTTTCGAACGCACAGTTCAGATCTGGCGTTTAAAGTTCATCAACGCAAAGGTCGAACTCTGCGTTAAAGTTTCGAACGCACAGTTCAGATCTGGCGTTTAAAGTTCATCAACGCAAAGGTCGAACTCTGCGTTAAAGTTTCGAACGCACAGTTCAGATCTGGCGTTTAAAGTTCATCAACGCAAAGGTCGAACTCTGCGTTAAAGTTTCGAACGCACAGTTCAGATCTGGCGTTTAAAGTTCATCAACGCAAAGGTCGAACTCTGCGTTAAAGTTTCGAACGCACAGTTCAGATCTGGCGTTTAAAGTTCATCAACGCAAAGGTCGAACTCTGCGTTAAAGTTTCGAACGCACAGTTCAGATCTGGCGTTTAAAGTTCATCAACGCAAAGGTCGAACTCTGCGTTAAAGTTTCGAACGCACAGTTCAGATCTGGCGTTTAAAGTTCATCAACGCAAAGGTCGAACTCTGCGTTAAAGTTTCGAACGCACAGTTCAGATCTGGCGTTTAAAGTTCATCAACGCAAAGGTCGAACTCTGCGTTAAAGTTTCGAACGCACAGTTCAGATCTGGCGTTTAAAGTTCATCAACGCAAAGGTCGAACTCTGCGTTAAAGTTTCGAACGCACAGTTCAGATCTGGCGTTTAAAGTTCATCAACGCAAAGGTCGAACTCTGCGTTAAAGTTTCGAACGCACAGTTCAGATCTGGCGTTTAAAGTTCATCAACGCAAAGGTCGAACTCTGCGTTAAAGTTTCGAACGCACAGTTCAGATCTGGCGTTTAAAGTTCATCAACGCAAAGGTCGAACTCTGCGTTAAAGTTTCGAACGCACAGTTCAGATCTGGCGTTTAAAGTTCATCAACGCAAAGGTCGAACTCTGCGTTAAAGTTTCGAACGCACAGTTCAGATCTGGCGTTTAAAGTTCATCAACGCAAAGGTCGAACTCTGCGTTAAAGTTTCGAACGCACAGTTCAGATCTGGCGTTTAAAGTTCATCAACGCAAAGGTCGAACTCTGCGTTAAAGTTTCGAACGCACAGTTCAGATCTGGCGTTTAAAGTTCATCAACGCAAAGGTCGAACTCTGCGTTAAAGTTTCGAACGCACAGTTCAGATCTGGCGTTTAAAGTTCATCAACGCAAAGGTCGAACTCTGCGTTAAAGTTTCGAACGCACAGTTCAGATCTGGCGTTTAAAGTTCATCAACGCAAAGGTCGAACTCTGCGTTAAAGTTTCGAACGCACAGTTCAGATCTGGCGTTTAAAGTTCATCAACGCAAAGGTCGAACTCTGCGTTAAAGTTTCGAACGCACAGTTCAGATCTGGCGTTTAAAGTTCATCAACGCAAAGGTCGAACTCTGCGTTAAAGTTTCGAACGCACAGTTCAGATCTGGCGTTTAAAGTTCATCAACGCAAAGGTCGAACTCTGCGTTAAAGTTTCGAACGCACAGTTCAGATCTGGCGTTTAAAGTTCATCAACGCAAAGGTCGAACTCTGCGTTAAAGTTTCGAACGCACAGTTCAGATCTGGCGTTTAAAGTTCATCAACGCAAAGGTCGAACTCTGCGTTAAAGTTTCGAACGCACAGTTCAGATCTGGCGTTTAAAGTTCATCAACGCAAAGGTCGAACTCTGCGTTAAAGTTTCGAACGCACAGTTCAGATCTGGCGTTTAAAGTTCATCAACGCAAAGGTCGAACTCTGCGTTAAAGTTTCGAACGCACAGTTCAGATCTGGCGTTTAAAGTTCATCAACGCAAAGGTCGAACTCTGCGTTAAAGTTTCGAACGCACAGTTCAGATCTGGCGTTTAAAGTTCATCAACGCAAAGGTCGAACTCTGCGTTAAAGTTTCGAACGCACAGTTCAGATCTGGCGTTTAAAGTTCATCAACGCAAAGGTCGAACTCTGCGTTAAAGTTTCGAACGCACAGTTCAGATCTGGCGTTTAAAGTTCATCAACGCAAAGGTCGAACTCTGCGTTAAAGTTTCGAACGCACAGTTCAGATCTGGCGTTTAAAGTTCATCAACGCAAAGGTCGAACTCTGCGTTAAAGTTTCGAACGCACAGTTCAGATCTGGCGTTTAAAGTTCATCAACGCAAAGGTCGAACTCTGCGTTAAAGTTTCGAACGCACAGTTCAGATCTGGCGTTTAAAGTTCATCAACGCAAAGGTCGAACTCTGCGTTAAAGTTTCGAACGCACAGTTCAGATCTGGCGTTTAAAGTTCATCAACGCAAAGGTCGAACTCTGCGTTAAAGTTTCGAACGCACAGTTCAGATCTGGCGTTTAAAGTTCATCAACGCAAAGGTCGAACTCTGCGTTAAAGTTTCGAACGCACAGTTCAGATCTGGCGTTTAAAGTTCATCAACGCAAAGGTCGAACTCTGCGTTAAAGTTTCGAACGCACAGTTCAGATCTGGCGTTTAAAGTTCATCAACGCAAAGGTCGAACTCTGCGTTAAAGTTTCGAACGCACAGTTCAGATCTGGCGTTTAAAGTTCATCAACGCAAAGGTCGAACTCTGCGTTAAAGTTTCGAACGCACAGTTCAGATCTGGCGTTTAAAGTTCATCAACGCAAAGGTCGAACTCTGCGTTAAAGTTTCGAACGCACAGTTCAGATCTGGCGTTTAAAGTTCATCAACGCAAAGGTCGAACTCTGCGTTAAAGTTTCGAACGCACAGTTCAGATCTGGCGTTTAAAGTTCATCAACGCAAAGGTCGAACTCTGCGTTAAAGTTTCGAACGCACAGTTCAGATCTGGCGTTTAAAGTTCATCAACGCAAAGGTCGAACTCTGCGTTAAAGTTTCGAACGCACAGTTCAGATCTGGCGTTTAAAGTTCATCAACGCAAAGGTCGAACTCTGCGTTAAAGTTTCGAACGCACAGTTCAGATCTGGCGTTTAAAGTTCATCAACGCAAAGGTCGAACTCTGCGTTAAAGTTTCGAACGCACAGTTCAGATCTGGCGTTTAAAGTTCATCAACGCAAAGGTCGAACTCTGCGTTAAAGTTTCGAACGCACAGTTCAGATCTGGCGTTTAAAGTTCATCAACGCAAAGGTCGAACTCTGCGTTAAAGTTTCGAACGCACAGTTCAGATCTGGCGTTTAAAGTTCATCAACGCAAAGGTCGAACTCTGCGTTAAAGTTTCGAACGCACAGTTCAGATCTGGCGTTTAAAGTTCATCAACGCAAAGGTCGAACTCTGCGTTAAAGTTTCGAACGCACAGTTCAGATCTGGCGTTTAAAGTTCATCAACGCAAAGGTCGAACTCTGCGTTAAAGTTTCGAACGCACAGTTCAGATCTGGCGTTTAAAGTTCATCAACGCAAAGGTCGAACTCTGCGTTAAAGTTTCGAACGCACAGTTCAGATCTGGCGTTTAAAGTTCATCAACGCAAAGGTCGAACTCTGCGTTAAAGTTTCGAACGCACAGTTCAGATCTGGCGTTTAAAGTTCATCAACGCAAAGGTCGAACTCTGCGTTAAAGTTTCGAACGCACAGTTCAGATCTGGCGTTTAAAGTTCATCAACGCAAAGGTCGAACTCTGCGTTAAAGTTTCGAACGCACAGTTCAGATCTGGCGTTTAAAGTTCATCAACGCAAAGGTCGAACTCTGCGTTAAAGTTTCGAACGCACAGTTCAGATCTGGCGTTTAAAGTTCATCAACGCAAAGGTCGAACTCTGCGTTAAAGTTTCGAACGCACAGTTCAGATCTGGCGTTTAAAGTTCATCAACGCAAAGGTCGAACTCTGCGTTAAAGTTTCGAACGCACAGTTCAGATCTGGCGTTTAAAGTTCATCAACGCAAAGGTCGAACTCTGCGTTAAAGTTTCGAACGCACAGTTCAGATCTGGCGTTTAAAGTTCATCAACGCAAAGGTCGAACTCTGCGTTAAAGTTTCGAACGCACAGTTCAGATCTGGCGTTTAAAGTTCATCAACGCAAAGGTCGAACTCTGCGTTAAAGTTTCGAACGCACAGTTCAGATCTGGCGTTTAAAGTTCATCAACGCAAAGGTCGAACTCTGCGTTAAAGTTTCGAACGCACAGTTCAGATCTGGCGTTTAAAGTTCATCAACGCAAAGGTCGAACTCTGCGTTAAAGTTTCGAACGCACAGTTCAGATCTGGCGTTTAAAGTTCATCAACGCAAAGGTCGAACTCTGCGTTAAAGTTTCGAACGCACAGTTCAGATCTGGCGTTTAAAGTTCATCAACGCAAAGGTCGAACTCTGCGTTAAAGTTTCGAACGCACAGTTCAGATCTGGCGTTTAAAGTTCATCAACGCAAAGGTCGAACTCTGCGTTAAAGTTTCGAACGCACAGTTCAGATCTGGCGTTTAAAGTTCATCAACGCAAAGGTCGAACTCTGCGTTAAAGTTTCGAACGCACAGTTCAGATCTGGCGTTTAAAGTTCATCAACGCAAAGGTCGAACTCTGCGTTAAAGTTTCGAACGCACAGTTCAGATCTGGCGTTTAAAGTTCATCAACGCAAAGGTCGAACTCTGCGTTAAAGTTTCGAACGCACAGTTCAGATCTGGCGTTTAAAGTTCATCAACGCAAAGGTCGAACTCTGCGTTAAAGTTTCGAACGCACAGTTCAGATCTGGCGTTTAAAGTTCATCAACGCAAAGGTCGAACTCTGCGTTAAAGTTTCGAACGCACAGTTCAGATCTGGCGTTTAAAGTTCATCAACGCAAAGGTCGAACTCTGCGTTAAAGTTTCGAACGCACAGTTCAGATCTGGCGTTTAAAGTTCATCAACGCAAAGGTCGAACTCTGCGTTAAAGTTTCGAACGCACAGTTCAGATCTGGCGTTTAAAGTTCATCAACGCAAAGGTCGAACTCTGCGTTAAAGTTTCGAACGCACAGTTCAGATCTGGCGTTTAAAGTTCATCAACGCAAAGGTCGAACTCTGCGTTAAAGTTTCGAACGCACAGTTCAGATCTGGCGTTTAAAGTTCATCAACGCAAAGGTCGAACTCTGCGTTAAAGTTTCGAACGCACAGTTCAGATCTGGCGTTTAAAGTTCATCAACGCAAAGGTCGAACTCTGCGTTAAAGTTTCGAACGCACAGTTCAGATCTGGCGTTTAAAGTTCATCAACGCAAAGGTCGAACTCTGCGTTAAAGTTTCGAACGCACAGTTCAGATCTGGCGTTTAAAGTTCATCAACGCAAAGGTCGAACTCTGCGTTAAAGTTTCGAACGCACAGTTCAGATCTGGCGTTTAAAGTTCATCAACGCAAAGGTCGAACTCTGCGTTAAAGTTTCGAACGCACAGTTCAGATCTGGCGTTTAAAGTTCATCAACGCAAAGGTCGAACTCTGCGTTAAAGTTTCGAACGCACAGTTCAGATCTGGCGTTTAAAGTTCATCAACGCAAAGGTCGAACTCTGCGTTAAAGTTTCGAACGCACAGTTCAGATCTGGCGTTTAAAGTTCATCAACGCAAAGGTCGAACTCTGCGTTAAAGTTTCGAACGCACAGTTCAGATCTGGCGTTTAAAGTTCATCAACGCAAAGGTCGAACTCTGCGTTAAAGTTTCGAACGCACAGTTCAGATCTGGCGTTTAAAGTTCATCAACGCAAAGGTCGAACTCTGCGTTAAAGTTTCGAACGCACAGTTCAGATCTGGCGTTTAAAGTTCATCAACGCAAAGGTCGAACTCTGCGTTAAAGTTTCGAACGCACAGTTCAGATCTGGCGTTTAAAGTTCATCAACGCAAAGGTCGAACTCTGCGTTAAAGTTTCGAACGCACAGTTCAGATCTGGCGTTTAAAGTTCATCAACGCAAAGGTCGAACTCTGCGTTAAAGTTTCGAACGCACAGTTCAGATCTGGCGTTTAAAGTTCATCAACGCAAAGGTCGAACTCTGCGTTAAAGTTTCGAACGCACAGTTCAGATCTGGCGTTTAAAGTTCATCAACGCAAAGGTCGAACTCTGCGTTAAAGTTTCGAACGCACAGTTCAGATCTGGCGTTTAAAGTTCATCAACGCAAAGGTCGAACTCTGCGTTAAAGTTTCGAACGCACAGTTCAGATCTGGCGTTTAAAGTTCATCAACGCAAAGGTCGAACTCTGCGTTAAAGTTTCGAACGCACAGTTCAGATCTGGCGTTTAAAGTTCATCAACGCAAAGGTCGAACTCTGCGTTAAAGTTTCGAACGCACAGTTCAGATCTGGCGTTTAAAGTTCATCAACGCAAAGGTCGAACTCTGCGTTAAAGTTTCGAACGCACAGTTCAGATCTGGCGTTTAAAGTTCATCAACGCAAAGGTCGAACTCTGCGTTAAAGTTTCGAACGCACAGTTCAGATCTGGCGTTTAAAGTTCATCAACGCAAAGGTCGAACTCTGCGTTAAAGTTTCGAACGCACAGTTCAGATCTGGCGTTTAAAGTTCATCAACGCAAAGGTCGAACTCTGCGTTAAAGTTTCGAACGCACAGTTCAGATCTGGCGTTTAAAGTTCATCAACGCAAAGGTCGAACTCTGCGTTAAAGTTTCGAACGCACAGTTCAGATCTGGCGTTTAAAGTTCATCAACGCAAAGGTCGAACTCTGCGTTAAAGTTTCGAACGCACAGTTCAGATCTGGCGTTTAAAGTTCATCAACGCAAAGGTCGAACTCTGCGTTAAAGTTTCGAACGCACAGTTCAGATCTGGCGTTTAAAGTTCATCAACGCAAAGGTCGAACTCTGCGTTAAAGTTTCGAACGCACAGTTCAGATCTGGCGTTTAAAGTTCATCAACGCAAAGGTCGAACTCTGCGTTAAAGTTTCGAACGCACAGTTCAGATCTGGCGTTTAAAGTTCATCAACGCAAAGGTCGAACTCTGCGTTAAAGTTTCGAACGCACAGTTCAGATCTGGCGTTTAAAGTTCATCAACGCAAAGGTCGAACTCTGCGTTAAAGTTTCGAACGCACAGTTCAGATCTGGCGTTTAAAGTTCATCAACGCAAAGGTCGAACTCTGCGTTAAAGTTTCGAACGCACAGTCCAGATCTGGCGTTTAAAGTTCATCAACGCAAAGGTCGAACTCTGCGTTAAAGTTTCGAACGCACAGTTCAGATCTGGCGTTTAAAGCTCATTAACACAAAGGTCGAACTCTACGTTAAATTTTCGAACGCACAGTTCAGACCTAACGTTGATTTTCATCAACGCAAAGGCTAAACTCTGCGTTAAGTCTTCGAACGCACAGTTAAAGCCTGGCGTTAATTTTCATCAACGCAGAGGTTAAACTCTGCGTTAAGTTTTCGAACGCACAGTTCAAGCCTGGCGTTAAAAAATTTCATAAACGCAAAGGTCAAGCCCTTGACGTTTCGAATTCAAAACGCAGAGTCTTAACTCTGCGTTACAATAACAAAACGAGTCATCTCCCTCGTTTGCAAGAACCCATCTAGGGTTTTTCAGAGAACTCGCCGAAGCAAGTTTGATGGCGATACATCTAGGGTTTTAAAGAACTCGCCGAAGCGAGTTTGACGGCCACGAAGGGCGACGCTTACCACCGACGGGCGGAACCTGAAACGGCGGCACCGCTGCAGCAGGGGATCTTGGGCGTGGAGCAGCTTTCTTCTTGGAACCCATGGAAGAGGGTTGGAGATGATGAACAGGATCACCGACGTCGAAAACGAAGAGGCTTCGTTAAAAATCTTCCGAAAGAGAGGAGGCAAAAAGTCGGGTGACTTTTGATTTGACCCTTAGCGGTCTATTTATAGACAGCTATGAGCTGTCAAATCGGGTCGGGGTTCTAGGCCCAAAATCCCGCCAAACGTGGCCTGTGCGCCTGTGACGCTTGAGCTTCTGAACGCAGAATTCACCCCTGCGTTATAATCCGCCGTGCATCTACATTGATGGAATCCCTAAACGCAGAATTTAACCCTGCGTTTCAGTTCAATAACGCAAGAAATCTATCTGTGCGTTCTGACTCAACCACACGACTTCCTCTATGTTTATAGCCAAGACATGGTTCCAAATAAATAGAGGGAGGCTAATGTCAGCTATCAAAGCGACTAAAAGCCAAGAAGAAATAAGTGACCCCACAAAAGAGTCCATTGGATGAGTACAATTAGATTCCAATCAACTAAGTCTGACAACGTCTTCTAAATTTTGAGATCCAAAGTATTCCGAAAATTCGTCCCAGTCAACCGCGAACTTTCGAAAACTTTGGAGGGGGTTCTGTAGGCTGTCTAAAAATCACAATGGATAGCTAATCCCTATCAAGCCCTGATAATGGAAGTTACAATCAGACGACTTTCTAATCACTGCATCCGCAACTCTGCAACCGCTATAAACAAGGCCTCATCTCTGAGATGATTGATCTTGATGGCTGCGACAACAGCATGACTAATATTATATTAGCAACTATTAGAGATGCTGATGAGCAGTGTAATGATTTCAGAAATAAAAGGTTGGGCTTAGTTGGTGAGTCGCTTGGTAGAGAGCTGTGGGCAAATATCCATCTTCAAAACACTATGGATGTTGATTCCCGTCAAGCTCTCACAACGAAAGCTACAATCAAATAGCTTTCGGGTCGACAGTCGGAAAGGGCAAATAGGAGACTTTTCACACAGATCGAGAAGAGTTACAATTTGACGACACTTCCGACAGCTGATGAAAACCCTATTCAGTGGCCTTCACGATCGTTGGTGAGAGTTACAATCTGACGACTCTCATATCTTATAACAGGCAAAGACCAATAAACAATGGCCTTTGCAATGTCATGGCAGACGATGTTACAAGTCAACAACCTCTATCAAACGTAGAAGTTTAATTCTGCGTTTCTCAAATTCGAAACGCACACAACTTGTGCGTTCTCCAGCGAATGTCTAACTCTGCAACGCAGAGTTCAAGCACCAAACGCACACATAACGTGCGTTCTTCAATAGGTTCAACTACGTGTCCCAAACTCTGGACGCAGAGTTGAGCTTCAACGCACACGGCCTGTGCGTCTCAAATCTCTAACAGAGATTTAACTCTGCATCTCAAGCCTTGGACGCAGAGTTAAAGCCCATAACGCCAACTGAGGCGTTTTGACTTGTTCAAACGCAAGTCGAACGGCCTCAAAACCGTTATCCCACGTTCTGAGGGATTCTCGCCCACAAAGGAGCGGAAATAGGGGTTGGTTACACTCCACATCACCCTATAAATAACCAACTTACTCAACTGAGTAAGGGGGGCGGGTTGATAGGTTGATCAATCGGTTTCTGAGATCAAAACCGCAAAGAGTTGAGGGGAGCTGGTATCAAAACCACCCAAGGTCAACAAATCTCGGCAGTTGAGTAATCGGAAGGAAGAGATCTTCGGGAGATCAAGGAACTGATCAACGATCAGTTAATCAAATCCCGAAGGATCCTTTCATCAAAGGTATCATCCACTTGGCAATTAACCGAATTTTCGGTTCCAACAACTCTGTTACAGAGTTTTAACTCATTCTGAGTTCTTAAACTCGTTAAGAGTTCTTAATTAACTTAATTAACTTGCAACACAAGTTAATCACATCGAGCCAGACATTCGGTTTTCAACAACTCTTTTCAGAGTTCTTAACTCGTTCAGAGTTCTTTACACTCGTTAAGAGTTCTAAACCGAAGTCATCAAGCACTTCAATTGTTCCAGTGAAGAAGGACGGTCGGATCGTCAACGGAGAGTAAGTTCGACGCGATCAATCGAAGGAGGCACTCCACCGCTACCAAGAAGAACCCAGTTTTAAACAAAGGGGAGAATCAAATTCATTCTCCTCTCTTTTGTAATCGGAATCCAAATTGTAATCGATTTTGAAACCATCGGTATCTGTTGCCATTTGTCATCAAAGAATCCTGCATCGTTCTCCACAAAAACAGTCGGATGCGTTCTGTGGTGGGAAGCTTCCATATATCTTTCCAAATGGGGTGTAATTTGGCGGACTGGTATGGATCCAGCCGCTCATATGCTTGTTTAACAGTGAAAAGACCATTTGCATTGTGTTTCCATGTCAGGCTATCCCCTCCAGCATTCATTATTGGTGGCGGAACGACGCTGATAGCTCCAAGTGCCTCTTCATCAACCCAATCCTTCAAAACATTCCAGTCCTAATTTCCTTCACTTGTGACAAAGTCACTCACAGTGGCTGCTGCCTTTTCATGAGGGATATGGAGTAGTGCTTTCTGTATAAGTGGGACATCAAGGTCTGTCCACCTGTCGAGCCAGAATCTAACATCCCTACCACCTTTAATAGACCAAACCATATGATGTAGGCCCTTGTTCCAAATAGGGGCCAACTGCCTCCATGTATCCGAGTCCCCCTGTTTGGCAACAGCAAGACGCCTCCAGTCAGCCCGATGGCCATATTTTGCTTTCAGAACCTTCACCCACAAGCCCTCTGTTTCGTGTAAGCTCCTCCAAGATAATTTAAGGAGACAGGCCTCGTTCATGATGCTCAACTTTTTTATACCGAGTCCTCCCACTTGTTTCGGAGTACAAATCCGATTCCACCCTATAGGATGGAAACCTCTCTTATCTGGATCATGACCCCACATAAATGCCCTTTGTTTACGTTCAACAACATTGCATATCGCTACTGGAAGCTTATCCGTGTGCATGGTAAAAATAGGCATACTTGCCATGACAGACTTAATCAAGGTCATTCGTCCCGCCATAGATAAGCAGCTTGCTTTCCATCCCGCAAATTTGCGCGATATCTTCTCCAATAGATCATTATATCGCTGGACTTTTCTTCTCCCATTGGTAATATCAATACCCAGATATCTCCCTAAATCATTTGTTCTGGAGAACCCGCTATACAGAAGGATATTACTTGCCACAGCTTCATCAATGTTCTTTGAGAACATAATATTTGTCTTTTGT
Source organism: Asparagus officinalis (assembly GCF_001876935.1). NCBI lineage: Eukaryota > Viridiplantae > Streptophyta > Magnoliopsida > Asparagales > Asparagaceae > Asparagus > Asparagus officinalis. The sequence continues at coordinate 75,006,606 of NC_033795.1, read as the reverse complement.
TTGTTGACTTTTTGCCCAGACGCTGTGCAAAAATTTTCCAGACATTGACATATACACTCCGCCTGATCCTTATTAGCTTCAGCAACAAGGATTAGATCATCTGCAAACATTAAATGTGAGATTAAAGGGCCCTTCTTGCCCAAAGGCATAGGCCTCCACTTATTGGCCTGCACACAATCCAGAATCATATGTGTGAGTTTTTCTAAACAGAGGACAAAAAGATAGGGTGAGAGGGGGTCACCCTGCCTTATACCCCTAGAGGGCTTGAAATCCGAAGAAGTATTACCATTCCACAAGACCGAAAGTGAAGTAGTAGTGATGCACTTCATAATAATATCACACCATGCTTCGGGTATCCCAATTTCATTTAGAATTTTTTGTATAAAATTCCATCGGAGCCTGTCATAGGCTTTTTCAAGATCCACTTTAATAAGCATGTACGCCTTCTTCCCCTTTATTTTATTCATCGAATGGGAAATTTCCTTAGCAACAATAATATTGTCTTGGATAACTCTTCCGGGAACAAAACTTGTTTGGAAGGGACTGACAAGCTTACTCATCAGGGGCTTAATCCGTTCCACAATAATCTTAGATAAAATCTTGTAGGTTACGTTGCATAACGATATAGGACGAAATTGGGAAACATATTCTGGATTAGAGATTTTGGGAATGAGAACAAGTTGGGTTTTGTTTACCTCCTCTATTCTGTTTGTCTGCATGGTAGCTTCTTGTATGAAACTGACGACATTGCTCTCCACCACATCCCAATTTTTCTGGAAAAAAATTGCTGGAAAGCCATCTGGCCCCGGAGTTTTAAAGGGCCCCATACGAAACACAGCACCCTGCACCTCTTCCTTCGAAATATTATCGTGAAAGGCCTCCTGGAGATAAGTTGTAAGATTAGGGAAGCAGTGATGAGTAGGCACAGCAGTCACCGCTCCTGGATCCTCTTCACAATAAAGCTTTTTGTAAAAGTTTATCACCATTTCCTTAAGCTCACCCTGTTCTTGAACCCATTCCTCTCTCTCATTTTTGAGCTGCAATACCCGGTTCTTGTGTCTCCGACGTATCGTTTTTGTGTGATAGAATTTGGTATTTCTGTCCCCCTCTTTAATCCATGAACCCCTATACTTCTGGAACCATAGAATTTCCTCATATTTCAAGAGTTCTGCTAGTTGAAGATGTAGTTCTTTTTCCAATCTGTCCAAAAAGGGGTTCCAGCCTATATCCATGACATTTTGAATCCCTTTCAGACGTGCCATAATGGTTCTCTTCTTATGTTTCAGATGGCCAAATA
>NC_033795.1:74960918-75004309 GCF_001876935.1 Asparagus officinalis | reverse complement strand
GGATCTCCTCCTCCGTCGAGCGGCGTTCTTCTTAGCCTGCTTCAAGGCCTTTGCAGCGACGCCACCATCTGTGTTGATCAAGTTTGTCGCCTCAATGGATATCTTTCGACCCGATACCCTTCGTCTTGGCGCGGGTTTGGCTGAAGCTGAGCCCACTCCATCGGGGGAGGGGCTGTCCGAGCAGTCTTCCTTAGGCGGTTCGGCTGCAATTGGAGCAGTTGGAGCTTTAGTCTCTTTGGAGACTTTGTGGATCTTGCGCATAGCCTTGGGGCTAAGGGATCCAGAGGAGATAGCCTCCTCAAACTTGGCTTGATCAAACTCTACCACGAGAGTTTCGACGGTTGTTCCAGTGAGATGAACATCGAATTGCGCCACCACTTCTTCGTCACAGAAGCTTGTCCCCAGCGGAGTCGCCATCTTTTGTTTGTGGGAAATTTTGTAATAAAAAGAATATAAGGAAAGAATTGCGTTTGATTTTATTCTCTCTAACTGCTTAGAAAAAGAATGATTACAACTCTCTCAACTCTCGATTACAATTTGGATTCCTAGTTACAAAAGAGAAGAGAATGATCTGGATTCTCCCCTTTGTTTAATTCTGGGTTCTTCACGGTAGCGATGAGATGCCTCCCTCGAATGCTTGCGTCGAGTTTGCTTCTCGTTGACGATCCGAATATCTATACTCACTGGAACAACTGTCTTGGCCGGTTGATAACTCTTGTCGAGTTTTGTGATTCAGAACAAGTAACAAACTCTAATGATAGAGTTGTTGGAACCGAAAATAATTCTGTTAATAAGCCAAATATCGATGGTTTAGAGATCCTCCGTTTGTTGATTTCCCAGACTGTGTAAGGAGTCAATCCTCCTTTTTCTGATTCTGGAAGATTTGATCGAAAGATCCCCCTCCGATTAATGAAAAGAAATCTCTCTTGATCTGATTATCAAAAATCCGATCTCCCCCCTCCAAAAAGAGATCCCTTAACTCTGTTGAGTTTGTTGATATTTATAGGGGGATAGGGGTGTAACTGCCCCCATAATCCGCACCTAAGTAGGGGTTTAGTTACCCCATTAATCGGGTGTAACAACCCACTTAAGCCACTCCTCAAATCGTGGGTGAAGAGCGGTCTTCGAAACCGCCTGGATCGTGTTTGAACAGGTCAGAGCTTTGACATGCGTTCTGGCCTAAATTCTGTGTTTGAACGCAGCATCTGGAGGTGCGTTCTGCAGCTATATTGAGCTGCGTTCGACGTCATTTGGAGTTGCGTTCGACGTCGGTTGGAGCCAGCGATTGGAGCTGCGTTGGGCAGCGATGGAGCTGCGTTCGAGCTGTGCTTGGCAGCGATTGAGCTGTGCTTGGCAGTGATTGGAGCTGCGTTCGAGCTGTGCTTGGCAGCGATTGGAGCTGTGTTCGAGATGTGCTTGGCAGCGATTGGAGCTGCGTTCGAGATGTGCTTGGCAGCAATTGGAGCTGCGTTCGAGCTGTGCTTGGCAGCGATTGGAACTGCGTTCGAGCTGTTGATTGTCGTAGTATTTAGATTTCTCTGTCTTTATATATGGATGACACCAGTAAAGAAGGTCTTATTCAGGCCATTTGTGACAATTGAGGCATCTCAATAACGCTCTATCAACTGTAGGTCATGATCTCTACTGAGTGTGTCGAATATCATTACACTGCTCATCAGCACCTCTAATGGTTGCCAATATAATATTAGTCATGTTGTTGTCGCAGCCATCAAGATCAATCATCTCACATAAGAAGCTGCATTCGTGTTTATAGCTATTGAAGCGGCGTAGGTGATTGAATCGGTGTAGTGTCTTGATGATGGTACGCGGGGAGGACTTCCACGTCTTGGTTTGAAGAGATCGTCGATTTGTAATCCTTTCTGTCAGAGTATTGCTAAAGACTGTCATTTTGTAATCTTTGCTTTAACTCTTTGACATGTGAAAATCTTCGAATTGTAGCCTTCTGGAAGTCGTCAGATTGTAACTTCCATCATCAGTGTTCGATGAAGACTCAGCTATCCATTGTGATTTTTAGACAGCCTACAGATACCAATTACCTAACAATAATAGACGTGTATTAGGATATGGTACTAATAAAGTAGAGAAGCCTAAAAGGAAACATGTTCACAATGAGACGACTAAAGGTGGAAGTGTCTTTCCTAGAGATTTTGGTTGTAAGTTTGTGGGATATTTATATATTAACTGTACCAACAGGAACAAGAATATAAAGTTCAAACAAATCTGGGTTCCAAAAGGTACATATGCTAACCCCCATGGACCTATATGGATGCATAAGTCACAAATGTCTTTTTCTTCTTTTGCATAGGTCTGTTGCATGGCTAAAGAACAAAGGTGCGAGTGGTACTTGGATTTTGGCTGCTTGTGGCACATGACGAGAAGTAAAGACAAGTTTCATAGGCTAGTCAAACAGACTAGAGGTTGTGTCACTCTGGGAGATAATGATAAGTGTAACGTGATTGGAAAAGGTATTATTGGTAATAACACTTTTCAGCTTCATGATGTTCTCCTGGTAGAAAACCTCAAGCACAATCTCATTTCCATTAGCCAGCTATGCGATAAAGGTATGAAGGTTATTTTTGATATTAATTATTGCACTATTATTGAAAACACTTCAGGTAAAGTCATTCTTACGGCTGATAGGAAAAAGAATGTTTATATATTCTCCTTTGAAGAACTAACCTTGGCAAAATGTCTCGTTGGCAGGGAAGAGGAAGCGGCCCTATGACATAGAAGGTTAGCACACGATAGCATGAGATTGCTACAAAAATTAGAAAGTAAGCAGCTAGTTCGTGGACTCCCACATCAAACATACGAGAACGGTAAGTTGTGCGAGGCATGCATGAAAGGTAAGCAAACTAGAGCCTCCTTTGCTAGTCTACAAGTTGTTACTACTAAAAGAGTCTTAGAGTTGATTCACATGGATATTTTTGGACCCACTGAGGTTTCTAGTATAGAAGGAAAGGGGTATTGCTTAGTTTTGGTCGATGATTATTTACGATATACTTGGGCGTATTTCTTAGACAAAAAATCCGAGTCTTTTGATTACTTCAAAATATTTTATAAGCAAGTTCAAAAAAAGGGACTTTCTATTATTAGTATTAGGAGTGATCATGGTGACGAATTTGAAAACATCGGATTTGAAAATTTTTGCATTGAAAATGGGATTTCACATGAATTCTCTTCTCCTAGAATTTGAAAACATCGGATTTGAAAATTTTTGCATTGAAAATGGGATTTCACATGAATTCTCTTCTCCTAGAACACCTCAACAAAATGGGGTAGTCGAGAGAAAGAATCAAACATTAAAAGAAATGGCTAGGAGTATGCTAAGCGAGTATGGATTGTCTTTGTCCCTATGGGCTGAGGCAGTGAATACCGCTTGCTATGTTTACAATCGAGTTATGTTGCGACCAATTATAGGTAAGACTTCTTATGAGTTATGGCATGGTAGGATTCATGACATCTCCTATTTTAGAGTGTTTGGGTGCAAATGTTTTGTATTAAACACAGGTGATCAACCCAAGACTTTTGAGTCAAAAAGCGCAGAAGGAGTGTTCGTAGGATATTCTGCAAGAAGTAAAGCTTACATGATTTTTCTTAAACAAACTCTCTCAATTACTGAATCTATTCATGTGAAATTTGATGAATCTAATAATCCATCTTTGCCTCGCAGGACCAATGAAGATATCGTCGGAGAAAAAGAAGGAACCAATGCTGAAGGTTTGCAGGTGCCTACAGATTCTACGAACAATGACAAAGGCACACAAAATGCTTCAAAAGAGAATTTGAGACCAAAAGACTTGAGCTACAACCCGAATCATCCACCAGAACTGGTTATCGGTGACCCAACGATAGGTATTCGTACACGTTCATCCTTTAATAATAACTTGTGTGCACTCTGCATTTATGGTGGATTTATTTCTAGAATAGAACCAAAATATGTAGGAACCGCACTTAATAGTTGTTGGGTCATGGCCATGCAAGAAGAACTAAACCAGTTTGATAGAAACAAGGTTTGGACATTCATTCCTTGACCAAAGGATTATCGTGTGGTTGGTACGAAGTGGGTGTTCAAAAATAAGTTAGATGATAACAGTAATGTGATTAGGAACAAAGCTAGATTGGTAGCTAAGGGGTATAATCAAATTGAGCGAATTGATTTTAATAAAACTTTTGCTCCAGTTGCTAGGCTAGAAGCCATTAGGATATTGCTTGCCTTTGCATCTTTTAAGGATTTTAAGCTTAAGCAAATGGAAGTAAAAAGTGCTTTCTTAAATAGATTTCTGAAAGAAAAGGTTTTTGTTGAGCAACCCCTAGGTTTTTAGAGTCTTGAATTTTCAAATCATGTTTTTGAACTTAAAAAGGCATTGTATGGTCTTAAGCAAGCTCCTAGGGCTTGGTATAACCATCTATATTCATATCTTTTGGAAAATAATTTTAAAAAGGGGCGTGCTGATAATACTTTGTTCTTTCTGCATGATCATGATGACTTCTAGGTAATACAAATTTATGTGGATGATATTATATATAGTGCTACTAATGATCTTCTCTGCCAAAAGTTTGAAAAGGTTATGTAGGATGAGTTGGAGATGAGCTTGGTAGGGGAGCTAAAGTTTTTCTTATAGGTTTTCAAGTGCACCAAAGTGATGATAGAATTTTTATATCCCAATCAAAGTATGTGAAAGAGATGCTCAAGCGATTTGTGATGGAGAAATTGAAGCCTAGTGACACACCTATGAGTCCAAGCACGAAGCTCACCAATAACGAAAATAGAACTGACTACGATCAAAAGAAGTATAGAGGTATGATTGGATCCCTTCTTTATCTTACAGCCTCTAGACCTGATATCATGTTTGTTGTATGTCTGTGTGCATGCTTTCAAGCTAAACCTAAGGAGTCACATGTTAAGGAGATAAAAAGAATCTTTAGGCATTTGATACACACACAGAACTTTGGTTTGTGGTACCCATCTTGTGATAGCTTTGCACTTTCTACTTATTTTGATGCTGATTATGCGGGTATTCATGTGGATAGGAAAAGCACAAGTGGTACTTGTTTAATGTTAGGACATTCCTTAGTTGCATGGTCAAGTCGTAAGCAAATAGCACTACTCTGTCCATGATCGAAGCGTAATATATTGCCTTAAGCAGTTATTGCGCTCAGGTCTTGTGAATGATGCAAATGCTTTCTGATTATGGCTTAACTTACACGAATGTTCCATTGAACTATGATAGTAAAAGTGTCATTGATCTTTCAAATAATCTTGTCCGTCTCTCTTGTACCAAACACATAGACGTTAGACATCACTTTTTAAGAGATCACGTAGCTAAAGGTAACATTTGCGTTGAGTTTATTCCCACAGAATCTCAACTTGCTGATATCTTTATGAAACCCCTAGCTACTGATCGATTTTTTCGTCTCCATCTAGATTTGGGAATTATTGACAAATAATTGGTACGAGAATGTGATATTCCCCTATACATATTTTTAGAAACCTAGTGATTATTTTTTTTTTCTTTTTATGCTTTTTTTGTGTGCTTGATCCTTTTTTCTTTTGTGTGCTTGTTAAAAAAACTTTCTAGAAGTGACTGAGATGAACTTTTGATTTTTATTGAAAACATTTAAACTTTAAAATAGGAGTGTGAGATTTGAATTTTATGCCATGATCAATAAATGACATACTTTGATTGTTGGGTATGACATGTTAATGTAGAATCGATCTTAACTTCTAGGTTTGTTATCATCAAAAGGGGAGATTGTTGGGTATGACCGTCTATGAACCTTATTTGATAATAACAAACCCCTATGAACATTTTGATCTGTGTGTTGAGTTATGCAGGTTGAACGGAAAAGGATTGTATATATATATATATATATATATATATATATATATATATATATATGTGTGTGTGTGTGTGTGTGTGTGTGTGTGTGTGTGTGTGTGTGTGTGTGTGTGTGTGTGTGTGTGTGTGTGTGTGTGTGTGTGTGTGTGTGTGTGTGTGTGTGTGTGTGTGTGTGTGTGTGTGTGTGTGTGTGTGTGTGTGTGTGTGTGTGTGTGTGTGTGTGTGTGTGTGTGTGTGTGTGTGTGTGTGTGTGTGTGTGTGTGTGTGTGTGTGTGTGTGTGTGTGTGTGTGTGTGTGTGTGTGTGTGTGTGTGTGTGTGTGTGTGTGTGTGTGTGTGTGTGTGTGTGTGTGTGTGTGTGTGTGTGTGTGTGTGTGTGTGTGTGTGTGTGTGTGTGTGTGTGTGTGTGTGTGTGTGTGTGTGTGTGTGTGTGTGTGTGTGTGTGTGTGTGTGTGTGTGTGTGTGTGTGTGTGTGTGTGTGTGTGTGTGTGTGTGTGTGTGTGTGTGTGTGTGTGTGTGTGTGTGTGTGTGTGTGTGTGTGTGTGTGTGTGTGTGTGTGTGTGTGTGTGTGTGTGTGTGTGTGTGTGTGTGTGTGTGTGTGTGTGTGTGTGTGTGTGTGTGTGTGTGTGTGTGTGTGTGTGTGTGTGTGTGTGTGTATGTGTGCATACTATTTCCAAAGCCCAAGAAAATTTGTTTTACAAGATTTCTGCAAGGCCTAGTTCAAAGTCTGTAGGAAAAAACCTACAGAAACAAGCCCAGCTAAGATTTACTATGCATATCTCACCGCTACAGGCCACGTGTCTCTGATCCGTTCAGCCTTGTGTCGATCCAGCGGCGTGCATCAAATGCGCGTGATTTCAGCTGCAAGCGGGCCCCACCTCATATGGTTGCACCGTTGAAGGGAGAGAGAAAAACAGGAAAGGGACCACGGGAGGATATTTTAGCCAATAATTGCGTGCCATGTAGCATATGGAGTGCAGAAAAAGTGGTACAAATATAGAGTCCTATACCTGTATGTGTACAGAGTGTTTTATGGGTGTTTTGACTTTTCTATGGCCCCAGATTGTGCCACATATCATATCCAAGGGGGAAAATTAAACCCTAAGCAAATTAGGGTTAGCAAAGCCTACTTAAAGGCTGTTAATGATGGAAGGGTGTGATATGAATGAAAAAAGAGAGCAGAATACAACAGAATTTGCAGATACTCCTCCTTGCACAGGCTTCACTCAAATATTCGTAGAAATTTGTAGAAATCTCCATTTTATGACCTGTCAAAATCTGTACAAAGTAGACTCACAGTCGGATGTGCCAATACCAATTTTATAGTGAGTGATACTTTAGAAAATTTCAGATCGATGCGATAAAGACAATAGAATATGCAGATCCTACTCCTTGCACAGACTTCGCTCAAAAATTCGTAGAAATTTGCAGAAATATCTATTTTGAAATCTATCAGAAGCAGTACGAAGTAGACTCAAATACGGACGTGTCAATTCCTATTTTACAGAAAGTGCTTCTTCATAAAATTCTAGATTGATGCGACAATGATAACGTTGAGGTTCTCTAAACTTTGTTCCTTTTATTTTTATTCATTGTCGATTTGTATTGTCTTTTACACTTATTTTGGACTCTAGATCTATTTTAGGTTAGGTTACAAACTATAGGTTATAGTTCATGGGAATTGCTAGTAGATTTAGTTTATATAGTGACGGTAACCAACGAATCGTGTCGGGAAGGATGATTGCGGTGGATAGCCAATCTTACTAGGTGTAAGAGGTTGTGAAACTATTTTGCTAGTGATTTTGGTTGCAAGACGTAGGCGTGGAGGCCGAAGCTAGGTACATTTGTATGTGCTTAACATTCTGCATTACTTTCTGCATATTATAATTGCCTACATTTGTGATTTGATATATCTACGTGGTTGTTTGGTTATTTGGCTAAATTGAAAATTTATAAATTGGTCATAGCCTATTCAACCCCCCCTCCCTCTAGGCTATTCCTCAATCAAACACACATTTTTCTCTAATTCATTCACTAAAAGAAATATCTTGAGTTACAATTGAATGAATAAATGCTAGAATTTCCTAAAGCCAAACATAAAAACATTACAAAATTTGCATGCGTAGAAAAGTGTTTTACGTCTAGCTTATTTATATAACCTTACAAGATATCTTTTTTAAAAGTTAGGGAACCCAAAACGTGGCTTAAAAATTAGCTTATTTGAGATGTCACCAAACATATAGATATAGATAAAAACTACATTGAAAATAAGTTTCTTCAAACCCACCCTTAAGTAAGATTTAACCAATTAGAAAAGACTTCTCTACCACCATACAAAGTTTATAAAGTGTTTAGAGTTTTTTTTATATGAAACCACCATAAAATATAGTGGTTTTTCAAGGAACCACCATAATTTTTTCTTATTTTTGTAGAACCATCATGAAAATATGCATTCGTAACGAAGTGCCACTAAATCATAAATTTGCATCTATATCGAGTTAAATAATATCCTAAATCCCTGAAATACCCTCATGGTGGGATCCACCAATCTATTATTATATTTTCTCGTACCAACAAAATACCTTAGTTTCCTCTACAACTTTGCAAATTCTCTCAATAAATTTTAAATTTCCTTGAACCACTCATCCTCTCTCAAAATATTTTCATAATGGACATTTATGTTGTTCTATACTATTATTTTAAAAAAATATTGATGTAAATTATGTGAAGCACGTGGGAGGCTAAGAGGCTAAGATCCAGCGGACAGAGGGGTGGAGCCTACAAACTGCATGGGAGGCTAAGATCCTACGGATTCAAACCGCGTGGGAGGCTAAGATCCAGCGGATGTTTTTTGGGCTACAAAGGGAAACCGCGTGAAGAGCAATTGTTTGCTCAGATAAAGCAAAGGCCCACCCAAAGACACGACAGAGGTTTATAAAAACCCTTGCCTAGGGTTTCGTGCAGTTAGAGCAAAAGGGGGAACGTGCAAGTGCAGGTGAGGAAAAAGCAGATTGATTTTTTGCGGCTGTGCAAAAGGTGAGGAAAACGCAGAGGCTTGGCTGCGTACAACAGGGAAATTCGCAGAGGTTTTTTAGAGAGTTATTTGAGGGTTTAATTTATGAGAGTTGTATGATTGTAAACCCTATTTGTACTCTCTCCCTCTAATAGTAGATCTCCCCCTCCTTGTCCCGTGGACATAGGTAATTTTTCGAACCACGTTAAAATTGATTGTTCGTGTTGTGATTTGTAATTAAGAGTTTAGATTCCCTCGATAGGTCAGTCCTAGAACTGATGAGAGGAAGAGCTGATATCCCTACTTTTGCTTCTTGTTTTCTTTGTGAAACAGGGATTTATTGAGATCTACTCTCTTGTCGAGCACCAGAGGTGCTGTCAAAATTTCTGCTGCTCACAATATGTGGTATCAGAGCTCGGGCTACACTTGGGCAATTTAGAGGAGTAGATCACTTTAGAAGCTCGTCTAGGGTTTCAATTGGAGTTAAAGGTGGGATCTTTTTTTTAGTAAAGGCTCCATCTTTCTCAAGTTTGGATCTATTATTCAGTTTGTTCCGCATTGTTTGTTAGTGTGTTGAGGAATATGGCCGAGAAAGAAGGTGTTGAGGGTGGTGTTTCTGGTGTGAAGATCATTCAAAGTTTGAATATCCACTCTACAAAAATAGATGTGGAGAAATATAATGGCACGAACAACTTTGGACTTTGCCGATGCGAAGTTTTGGATGCGCTGAACGCGCAAAATTTGGAAGAGACTTTGGAGTTAAATGGTAAGCCAGATGATATTGAAGAGAATGTTCAGAAGAAGATGAATCATACGGCATGCGGTGTTATTAGGTCTGGTTTAACACAAGATTTGAAGTATGATGATATAAATAAGACTTCTGCAAAGAAGATTTGGGAGACTCTTGAGAGCAAGTATTTGACCAAGCGTGTGGAAAATTACTTGCATTTGAAGAGAAAGCTTTATCGCTCCCAATTGAAGAAGGGAACCTCTATTAGTGATCACATGAATCACTACACGAAGCTTCTTACGGATTTGGCGAATGTGAATGTTATGATTAAAGATGAGGATAATGCGTTGTTGTTGTTGAGTTCCTTACCTAATGAGGAATACGAGACATTTGTTCTTACCCTAATTAATGGGAAAGCATCTCTTTCGTATAGTGAGGTCATCACTGCACTTGTAAACTATCAGCTTCGAAAGAATGATAAGGAGGCTTTAGTTGAACCCGTAGCGAAGGCATTGGTTGCAAGAAAGAAGAATCCAAACTGAAAGAATTGGAAGTCACGGTCTAGAGTAGGGCATCCCACAGTTAGAAAAGATTAGTGTGCTTGGTGCAATAAGACTGGTCATTGGAAGAAAGATTGTCCAAAGCTCGACGAATGAATGAAGAATAAGCAGAAGGGAAAAGGGAAGCAACCATCATCAGAAGCAAACATCGTTATATCGGATGATAATATTTATAATACTTCTATTTATTCATTTTCTATCAGTCCTATAGGTAGCTATTTGGAGGAATCCGAGTGGATATTGGATAGTGGTGCGACCTAGCATGTGTTTCCTAGAAGAGAATGGTTATCTAGTTTTAAGAAACTAGATAGTGATGTTGTGTACATGGGAGACAACTGTGCATGCCAGATCCTTAGGATAGGAAGAATTCATATCAAGATGTTTGACGAGACTGTTAGAGAGTTATATGATATAAGATATGTTCCTTCCTTGAGGAAGAACTTGATCTCAATTGGAGCTTTGGTTGGAGAGGGTCTAAAGGTTTGTGTTGAGGACATGGTTCTCCAGATCGTGGAAGACTCTTTAATTGTGATGAAGGGTGTCAGGAGGAATAATATGTACTATTTGATTGGAGATAAAGTGACAGGTAGAGAGCTGGCGACTTCTATTGATTCGACTAGACTGCGGCATTTGGGGCTTTGTCATTCCAGTATTGATTTGGAGATGGGTACAACGATCTGTAATTTGAAATCCAGTGAACACTTTTGTGTGAGCAAGAAGACCAATGTGAAGTTTGACATCTCTATTCACCGCACAGAGGGTCTTTCAGATGGAGTTCACATGGATGTTTGGGGGCCTTTCAAGGAGGCATCATTAGGAAAAAATAGATGTTTGGTCTCCTTTGTTGGTGGTTGTTCTAGGCGTGTTTGGGTTACAACCAAATCTCCTTTGGATAAAATCCTAGTAGTCTCCAACAGATGAAGAAGTGTGTGATAGACAGAAAGGTGAATGTACTTCATTCTGATTTTGGTGGGAGGTACAAGATGGACCTGTTTTTGTTTTGGAACCAAGCTCATGGTATTTCGAGACACTTCATTGGAAAGGAAATCTTAGGGCAACTATATAGGGTGGTGGCAAATTTTGAGAATCATGCCTTGCTGGAGGAGGATCGGTATTGGTTGTTAAGCAATGGTCTGCAGAAGGGTTTCTGGATTGAGACTTCGATATATTTAGGTCATCCTATTGAAGAGTTATCAACTGTTGTGATTGGAAGTAAAACTCAATTGGATATTTAGTCTGGTAATGTCATATTGGATGAGGCTTCGATGAGGGAGCCTATTGACTCTCAGCAGGTAGAGAGTTTTGGACAGATCATAGAGGTATCACAGCAAGTGGAGAGTGATGCTACTTCACATTGGGTGAAGATTATTCCACATACTCCAGATTATTCTGTATCGTTTGGGATTCCAGCTGAGGTAACATAGTTAGGGGATCATTTGGATTTGGATGCGAATGATGAGTTGTTTTTGGATTTGAGTACAGCTGGTGGAAATAATTTGGATACGACCATTGGTTCACCTCGGATGGAGGTGTTTGATATGTTTCAGTTTGGGGCCTTTGGGAGAGTTATCAGTTGCAGATCCGTTGGTGATGTTGGTGAAGAATTATAAACTTTTCTATTTGATTGAGGTCTTTTGGAGGCCATTGGGTGAACTACATAAAGGCTTGGTTCCTTGGGCAAGAAGATACGTAGGTAGTCATTTATGATGCAGCCGATTTAGGAGTATATACCGATATTTGGAGTTTGTTCGCATTCTCAATTGGGTTCTCGACTTGTTGTGGATTGAGTCTGTTGTCGTGAATCGTTTCACTTCGTACTGGACGTAAAAAGTGTGGCATTTGTTTTGGTTGGTATCGGCTCAGTTTCTGGAAAAACTTCACCGAGGTAGAGAATTGTGAAGCACGTAGAAGGCTAACAGGCTAAGATCCAGCGGACGGAGGGGTGGAGCCTACAAACCGCATGAGAGGCTAAGATCCAGTGGATGTTTTTTGGGCTGCAAAGGGAAACCGCGTGAAGAGCAATTGTTTGCTCAGATAAAGCAAAGGCCCACCTGAAGACACGACAGAGGTTTATAAAAACTCTTGCCTAGGGTTTCGTGCAGTTGGAGCAAAAGGGGGAACGTGCAAGTGCAGGTGAGTAAAAAGCAGATTGATTTTTTGCGGCTGTGCAAAAGGTGAGGAAAATGCAGAGGCTTGGCTGCGTGCAACAGGGTAATTCGCAGAGGTTTTTTAGAGAGTTATTTGAGGGTTTAATTTGTGAGAGTTGTATGATTGTAAACCCTATTTGTACTCTCTCCCTCTAATAGTAGATCTCCCCCTCCTTACCCTGTGGATGTAGGCAATTTGTCGAACCCCGTTAAAATTGATTGTTCATGCTGTGATTTGTAATTGAGAGTTTAGGTTCACTCAACAGATCAGTCCTAGAAGTGATGAGAGGAAGAGCTGATATCCCACTTTGTTGAGATATTTTACTTTTGGTTCTTGTTTCCTTTGTAAAACAGGGATTTAATTGAGATCTACTCTCTTGTCGAGCACCAGAGGTGCTGCCGAAATTTTCGCTGCTCACAATAAATTATACTTGGTGGGACTTTGTAAAAGATTCATAGAATCATATTTTCACAGTGGTTCTATGAAAAATAAAAACTTTGTGGTAGTTCTCCGAAAAACCACTATATCTTGTGGTGGTTTTGTATAAAAAACCCCAAGTTTTTATTATAAAATCCAAAAGCCACCAAATCCTTTACATGTAAATATTGATTATTTTTTAATATTTTTGTTAATATTAGGGCACCTTGCCCTATCCCCCCGAAAAAAAAAAACTTAATTAATTAAAATAGCCACCAAAATCCAGCATGCATAGCTTATAAGCTTCACAAAATAAGCCCTAGGGTTAAACTAGCCAATGCATGAAAAGATATTAATAAGATTGAATGAATGAAAAATTTTGTCATAAACCATTACGCCTGATCGAGACGGCAAGGTAAAGGAAAAAAAAAGATTGAATGAATAAAAAATGTTTAATCGAATATCACGGGGCATGATAAATTAGCTTGTCACTTGCTTATTATGAGACTGATTCAGTGGCTATTATGAGACAAATCGTGAACCATTCCGTTCATCCTCAAATATTTCCCCAGAATTGGTGATTAAAGACGCGATACCACCTTTTTTTCTGCTGCATTGCCTCCTCAATTTCCTCTTCTCCTCTCATTCCCTTTTTGTTGTGCGTATAAATACCCCATTCCTTTCTTTAATTCCTGGGGTTTGATCCAACGTCGTCAAGTCCTCAAACGTATCGGCCAATATCGGCCGAAACCATCCAAAGGAACACAGCCATATCGGGAAAATCCCGATACGTTGGAGGTGTTTCTTCTTATATACCCCAATTTCCTATTAAAGTTGGGATCATTGTATAAGTGACTTAGGTTATATTATCATTGTTCTCCACATTTTAACCAAAAACACAAAAAATTATGGCCTTAATCAAACTAGTCTCCATTTCTTCATTACTTGTATGCATGATACAAGGTATTTATGCCCTACAAGTTTTCGACGTGACGAAGTATGGGGCGAAGGCTGACGGAAAGACCGATAATGCAAACGTAAGTTCATGTTGTATGTTTAACGTTTTATCACAATTTTAACGAAATAGTATGATTCTTTATGTAAATTTTTATAATTTTTTTACAGGCATTTTTGAATGCTTGGGGGGCTGCCTGCGAAATTGGATCCGCGGGCAAAGTCTTGGTCCCTAAAGGAGCTTACTACCTTGGCCCGGTGAGCTTCCGGGGTCCTTGTGCAAATAATGGATCTCCTACGATGGAGATCCAAGGGACAATAGTGGCTCCTGAGGATCTCAATCAAATCAAAACCGTTGGTTGGATCGAGTTTAGATCCCTCAATGGACTCGCCGTCAACGGAGGTGGAACTTTGGACGGAAAAGGTACCGAAGCTTGGAAGAAGACCACTTGTCCGGGATCAAAGTCCTGCAAGAATCTTCCAATTGTAAGTTCTTGTGTTCTTTTTTGAAATTTGGATTGTTTACATACCGGTAATTAACTTGAGATCACAGACTTAGATCAGACAGGTAATTACCTTAATGAACGTAATGTTAGGGTCACTCGAGGTTTACTTAGTAATCTCACTGTTATGCATGGAGATATATATACACAAACCCTGGAGTACGTCATTCGTGTAATTACACTATACCACAAGGTACCTCAATGTGAATAATCCTTAAAAAAATTAAATAAACGGACGTACGGTATGAATTTAAGCCCTTCAAGGATTCACACCGTGTGTGTCATTTTTCGCAGACGTTGCGCCTGATCAAGCTCA
This sequence comes from Asparagus officinalis, assembly GCF_001876935.1. NCBI lineage: Eukaryota > Viridiplantae > Streptophyta > Magnoliopsida > Asparagales > Asparagaceae > Asparagus > Asparagus officinalis. Next base: position 74,989,806 of record NC_033795.1, on the reverse strand, counting down.
GCAATGCGTCCATCACCGGTATAACGCTCGTCGACAGTAAAGGCTTCCACATGGCAATTCACATGAGCGATCACGTTAAAGCTGCGGGATTAAAGATCATAGCTCCTCAAAACAGTCCAAACACTGACGGTTGCCATGTAAGCGGCTCGACATTCGTCGATATATCCAATTTGTTCGTCAGCACCGGTGATGATTGCATCTCCGTCGGTCCTGGGACATATAACTCCACCATATCCGGTGTGACCTGCAGTCCGGGTCACGGAATCAGGTAACCGATTTAAATCTAAGTTATAAATTTAGGGTCAATTGTGAATACCCCCAATCACTCTAGTTTTATTTCTGTAGTGAAATTTTTTTTTACCCTTTTTATCTTCAGCGGGTTTATTTGTATTTTTTAAAAAATATATATAAATTTCTTCTTCTTTGAGGGAAAATGGTCTTTATGCAACAATAAAGCTAGAGAGGCAGTAAGTTTAGAAAAGCAGTACTGCATGGGTCTATCCGCAATCAACTTTGACACAACTATTTAACCTTGGATATAATTTTTCAGCATTGGAAGCTTGGGCAAGTATCCCAAGGAGAAAGATGTGCTGGGCATCAAAGTGAGCAATTGCACGATAGAGAACTCACAGAACGGTGTGAGAGTCAAGACATGGGCTGGTCATCAAACCACAGTTGCTAAAGACCTTTCCTTTGAGAATATTATCGTGAAGAATGTGAGCAACCCTATAATCATAGACCAAGGATATTGCGGTTCCAAAAATTGCCCAAATTCGGTAAACCTCCAACTACTGTTCTAATACTTTTTTTGGTAACCTCAAGTAAGAGCATGTTTATTTTCATGGAAATAGCTATGGAGTCGGTGAAGTGGATGTAGCTATGAAATAGGCGAAGAAAAAAAGTGAACATTATTACTTATTTTACTTCCGAACGGAAAAAAGTATATTTGTTTCTCTTGAAAATCTACTTATATTACTTGAGCTAACAAAATAGTTTAGAAGATATAAATAACTACATTATATGCAATTAACCCAATAACGTAAGTGATATATTGGTATTCATGATCTTTTAACTTATTTCTTTCTTCATGCAGCCTTCAGGAGTGCAAATAAGCAATGTCGTGTTCAAGAATATTATAGGAAATTCCTCAGAAGTTGAAGCAGTGAACTTGATTTGTAGCCCCACCAAACCTTGCAAGAATGTGCATCTTGAGGATATACACTTGGATTTTGTCAAGAATGGCATAAAATCTGGCATCTCCTCTGTTTGCGCTAATATCATGGAGAGTGTAACTGGTAACAAGAAGCCTAGTGTATGCCAGAAAAGCTTGTAAAATACAAGGCCATGGTCTTCCTTTGTGAAGTTGGATAAAATTTACCTCGTAAAAGAAAGTAGAAATAGTAATATGCGGAGGGAACCGGGTAACTGTATTACAATGAAGAACGTGCTTATCAATTTATTCAATTCTTGAGTATGAATAAATTGAAATTATGGTTGGAATCAGTGTTGAGCGCTGCGGAAGCCAAACAACCAAACAACCAAACCAACGTGCTACAAGAAATCAAATCAAACGAACGTCGAGAGAAGGCCAAACGAACCACCAAACCAACGTGCTACAAGAAATCAAATCAAACGAACGTCGAGAGAAGGCCAAACGAACCAAATCAATGCCACAAACACAAACAACCAATGTTAACGTGGTTCGGCAAGTTGCCTACGTCCACGGGCAAGAAGAGGATATGGTTTTTCACTAATAGAGAAGAAGAGTACAAACTAATATTACAAATCACTCAAACTCACCAATTAATCTCACCAACAAATCTCTAATTCTCTCCAAACAAAACCCTAACCAATAGCTCAGAAAATAACTCTTTTCTATGCTCCAAATATCCCTAATTTTCTTCTCAATTCTCTCTTCCAATTGTTCCATATATATAGAAATCCTAAAATCATAAACATACTAGGAATTCTAAAATAAAAAACAAAACAGATTAGGAATCCTAATAACATGTTACCAAAACAAATTAGGAAACAGATTAGGAACCTGCTATCCAACAATCAGATGGTAATATTTGTTTTGTGCACCATCAAGGTTTGGGTATGAGATACCACGACATTTTCTCTTCACAACACAGAACAAGCGAAAGCACATCAATTGAAAATTACTTGGCATGTTATAACTTTTAGCGAACACAATTAACTAAGAAGATGCTTGTAAAATAATTCAGATTCTGCCCATTACTAATTTAAACATATAAATCATTCACCAACAGAGGGATACAACTCCATCATTCTGCACAAAAGAGAGAATTTCAGCAGGTCCAAATCCTATTTATTTCAACAAATTTACACGAACAAATTCACCCAAAATCAATGAAGAAAGGGGGAAAAAGAAATTTCAACAAGCTTCACGAATCTCCTCTCTACAATCTACAATGTACAACACCACCAAATCCTCTCTGCTACCTCCTCCTCTGTTTCAGAATCCCATAAGCCTTAACGAGTCTTTTTCTAAATCTGTGCAAATCCAACCTCACATTTTGCCCATCCAAATAAACCCTCTTCGTAACCTCCCACCCTCTCGCATTCATGCAAATCCAACCTCACATTTTGCCCATCCAAATAAACCCTCTTCGTAACCTCCCACCCTCTCGCATTCACGCTCTCAGGATCTCTCAACACGCCCATCCAAATAAACCCTCTTCGTAACCTCCCACCCTCTCGCATTCACGCTCTCAGGATCTCTCAACACGGCATCATCCTTCTCATATTCTCTGTACAACGAACTCTCACTCGGCAAAATCTTATATCCCATGTACTCCAGTCCCAGCTTCTTCGCCGGCTCGCCGTAGTACGTCTCGGCCGCCCAGTCCGTCCCCAACGGCACTATTTGTATGAACACCGTGCCGGGTCTCATGAACAAGAGGTGCGTCATCGCGGCCCCGTGAACTCCAATCATCACGTCAGAGGAGTTCAGCGATCGGTATATCTTGGCGAGCTCTGTCGTTCTGTCAGGGCGGAGGACTTCGACCCTGAACCCGATTTTGGCCGCCAGGTTCACCAATTCGGGCTCGTTCTCGATCCCTCTCGACCCGTTTCGTGACACGACCACGAGTCTGGGCCGTGAATCGGGTGTCCGTATCCGTTGCTGCTTGTTATCTGCACCTCCTTCTTCTTGTTTGATGTGCTCGATTCTTGGCTTGTAAGACTCATCGAGCAGGTTTCGAAAGTCTCGAATAGTCTTATTGTTCTCCATCTTGGTCGAATCGATGGCGAGCTCGTCGTGAATCTTGAGGCCTACTATGGCCTCAGGGAAGCAGTGTACCCTCTTATCGCTGCCGAAGTCGATGGGGTCGAAATCGGAGAGCCTGGAGAGGATGTTCGCGTACTTGCTTACCCACCAGTCGTGATACTCCAATATCACGAACACGACTTTCCTATTGAACTTCTGCGAAGTTACATAGAGAGGGATTATCCCATCGTTGAACTCGTGGTAGACATTCCCGGTGTACCCACCGGTCGAGAAGAACACCGCCGGGACGTCGTGGACCACGTCGCAAGCCGAGCCGGTTTCGTTGGTCGGGCGAAGGCGGAGCTCGTCGATCCTGCTCATGGTGCCGGCCTCCCATTTGCGGGTGTAGGGTCTTATCCTCCTCTCCTGCCGTGTTGTGTTGGAGTTGCAGAGAAAGACGGAGGAAGAACTCGCGTCCGCGCGCACGTCGCCGCGCATGTAGCACACGTGAGTTTTTGAGTGGGGAATGGGATGAGAGAAGTGCAGGTATTTATTTGTAGTCGTTTCGGGGTTTGGAGGGGAAGGAAGCGTGTTTCGGTATACAGTGGCAGCCTGGGAGCTGCAGAGATAGGAGGTGGGTTTTGACTTGGAAATGGTCACAAAAAGAGCGAATGTCCTTTTTTTTTGCATTTATGCCCTTGGGAAATGTTGGTTTATTTATTTAGCCTTTCGTAACAACTTAATTGGATTTACATATTTCTGAAGTATTAAATCTTATCAATGTGAGCCAGGGTTGGGTGAGGTTACCTATGAATCATTGTTAGGATATACCTAACACATAATTCTAAGACATCGCGTGACATTTCAACCAAATCGCCTGCTGCATCCCTACGTTAGCGCGACTAGTACTTCCTGATTAGCATTACATACCTAGTCATTGTCAAATGTGCGGCATGTAATTTACGTGGGTGATTATGAATTGATAATTGTAACTCCGTAGCTGATCGTAGATTATTTAACAGTTCTTCTAGATCTTACAGTAATGTGCCGTTATTTTTTCAAGGCTAAATCCTAAGAACATAGGCATGTAGATGAAAGTTTTAATCTAACGATAGTATTTTTAATATATATATATATATATATATATAAATAAAAGAAAGGTTGACACAGAGATATGTTTTGAGTGTTTGTGTGGGCTGGATTGGACCAAAGCACAGTTGGAAGGAATCCTAGTTTGGTGATGGAGATAAAGCGGCTGCAAATAGTATTTTTAATATATATATATATATATATATATAAATAAAAGAAAGGTTGACACAGAGATATGTTTTGAGTGTTTGTGTGGGCTGGATTGGACCAAAGCACAGTTGGAAGGAATCCTAGTTTGGTGATGGAGATAAAGCGGCTGCAACTGAACACTTGGGTTGAATAAGAAAAGGAATATCTACTAATTATAATTTGGAAAAATTGCTTCAATGCCCTAAAATTGAAAAAACAATGTGCAACAGTCCCCTGTACTTTTAAAGTTTAGTATAAATCCAAAATACACTCCAAAACTTCATTTTAGCCCCTCCAGCTCACTCAATCCTCAGAATTTTTCCTTATAATTTTGTTTAATAATAATTGAGGAAGTTGCTTATATGATTCGCGGCAAAAAGAATTAAGATCTCATTTAAAACATGAAAGAGACAAAGGTCATTTCTGCGCGTGGGGCCCAAAGCCCATAGTAAGAAAAGTATACCCGCATTGTTAACATCACGCAAAGCAAAGTATGAGCTGTTGCTAGCCAAGAAATTACACGGCATTCCATTGTGTTTTTGGAATCGAACAGTTTCTGTGCTATAAATAGGGATGACAATCTTGATCGATACTGGATCTAAAGTTATTGAGTACTGATCAAATGAGTACGGATAATAATCAATATTAATGTGTTTAACAAGGCTGAGGAATGTGAATGTGATTGACTGTAAATTACCAACAAAAACCAAAACTTTGAAGCGATTCCCACAATAACCTCCTTGAACTTTGTTTTAGAGCATGGGCAGCAAGCTCCCAGCTTCGCTCTCAGCTCCGACGTGGCCTCAGTCTCCGATTTAACCCCCTCCAACAGCCTCTGAAGCGCTCTCAAGGACCTCCCAAGCGCTGACGTGGCGGCCTCCAACTTCGGAGCTCCCAAGCGCTCCACAAATTTGTGGAGCGCTTGGGAGCTCCCAACTGGGAGAGGTTTTACAAAACCCCCCCTCCAAAATCAGAAATCAGCGGTGGGATCGGAGACTTCGGGGTGGGATCGGAGACTGAAGGCGGAGATGATGGCGGAGATGATGGATGATGGCGGAGAGTGATGGCGGAGATGATGGCGGAGATGATTCTTGATGGCGGAGATGATGGCGGAGATGATGTCGACGAATTTGATGGATGATGGCGGAGATGATTCTTGATGGCGGAGATGATGGCGAAGATGATGTCGAAGGGAATGAGTTGTTTGAGGTGAAGATGAATTTGGGGTTGGGTCTGTTGTCGAAGGGAGAAGATTAATTTAATTTTTTTTTAATGGAGTGCGTTGTTTGAGGTGAATGAGTTGTGAAATTTTCGTTGAAATTTTCGTTGAAATTGTGCGGAGATGATAATCGAACGTTGTGAAAATGCAGCCGTTGAAAATTCATGTCGTTGGAAAATGATACGTTGTGAAAATTGTACCGTTGTGAAAATTGGACCGTTGAAAAATCATGCTGTTGAAAATTTACTGTTGTAAAAAACATCTATAAATTCACATCTCACTACTCAAATTATTTCACACAACTCTCTCATAAAAAAACTCTTTATATCCCTATCAAATTACAAATCTCAAGGATCCCTCACAAAACTATTATTCGCATCTCCTTACCGGTGAAAGATCGACCTTATACTCGCCGTTCTATACAGAAGTCGGAGAAGAAGGTCATCCCATCGAGTTCTCGCAATCCGCAACACAACAAGTGTCATCCCAAGAAACACCAACCACAAAGAAGAATAAGGCTTACACGCGGTCCGAAAATTAGACTGTCCACGAGGATAAGCTTCTTATGTCTGCTTGGCTGAACACGAGCCAAGACGCCATCCAAGGTACGGGGCAACACAAAGATAAGTTTTGGCACAGAGCTAACGATTACTTTATCCAATACTCCACCGATCCAACGAATCGCACACCAAACCAAATGATGCACCGTTGGTCAACGATTCAACTATCTGTCAACAAGTTCTGCGGGTGCGTTGCTCAGATTGAAGGAAGACAAAGATCTGGTACGAGAATTATTGGCCAGGTAAATATTTAACTTATATGTTTTTATGTAAATATTTAACTTATATGTTTGATTATTCTAAATTTAACTCTTGTGTAGACTGCAGAAGTAAAAGAATTACACCAATCCCTTTATGGTAAGCCATTCGTATTTGACCATTGCTGGGTTGAGTTGCGTCATCACCAAAAGTGGATCCAACAAATGGAAAATTACAATAAGATTCGATCACAGCCGAGAAGAACCACGAACTCTGATTCCTCACCAAACAATTCCATGCCAGCGACCCCCATCGAGTTGAACACTGACTCGGATGATGTTATAGCAAGGCCTGAAGGGAGGAAAGCGGCAAAACTCAAGAGGAAACAAAATGTGGACAAATCTGAGTCCGCTAAGTCCATTATGGGAGAGGCTTTCGCGTGGATGAAGCAAACCAACAAAGAAAAATGGAACTAAAACAGAAGAAACAAGATGACGATATCATGAAGATCGATCTCTCAACACTCAATTCAGTTCAACGACAATACTTTGAAATGCGTCAGGCAGAGATATTGGAGAGGTGGATGTCCAAGGGTTCTTCCTAATTATCATATATTGTACTCGCATCGCATCCTCATTAGTTCTTCCTAATTATCAAATATTATCTTATATTAGATTTATGATTGTACTTGAAGTTGAAAAAATTGGCATTCCGTCTGCACATGAGAAGGTTCAACGACTGGTACCGAATCAGTAAAGTCGAAGTTGTTGTCCAATTGACTATCACGTTCATCTTCAACGATCATGTTATGCATTATGATACAAGCTGTCATGATATTTTTCAGCACACAAGGTTGCCAGAAACGTCCTGGTCCACGAACAATCACAAATCGAGCTTGCAACACGCCAAAAGCTCGCTCAACATCTTTTCTTGCGCTTTCTTGTTGTTGAGCAAAGTACTTATGCTTGTTTCCTCGAGGTGCTGGAATAGTCTTCACTAATGTGGACCACTCTGGGTAAATCCCGTCGGCGAGATAGTATCCCATATTATACTCGTGGCCATTGACAGTATAGTTGCACGGTGAAGCTCTTCCCTCCGCAAGTTGTGCGAAAACCGGTGAACGATGTAGAACATTAAGGTCATTGTGAGACCCCGGCAGTCCAAAGAAGGCATGCCATATCCAAAGATCTTTGCTAGCTACGGCCTCCAAAATAATTGTGGGTTCATGAAAATGTCCAGTATACATACCTTGCCAGGCAGTTGGACAGTTCTTCCATGTCCAGTGCATGCAGTCGATGCTCCCAAGCATACCAGGAAAACTTCGTTGTGAGCCTTCCTCAAGCAGGCGTGCAACGTCTTCATTAGTCGGTGCATGAAGGTATTCCTCTCCAAAGATGTTGATAATCGATCGAACGAACCTCTTCATGCTCTCAAGCGACTTACGTTTACCGATCCGAACGTAGTCGTCAACGGAGTCAGCGGATGCTCCATATGCGAGCATCCGCATAGCTGCAGTAATCTTTTGAAGACTAGATAGTCCTAACTGTCCAGCACCATTCCTCTTTTGGACGAAGTACTTGTCATGTTCGACGACTACGTCGTGGATTCGAAGGAATAACGAACGCCTCATTCTGAACCTTTGACGAAAATAATAAAGAGGATAGGTTGGTGCGTCAGCAAAATAATCTTGGAATAACCGATTGTGGCCTTCCAGTCGGTTTCGATGGAGCACGATACGTCGTTTGTGTTGAACTGAAGTTAAAGTTTGCGATACCTCGAACTTCGTGCCCAACATCGAAGACCGCAAGTTACCTCGAAGACCGTGTGCGTTCCCTCAAAAGCCGCGAGTTACCTCGAAGACTGTGTGCGCTCCCTCGAAGACCGTGGGTTGCCTCGAAGACCGTGTGCGCTCGCTCGAAGGCCGTATCCAACGGTTAGAAATAAAATACAAGAGGTTTAAATATAATTAAAAGTAATGAGTAAAATATTAAAATAGAAGAGGGGTTTTTTTGATATTGTTGGAGCTCCTAACTAGAAGCTTGTTGGAGCTCCATAAAAGAATGAGTGCCTCTCAAGACTTACTTTTTTAATTTTTTTATTCCAAAAAGGTTGAGAGCTCTTGAGAGCTTGCTGACTAGGACTCCCAACTGGGAGCTTGCTGCACTGGCTCTTAGTCCCCTGAACTCCTAGTTCTTTGATTTGTCTAAAATAACCTCTGAACTTTTAACTTTTCTCACGTCACTTCTCTTTCACTATTAGTGTTCACCAAAAATCCTTCATAGAAAAATGCCTCTAATCTCAGGATTAGTCTATATATATATATATATATATATATATATATATATATATATATATATATATATAGCAAAACTTCTGTCAACTTAAGTGGACGTCCACTAAGTTTCTTATCCATTGATGATTACTTGATTGAGCTACATTGTGGATGATCCGCTCCGTTGAACTTGATCTACATATTCTAAAACCCCAACACACCAAATTTGGTGTGAACTCGTTGTGGTTTGACCCTCCGTCGAGCCATGTAAAAAGTTCTATTCACTCGAAACCGTTAAAATTGATACGAGTGGATGAAGGGTCAAACTACGACGGGTTCACCCCAAATTTGGTGTGTTGGGGTTTTAGAATATGTAGATCAAGTTGAACGGAACGGATCATCCACAATGTAGCTCAATCAAGTGATCATCAATGGATAAGAAACTTAGTGGACGTCCACTTAAGTTGACAGAAGTTTTGCTCTATATATATATATATATATATGACTATAAATAATATACAGTGAAAAACAACAATCGTCATCGGTAATTAGAGAGTTAATACACATGTGGATATATAGTTATGAATTAAGTTTACTAGCATTTATTTTTCATCCAGTTAGGGGTAATGGATTATAATTATTGCAGATATAGATAGGTAATTTATAAAACGGATTCGATATAAATCAAGGACTTCGAAGGAAAGTTGTGATTGTGTTTTAACAAAAGCAACTAGACTTTGTTTGGCGAACTCCTCAAAACCGAACCAGAATCAGCTTTGGCCTAGTTTTGACTTAAACCAGTTCTTTTTTCATCAAAGAGAACGGTAGATCAAAATAGAACCAATTTAAGATGTTCCTTTTTGACCTAAGAAAAACTTTTTTTTTTTCCAAACAGTCTACTTCCCAAATGGAACGAGGACCAAGAGAGTTCACCTAACAGGCCCCTAGTGTATGTCATACAGAAGTAACGCATATCCGACTCCTCACAGGATCTTAATGTGTTTGAACTAAACTGTAAACGATTGGATGTACAATAATATTTCAACTTTAAAACTTTCCTTGAAGATAACAGCTCCCACACAATACTTCCCCTAAAACCAGGGGCGGAGCTGAATGGGTGCCCCTGGGTTCCCAGGACATCAGTAAAAACTGAATATCTACCAGAGAACACATATAAAAATAACAAAAGTATAGATGATTTAGCGGAAAAGGATCTCAAGGAACCCAGCATTCGCGCGGGTTCGAATCTCGCAAGGAACCCAGCATGCGCGCGGGTTCGAATTTTTTCAGCTTAATGATAGTCGGGTTCGAATCTCGCAAGGAACCCAGCATGCGCGCGGGTTCGAATTTTTTCAGCTTAATGATAGTTTGATGGCTTATGTTGAGAGAGATGTATTTTCCACAATTACCGATACATCTATAAGACACCGTAAGATTAAAATCCTGGCTCCGTCACTGGCTAAAATGTTAATCATAAGAGAACAAAAGCTAATAAAGGAAAAAAAAGAAAAAGGGAAATTATCAACTCAGAAAAGCTGAGCAAGTTCAAGTGGATTGGCGCACTGTTATATGAATGGGGTCGTTTTTTTGGGCAGCTTTTTCTCTTTTTTTGAGCTTTATTCTTTCCACCAAAAAACACTTCAAAAGCTTTGCCTAAAAGCCAGCTAATCGTCCATCAACACCACACATGCGACTTGCCACGTCAGCAGTTAAATTGGCCTTCTCATCTTTGTGCTCCCCTCTCCTCACTTTCTCGCAACGGTCGGACGAACTAAAATTTTAGCGCAGGATGTCAATCATTTCAAGGTAAATTTCACAAAAAATCCCCAAAATAAGGGGGAGTTTACAAAAAAACCCAAAGTTTTTAGCCCAAAATCCTCCAAACGCGAAAGTGTCTCAAATAACCCCTCTAAACTTTTAGTTATTCCCCTAAAACCTCAAAAAAGCAAAGAGAAGAGGAGAAGATAACTTACAGAGAAAACAAAAAAAAAAGAACATAACTGGGTAGACAGTAAGGTTCTCCAACTGCAAGAGAACTCTTTAGGGAGCTTTCTAGGAAAAGTTAAATGTCTTGAAGGGTTATTTGAGTCAATTTTTCAGGCTTTTGTAGGAGACTGTTATTGAGATTTTGTGGGAAAAACATAGTTCAGGTGGAGTTTATGTGAATCGCCAGATGTTTTGGATTGTTTTTTGGAAATTTACCCATCATTAATTTTACAATTGTTTTTTGAAATTTTCACCGTCCCTTAATTTTGGCTCAGGAAACTTCTCACAGGGCGGAGTTCAGTTAAGCTTTCTACTCTCACGAGAGTGTTGGCGCCAAAATTAGTTGATAGTCGTGGCATGTATCTAGTCATCTATGTATAAATTCAACTTTAAGGTAATAATTTTACCAAACCAAACCTAAATTGTTTTGTAGAAATAATACATCAGAGAATTGCAATTGCATTTGGGTACCAATCATAGAACGCGGAGGACAGATAGACACTGTAGAATTTCTAAAAGCATTACTCAGTTTTATAGGTTAGGTTGAGAACAGTGTTAAATTACGTAAACGGTTGGTTGAACAAACCGAAGAATCACAATTTTTAGGCGCCTTAAAATTGTTAAGCACGAGAATAATATCTCCATAAGCATGATTAGAACAATCTATAAACTACTAACTAAACTCAATAATTTACAAATACATTATGAGTTTTTAGGTAAATGGTGAGCAGAGGATGCCCATGCTTACGATAGCCTAACATCACAATTGAATACGTTGACAACGTATGACTTCCATCCATCCATCCGCAACAAAAACTTCTTACATTCGCACAATTTACACCCATCATAGTAAGCATGAGCGAAAAGGACATGGATCCAATACGATACTCATCATATTTGTGTGTAGTTATTAATTATTACAGACGTGGGTGATAATACAAACATGTTAGCTCAGAAAAACTCCTAGTCTGTTAAAAATGAAACATGGTGACGAATCCAACAACAAGAAATTTAGAAAACATACAACATTACAAAGTATATAGGCTGTGCAAGATCTATTTAAGGGGGAAAAAATTAAAATCTACATTCATCAATATATTTTACACATCCAAAAAGTGAAAACTAAATCCGTGCATGTTTTTAAAGTGAATTTCATAATAAAAAATATTTTTAATACGGAAACATATCAAAAGATTCACAGATTAAAGGAGGGTTATGAAAGTACCCTAGAGGGGGGGTTGAATAGGGTTATTGCTAATCTTATTAGATATTAATACCGATTAAAACTTTCTTGATTAATTAATTCTTGCAAAGGATATATGAGTGAGTTATGAGCAAGAATATAAATTACAAGCACAAAATAAATGTACACAAAGCAAAATCAAACACAAGATATGTTCACGTAGTTCGGTCCCCACGACTTATGTCTCCGCTCCTCATCTCGATGAGATCTCCACTATCTCGGCACACCCGGTTTGAAAGCCGGAACTTCTCAACACACTCGGTTTTCTAGCTCACCGAAAACTCTACAAGTCTCTCACAATGTACATACATAAACTACAATCTCAAGTATTGGTCCTCACGTATCGCCCCCCTCAAGTGCTCGGCTTTACTACCCCTCTCTAGGCTTTACTACCGACGCCACTCCTCTTGATATTGACTACGTCCTCACTGTTGGCCTTTTTGTTTTGATGATGTTTAACAAACAATTTATCACTAATGTTGTTTGTCTAGTATTCGTGTTTTCTTATTTATTGTAGACAAACAATATGTTCGAGGATGGATGGAATTGCGCATTCACGATCATATCCAATGGAGGTTGGCGGAATTGTGGAGTGAAGCTTACGCAATTCAAAGTTAAAGATTCAAGTTCAAGCTTCATCCGCAAGTGTACCAAGATAGAGCTTCGTTGAAGATCACAAGCTTGGGTAAATTTAGTTTTAGGTTTTATATTATGTGTGTTAGTACTTTAAGCTCAATCATATACACACATACACGCTTTGGTTTCGTATATATATAGTTATATATATACATATATGTTTTGGTTTGATAGTTTTCAAGTTTTAATATGAAACAAATGAATATAATTAGAAAACATATTTTTATTTCATACTTACATGCATATATATGATTTCATCAATATCAATTTTAGTTAGTTAAATGAAATCATGTTTTAGTGCATTATATGTGTATTTTGATAAAATACTACATTCATTGTTTATAGACTTCATAACAATAGTTTACATCTTTCTTCAAGTAAGCTCAATCATATACACACATACACGTTTTGGTTTTGTATATATATAGTTATATATATACATATATATTTTGGTTTGATAGTTTTCAAATTTTAATATGAAACAATTGAATATAATTGGAAAACATATTTTTGTTTCATACTTATATGCATATATATGATTTCATCAATATCAATTTTATTTAGTTCCATGAAATCATGTTTTAGTGTATTATATGTGTATTTTGATAAAATACTATATTCATTGTTTATAGACTTCATAACAATAGTTTACATCTTTCTTTAAGTCTATAAAATCATTTTGTATTATTTCAAAACATGGTTAAGCTAAAATGTCAAAACTCATATGTTCACATTTTCATGCTTTGGACTATTTTGCAAAATGATTATATTTTTCATTTGGGAGGTCTTTTTTGAAAATTAGTTTTTATAGCATGTGTATTATCATGTCTACAATCTTTTTCTAAAGTTTTACATTTTTTGGAATTTATTTGATATTTTTAAACAGAGTTTTAAAATCAGAAAAATAGTTTTTTAAACCTGTAAATGTCATATATTTGTTTGCGGTCGACCGCCACGGTCGACCGCCCTTGAGTCCAGAGACTCAGGATAGTTTTTGATGGCTCGTAGTCGACCGTGGCGGTCGACCGTATATAGTCCAGAGAATTTCGCGGTCGACCGCCACGGTCGACCGTCTGTTGTTCTGAACTGTAGTTTTGCTATTTTGTTGCTCGCGGTCGATCGCCGATCTGACCGTTGGGTTCCAACGGCTATTTTCTGAGCTGTTTTTTCTAAGGGCTTTGTTGTCATGTTAGTGGGGTTTTTGCTGAAGTTTAGAGTGGGTATAAATACCCCATTGCCTTCAACTCTCCATATACAAGGAGAATGTTTTAAACAATTTTAACAAGGGTTTTAAAGTTTGTTTTGTGTGTTTTAAAAGAGTTTGGTTTGTGAAGACTATTTCACAAGTGGAGGAGATTATCTATATTGTTTGGGCTTCATCTTAATCCATCTCTCCATCTTGTTTTTCAGAGAAGAATTTCTAAACTCATATCTAGCTTTACATTTACATATTTGTTTGATTATCTTTCTTTAAAGCTAGTTTTTACATTGAGTTTAGATTTAATAAATCTTATTGTTATACACACCCACATTGAGCTTATAGTATTTACATATATAGTATAATTGGGGTTGTGAGAGTTTGTGACATTGATTTGTGCTTAATTGAGTTCCCATCCATTGTAGAGAACAACTATTGTTGTATTTATGCTTAATTGTGAGTGTGATCTCGTGGAGATCAATTGTGTAGTTGTGAAGTTTTCGATGAGCTAGAAAACCGAGTGTGGGGAGTGAATGTTGATCGGTAAGCATTGAAAACCAACATTGTGAGTGATTGTGAACGTTGAAAACTGACATTGTGAGGTGTAAACGTTATTCGGGTGAGCGTAAAAAACCCGGTTATGATAGTGGATTTCTCCCCGGGAGTGGGGAGCGGAGACGTAGGACGGAAGGTCCGAACTCCGTGATCATATTGTGTGTTTGCATTGTTTATTTTGCCCTATCACAATTGTATCTTTAGTTTAGTTTGTTTACCCTTGTGTTATTTATATATCCTCGCATATATCTCTTAGTATATCTCTTGCTAGGATATTTCTCTTTGTTTATATTGCATATTCTTACTCATAACATATTGTATATCTGTAGGCTGTCAAAAAATCACAATAGATAGCTGATCCCCATCAAACACCCATGATGGAAGTTACACTCTGACGACTTCCAGAAGGTTGCTATTTGAAGACTTTCACGCAGACTGATGAAGGTTACAATCTGACGACCTTCGCAACAACTGATGAAAGCTCTAATCAACAGCCTCCACAATCAACATCGGGAGTTATAATCTGACGACTCTCACATATCAGAGAGCTAAAGCAAAGATTAAAAAATGACGATCTTTGCAACACTTCGACAGAAAGAGACTACAAATGGACGGTCTCTTCAAATCAAGACGTGGAAGTCCTCCCCGCGTACCAGCATTAAGATGTGCCGCGTTTATAGCCACGAACGCAGCTCAAACGCAGCCTCCGAAAGCTACAAACGCAGCTTCCATCCGCTGCCAAACACAGCTTCCAAATCGCTGCAAACGCAGCTCAGACGCAGCTTCCAACGCTGCCAACGCTGCTTCCAAATCGCTGCAAACACAGCTCAGATGCAGACGCAGCTTCCATCCGCTACCAAACGCAGCTTCCAAATCGCTGCAAACGCAGCTCAGAAGCAGCTTCCAATGCTACCAAACGCAGCTTCCAAATCGCTACAAACGCAGCTCAGACGCAGCTTCCAACGCTGCCAATGCAACTTTCAAATCGCTGCAAACGCAGCTCAAACGCAGCTGCAAACGCAGCTCAGATGCAGCTTCCAACGCCGCAAACGCAGCTCTAAAAGCTGCAAACGCAGCTCAGATTCGGCCGCCAACGCAGCTCATGTTCGGCCGCAAACGCAGCTTCCAACAAACTGCCAACGCAGCTTCCAATAAGACGCTGCGTCCGAGCCTCCAGACGCTGCGTTCAAACGCAGATTTCACTCCAGAATGCAGGATTTGTGTTTGACTCGTTCAAACACGAGCTGAACGGTTCCAAAACCGTTTCCCACGATCTGAGGGGATCACAACTCCACTCAGGAGTGATTTAAGGGGCGGTTACATCCCATTAGCCCCACTTATGAGCGAATTAATGAGGTGGTTACACCCCTTAATCCCCTATAAATAACTAAAAATCAATTCAGTTTAGGGGTTCGGTCTGTTGGAACTTCTTGGCAGCAACAGAAGAGATCATTGGGCTGGCTTTTGGATCCTTCTCCTTGGCAGCAAAGAAGAAATCTTCGGCTTGTCTAACCAATTACGGTTAAGATCAATCAACTCATCAAGAATTCTAAAACTTGTCACGCAAGTTCTCCACAACGTCAAATCGTGAGGAGAAGATCATGTTCCAGTAAAACAAGACGTCGGATCGTCAACGAGAAGCAAACTCGACGCGAGCATTCGAGGAAGGCATCTCATCGCCACCGTGAAGAACCCAGAATTAAACAAAGGAGAGAATCCAGATTAATTCTCTTCTCTTTTGTAATCAGGAAATCCAAATTGTAATCGATTTTGAGAGAATACAAGTCAATTTTCTTTCACTATCTTTTTACTGTAAATTTTCCCACAAACAATATCTATCTTGCAAGAATATTTGTTAATTAGTTTTAATTAGCATAAAATCAGAATAGATTAGCATAAGACCCTAATCACCCCACCCCCCCTCCTAGGGTCTAACAATTGGTATCAGAGCTTGGTGCTCTTTGATTTAAGGTCTAATCGCCTTAAGTTTAAGATCCAAGTTATCTTTTTGTGCAAATCCAATTTAAGATTTTTGCATTGCTTGTAAATATATATATTATGGATATGCACGATGCACCTTGTTTAGGTTATGCCACTAATTTTGCTCCTCGTTTGGATAATTTTCCCTATACCCAATGGAGTGTAGATTCAAACTTTTTGTTCATTCTAAACATTTTGAATTATAGGAAATTATAGATTGTGCTTATATTGTACCTACTTTGGAGAATTTCAAGTGGAGTAAAGATGATCATAGAATGATTACTATGAACAATATTTTGTTAGAATATTTGCTAAATGCTTTTAACTCATCTCTCTCTAACAAGTTTGTTCATTTTGATAGTGCTTACACCTTATGAAAATTTATTGAAGCACATCAATGGGACTTGGAGGCGATCCCACAAGCTTTGGAGGATCCGGCTTCAAGTTCATATAGAGCATTATGCACACGGCCACTAGGCGATAGCCCTAGTGAGGTTTGCGAGTTCGAAACCACTAATGATTTATCTAGTAGGCGATAGCCCTAGTGAGGTTTGCGAGTTCGAAACCACTAATGATTTATCTAGTGATAAACTTGCTTTTGCTAGTAAAAAATTATTGCATGCCTATAACATATTGCATAAAAATTTTATTGATTTGCAAAGCAAGCATGAAGATTTAAAATCCGGTCATGAGAAGTTAGCTTCCAAATTTGATATCATTTCTCAAGAAAGTATTGCTCCTCAAGAAAACAATGATATGTTAAATTAAGAAAATAATAATTTAAAATTGAATATTGCTAACTTGACTCATGACAAAAATAATACCATGTTAGAAGTAAAGAATATAAAAATGATACTGCTTCTTTTATAAATGACTATTTATGCTCTACTTCTAATAAAAATACATATGTGCCAAATGATGAGTTGAATGTTGTTAAAAATCGTATTTCATCTTTAGACTCAACTCTTAATACATGTATTAATAACCATAAGAAACTTATGGATAAGTGTGCTAAACTTAGTGTTACAAAATCACCTACACACTATGCATACTTGTATAGCAAAATTTACAAATGCTCAATTTGCAATCGTAAAGGCCACATTGCTAAAATTTTGTTATGATGCACACAAATCTTCTAAGGTTAATGCTTCTTATACATCTCATAAGACTTCTTCATCACACACATATGTACATGCACACATTCATAAAGTTCATCATAAGCATGCTCATGTGTTTAAATGTGATATATGTGGTCGTTTTGGTCACTTGGCTCATAAAGTTCATCATAAGCATGCTCATGTGTTTAAATGTGATATATGTGGTCGTTTTGGTCACTTGGCCAAATATTGTTTTGATTTGAAAAAGAAATCTCATTTGCCAAATGTTTCTAGTAGACCACATGTTAAGAAATCTCATTTGCCAAATGTTTCTAGTAGACCACATGTTTTTAAATGTGATGTTTGTGGTAGATTTTGCCATTTGGTGAAGTTTTGTTATGATTTGAAAAAAATATTCAAACTTGCCAAATTTCTCAAGTAAACCACCTTTGTTTAATGATGTTTCTCATTTGCGATATAATTTAAGAGAAAAATCTTTATTTGCAAATGATTCTCGTGCACGAGCTAATGGTTCACAAAAACAAATGGATCTTTTTAATTGCACAAATTATAATCGGAAGGGTCATTTGCAAGATTATTATTTTGACCGTGCTAGTGCACCATATGCGCCCAAGAGGGTTCATAACCCTAGGGCTTTGAGCTTAAATGATATGGGTCATGTCCCTAAACCTTTTAGTACCAAGAATACTTGGGTACCAAAACAAATTTGATTTTAAACCAAGAATTTTAGTGTTTTTATTTTCCTTTTTTCTTGGTTTTAAAAAATTATACTTTAAACTTTTGAACATGAAAATAATTTTTTTTCATTGATCAAATTCTTTACTTTAAACTTTTGAACATGAAAATAATTTTTTTTCATTGATCAAATTCTTTTGTTTTCATGATTATTGATTTTGTTTTGATGAGAGGTTTGTGTGTTTATATAACCCTCCGGATTTTTTGTGAGAGGTTTGTGTTTATATAACCCTCCGGGTTTATTGGGTGTTTATTCCCAAATCTTGTTTATCGGGTGCTAAAAATATTTATATGGGTTGATTCTAGCTCAAGAGCTAGATATAGTTGCCTCTCTTGATTTTTGAAAATCAATGATGATTTGGTTTCATACTTTTAAAGATAATTTTTTCCATAGTTCATGATTCTTGTATGTTTTGTAATCTTATTTTTGAACTATGAAAATTTTGTTTTGATTTGTTCTTTCGAATTTATTATATAGCACAAAAAAATTCAAATATGCTTTATAATGTATTCTATGAGTAGTTTGATCAAGTCCTACAAAGAAAGTTTTCTTTATTGATCAAACATTGTTTTTGGATTTACACTTTGATTTATGATTTCATTTGGTTGATTTGAAAATTTTTGCGTGATTCTCATGTTCTATCTTTTGATTTCATAAATCTATTTTTATACACTATGTTTTTAAAATTGTGTAATGAGACACTTATTTCATATTAACATATTTATATTTGTTCTCATTATCTTTTTTGTATGTGAGTTATGTTTATCATATTTTTAATCTATGCTTTCTCATATATGTATGCCTTAGCATTCATTTTATACATTCATGAGGCATTTTAATAGGGGAAGCAATACATATATCTTTCTATGTGTTATACTTACCCATGCTTATAGGTAGGGGGAGCTTTCACTCTCTTTCATCTATATGGTTTTCCCCTTTTTGATGTTGTAAAAGGGGGAGAAATATTATGAGTATATTCTTTCCTTGTTATGCATGATAATTATAATATATTATATTTTTTTTTCTTCATGCATATACTCTTTTTGTAAATTGTTTGTCATCATCAAAAAGGGGAGATTGTTGGCCTCTTTGTTTTGATGATGGTTAACAAACAATTTACTACTAATGTTGTTTGTATATATTCGTGTTTTCTTATTTATTGTAGACAAATAATATGTTGGAGGATGGATGGAATTGAGCATTCACGATCATAACCAATGGAGGTTGGCAGAATTGTAGAGTGAAGCTTATGCATTTCAAAGTTAAAGATTCAAGTTCAAGCTTCATCCGCAAGTGTACCAAGATAGAGCTTCGTTGAAGATCATTTTGGTTTGATAGTTTTCAAGTTTTACTATGAAACAATTGAATACAATTGAAAATATATTTCTTGTTTCATACTTACATGCATATATATGATTTCATCAACATCAATTTTATTTTGTTCAATGAAATCATGTTTTAGTGCAATATATGTGTATTTTGATAAAATACTATATTCATTATTTATAGACTTCATAACAATAGTTTTACATCTTTCTTCAAGTCTATAAAATCATTTTGTATTATTTCAAAACATGGTTAAGCTAAAATGTCAATTTTGTATTATTTCAAAACATGGTTAAGCTAAAATGTCAAAACTCATATGTTCACATTTTTATGTTTTGGACTATTTTTGGTTAAGCTAAAATGTCAAAACTCATATGTTCACATTTTTATGTTTTGGACTATTTTGCAAAATAATGATATTTTTCATTTGAGAGGTCCTCTTTGAAAACCAGTTTTTGTAGCATGTGTATTATCATGTCTAAAATCTTTACCCAAAGTTTTATATTTTTTAGAATTTATTTGATATTTTTAAACAGAGTTTTAAAATCAAAAAAATAGTTTTTTAAACCTGTAAATGTCATATATCTGTTTGCGGTCGACCGCCACGGTCGACCGCCCTTGAGTCCAGAGACTCAGGATAGTTTTTGATGGCTTATGGTCGATCATGGTGGTCGACCGTATGCAGTCCAGAGAATTCCGCGGTCGACCGCCACGGTCGATTGTCTGTTGTTCTGAGCTTCGCCCGCCACGGTCGATTGTCTGTTGTTCTGAGCTGTAGTTTTGCTGTTTTGTTGCTCGCGGTCGACCGTCGATCTGACTGTTGGGTTCCAACGGCTATTTTCTGAGCTGTTTTTCTTGGGGCTTTGTTGTCATTTTAGTGGGGTTTTTGCTGAAGTTTTGAGTGGGTATAAATACGAACATGAGTATATTAAAACTATATACTGAAAATGTAAAGGATAAGAATATAGTGCATATGTAGAATATTAAAATCATGAACTTATTAAAGTATATCACGAAATACGAACACTATACAATAATTTAGAACATGAGTGAAAGATAGATGATATGACAGAAAATGCACACATACACAATATAGATATGCAAAAGTATATTTAAATACAAAAAAATAATCTAAATATCAGTTATGCTATGTAATGTATGTGTGGAGTCTAGAGCAAGACAAAACACTTAATGATTTGATTTGAACAATTAAAAATGTATAAGTAATGATATATTTTTTGTGAAAAACATACAATCTAACACTGTGTGTAATACATAAAATAATATAATAAATAATTTAGAAATTAATACAATCAACGATATATAAGTCAAATCAAAGAAAATATAGTTGTAAAAATAATAACACATAAAACAATGACTGATACGGGGAAAGAGAGGTTATACAAAGAGAGGGTAATCGCGAAACGGTGGGACAAGAACCGTGAAAAACTCCGGAGTCAAAGAGTGATAAGATAGGAACGAAATGAAATCTATCAAGAAAATAGGATAAGGGCTCATGAATAGTCTCACGGATGAAATATGATATACATCTAAATTGTCGGTTATATTCTCACTAGAAGGAACTCGGGACCGTGACCTGCATGGGCCACCACTAAAACTTGTCATGCACCGCTTCCCAAAATACCAGGGGAATCAGAACATGAACAAGCCCGCGACGTATTAGATCAAGGAGAGTAAATAAAAATAACCATTTATCCTCAACCTAGTATGCTAAGCGTCTGAAAATAAATACAATGTGAAGTCACAGGTCCCCAATCATAATAAGCAAGAATATAATAGATAAACTCAAAATAAAAATATCATATCACAAATGGGATAACATCCGAGACATAATATTCTGGTCAACATGCCCTTATACAAAACTGAACAAATGAATACTTAAGAGATACAAAAATACATCGATCAAGCAGCAGAATGGAAAGAACTACAAAAGCAACTTGGACCAATAACTAAGCTTCGAATTCTTCTTCAGTTCTGTCTGTAAGACACACCTGCTAAGAATCCTCTGGCTCCTGGCGATCTCCCGGCTGGACATGTTCTTCCTCTAAGTCTGACGTACACCAGAGAAAACATGTGTACGTCAGTGTGCATGGCACACGGCAAGATCCCACAAAAACAAATAGAACAACGAAAACCAAACGGAAAATGATACGATAACAGAATTGACAAAAGAACGTGCATATGGAAATCCGACAAAATCAACATACAAATTCACTACTAAAACATGATAATCATAAGAATCCATAATTCAAACGTAACGAGATCATGCAGCTAGCGATCAGAAATCATCCAAGTAACAGGATCATACACTAGATGAAATTAATACTTAAAACTCTACAACAAGAGACGTAGTACGTCGAGAAAAATAATCCAAACAAGGAAACCCTCATGTATATACCATATGTCTTGAATTGTAAATAATTAAATATTAATCCTGATCTATGTATGAAAAGAAACACAACTGGCCTACATCTCATAAGAATCTAAAATCATCTAAATAACGAGGTCATGTAACTAGTCATCCTATGTCATCTCCCTGGTCCACATCTCACTAGAGTCAAAGTTTACATTATCGGATATCTGGTTAACAACCACATCTCACTAGTACCTCAGACCCGCCCCAGTGCGAAACGTTTCACTGGTGCATGCCTGGAAATAATCAATAATCACAATATCACCGCTCCTCAGACCCACCCTAGTGCGAAACGGTTCACTAGTGCCAGCCTGGAAATAAACAATAAACACATCTGATCACTGCTCTTTAGACCTACCCCCGTGCGAAACGGTTCACTGGTGCGAGCCTGGAAATAAACAACAAACATATCCGATAACATGAACCCAGACCTTCCTATCCCAAGTCCAAGTCAACAACTCATATCTCACGGGTCAATATGGTCAAGCAATACTCGCAATTCTCAACTATAACAATGTATAAATGCCATTGATATGGTGTATCAGAGTCGGGAATCATGAATGTGAATGAGAACAACAGTGCACGATGAATTATAAATATCAATTCCATGAATTTAATAATTTTCCTAAAATGATTCTTTTCACAATTAAATTCTTTTAATTTATAATAATTATTCTAAAATAATATTTTAAAATAATAACTTATTAATTAAAATAATCATTTTGCAAAATAATTCCCTTAAAAATTCTTTAATACCATTCAACGATAAATCCATGCATAATAATCATATCACAACTAAAATATGCAGATAATTTAAAACATATATAAAATTCAAATCTGAGCAAGAGAGATCTTGCCTCAGGGTTCATCGAACGAATAGACGTTGATGGCACGGGTCCGCGCGGTGGATGACTGTGGAGTTGGGGATCACGGCGCGGTCAGAAGACGTGGCTCGGCCAGGTGGCGGTAGGGAAGAGGGTCGGGGCGGGGAGATGCTGGTGGTCGGAGAGGGTGGAGGAGGCGTGGAGGGGGGAACGGCGCTGGAGGTCAGCTGGCGGTTTCGAAAGCTGGTGGTGGCGTTCAGGTGGCCCGCGTTGCGTAAAGGCACGACGAGATGGGGTTTGGCGTGGATCTGAGAGGGTAGAGGACGAAGGTAGAGGGCAGACTGACCGGCTTTGCTACGCGGGGCCTGAAGCGTGACATTGCGGTCATATCTGAGGGGTGGGGCGTGGGCTGGAGTAAGGCAGACGGTCGACGGGAGTTTAGGGGCGGATCGGTGGAGCTCAGGCGCGGCGCAGTGGCTTCGGTCGTCGCGAGCGGGCGGTCAAGAAAGGGAGCGTGGTGTATCCGGAGGAGAACGAAAGGGCGGAGAGAGGATGAGAAGATGATGGGGGTCTGGCACGGGGTTTGGAAGAAACGAGAGAAGAGAGAAGAAAGGAAAGGAAAAAATAATATAGTATATATATATATATATATATAGGTATATATATATTATATATATAATATTATATTATATATATATTATATATATATATAATTATAATATATATATATACTATAGTATATATATAATAATAGAATGGAGAGAATTAGGGTTTTAAAATCTATTCAACAATAATAATAATTACAGAAAAATATAAATAATTATATGAAAATTATCTACATTTTAAAACGTACCAGTTGTAGTATTACAACCGATAATACGCAATAGTAAAAATAATACAAGAAATTATACAATTAAACAAGAATAATTAATAAAAGAATATAATTACTTATATTTAAAATTAAATAATTATGGGATAATTATCCACATAGTAAAACGTACTAGTCATACTAATACGACAGGTAATACGCAACAGTAGAAATAATACAACAAAGTATACAAATAATACGTAATTAATAATACAACGTATTATATGAAATAATATATAATAATAATAATAATAATAATAATACAACATATTATTTAAAAATAATACGTAATAGTATTAATAATACAACAGATTAATTCTAGAAATTTTCACCACACAAAATTAATTTATAGCTATTAAAATTATTTAAATAATATAAGATTTAGACTTTTAAATTGTAAAAATTTCTAGAAAATTGAGAAAAATACAAATACTCTGTTAAAATAATAATTAAATATTTTAAAATACTAAAAAATTATATTAACTAGTATTAACAAATACTCTGTTAAAATAATAATTAAATATTTTAAAATACTAAAAAATTATATTAACTAGTATTAAAAATTCACGGTCATTACATTCTGCCCCCTTTAAATTAAATTCCATCCTCGAAATTAAAAGAACCCAAGGACAGAGATATGAAAAGAGAGACTCAAATTAACGCATATAGAGAAAATTCAAAATAAATTGTATACCGATAAGTAGAGCGTGAGAAAAACACAAGTCAAAATATAGACACACAAACACTAAGTTATCACAATATAAATATACAATTCGTTACAATAAAAACACTAGAGATATATGAATATAAATATACAATTCACTATAATAAAACACTAAGTTATCACCATAAACACAAAATGATATTTATTCATATAAAGTAATTATAAAATATTTATAGCACACATATAGAAAAGTAATAAAAACACTCTATACAAAGCATCATTTAGATATAATATTCTATAAATAAAGAAGATGGGAAAAATATAAATGTAAATTCACATATTGTATATATAAGGCATGATACATGTTAAGGGAATGCATTAGGTATCAATATCAAATATAAGTTATATGGGCAAGTCAAATACAAAGTCAAACAAGCAGAATATGATGATAATAGTTAATAGTAAAAGGTATATAGTATAAATCAATAAAAAATATACATCATAAATATAATAATCTACGTGAATACACTATAATGAAAAGAGAATAGTAATTATAAAAGAATGAAAAAGTAAAACATAACACCAGTAAACGAAAATAATAAATAGAGAATAATCAACAAACAATGACACAATAAAGACATAAATATCTAAAAATATCATAAAATAAATGCAAAAAAATAACACGCGTATACAATGTATATTGTTACAATGACAAAACATACATATCGAAAACGAAGAAAACAAACAACAAATGTGTAAATACACTATAAACAACCCATGAGTAAATATTATACATACCCACAAATGCTATTTAAAATAATCTTTTATATTAGTTATAAAAGAACAATATTCAATGATACAAATTAATATTACAAAAACCTATATAAATAGTAACTCAAACCCCCAAGCCAAACAATATGAATAAACGCTTGAATATTAAACTATAAATATATTGCTCTTAGAAATAATGAAACCAATTGTGAACATACTAAAATAATCTAACAAAACAAAACTTACTGATAAAAACTATATACTGAAAATGTAAAGGATAAGAATATAGTGCATATGTAGAATATTAAAATCATGAACTTATTAAAGTATATCACGAAATACGAACACTATATAATAATTTAGAACATGAGTGAAAGATAGATGATATGATAGAAAACGCACACATACACAATATAGATATGCAAAAGTATATTTTAAATACAAAAAAATAATCTAAATATCAGATATGCTATGTAATGTATGTATGGAGTCTAGAGCAATACAAAACACTTAATGATATGATTTGAACAATTAAAAATGTATAAGTAATGATATATTTTTTTGTGAAAAACATACAATGTAACATTGTGTGTAATACATAAAATAATATAATAAATAATTCAAAAATTAATACAATCAACGATATATATGTCAAATCAAAGAAAATATAGTTGTAAAAATAATAACACATAAAACAGTGACTGATACGGGGAAAGAGAGGTTATACAAAGAGAGGGTAATCGCGAAGCGATGAGACAAGAACCGTGAAAAACTCCGGAATCAAAGAGTGATAAGACAGGAACGAAATGAAATCTATCAAGAAAATAGGATAAGGGCTCATGAATAGTCTCATGGATGAAATATGATATGCATCTAAATTGTCGGTTATATTTTCACTAGAATGAACTCGAGACCGTGACCGGGACCGTGACCTATATGGGCCACCACTAAAACCTATCACGCCCCGCTTCCCAAAATACCAGGGGAATCAGAATGTGAACAAGCCCGCGAAGTGTTAGATTAATGAGAGTAAATAAAAATAACCATTTCTCCTCAACTGAGTACGCTAAGCGTCTGGAAAAAAATACAATGCGAAGTCATAGGTCCCCAATCACAATCAGCAAGAATATCAATAGTACCTCAGACCCGCCCCAGTGCGAAACGTTTCACTGGTGCGTGCTTAGAAATAATCAATAATCACAATATCACCGCTCCTCAGACCCACCCCAGTGTGAAACGGTTCACTGGTGCGAGCCTGAAAATAAACAATAAACACATCCGATCACTACTCCTCAGACCCACCCCAGTGCGAAACGGTTCATTGGTGCGAGCCTGGAAATAAACAACAAACATATCTGATAACATGAACCCAGACCTTCCCATCCCAAGTCCAAGTCAACAACTCATATCTCACGGGTAACTATGGTCAAGCAATACTCGCGATTCTCAACTATAACAATTTATAAATGTTATTAATATGGTGTATCAGAGTCGGGAATCATGAATGTGAATGAGAACAACAGTGCACGATGAATTATAAATATCAATTCAATGAATTTAATAATTTTCCTAAAATGATTCTTTTCACAATTAAATTCTTTTAATTTATAATAATTATTCTAAAATAATAACTTATTAATTCAAATAATCATTTTGCAAAATAATTCCCTTAAAATTTCTTTAATTCCATTTAACGATAAATCCATGCATAATAATCATATAGCAACTAAAATATGCAGATAATTTGTAACATGTATAAAATTTAGACCTGAGCAAGAGAGATCTTGCCTCGGGGTTCGTCGAACGAATCGACGTTGATGGCACGGGTCCGCGGGGTGGATGACTGTGGAGTCGGTGTTCGCGGCGGCGGTCAGACGACGTGCCCAGGCCAGCGGCGATGGGAAGAGGGTCGCGGGGGAGATACAATTCGTCCCAGTCAACCGCGAACTTTCGAAAACTTTGGAGGGGATGGTGTAGGCTGTCTAAAAATCACAATAGATAGTTGATCCCCCATCAAACACCGATGATGGAAGTTATAATCTGACGACTTCCAGAAGGCTACAATTTGAGGACTTTCACTTAGAAGGCTACAATCTGACGACCTTCACGATAACTGATAAAAGCTCCAATTCAACAGCCTTCACAATCAACATCGGGAGTTACAATCTGACGACTCTCATATTTTTAAGGAGCCAAGATGAAGATTACAAGAGGACGATCTGTGCAAAGCTCTAGCAAAAGAGACTACAAATTGACGGTCTCTTCATATTAGAATGCAGATATCTCTCAAACCGTAAGGAATTTGGCGAAATGGAGGAAGTAAACCGAAGCCTCCGGCTCGGTTCGGATGGCCCCGTCTCGTCGAGATAGCCGATTTTCATATATAATTCGTCCAATTCCGACTTACGGTTTGAAAGTTATGATCCGTTCTTCGCAGCAAGTTATGTTCTGAAGTCCGTCTGCAAGACTGGACTTCGTCAGAACATTGGACTTAGCCTGAAGCTCGCCAAGCCCGCCTAAGGTTCGCCTCTGCATTACAGAGTCAAAACGCACAGGTCGAACCAGCGTTATAACCTCAAAACGCAGAGGTTATCCTCGTGATATAACATCAAAACGCAGAGTTTTTAGGCCAACTGTGCGTTTTCAGGCCAACTGTGCGTTTACAGGCTCAACTGTGCGTTTTCAACCTGAAACAGGTCAACTGTGCGTTTTCAGGCCAACTGTGCGTTTTCAGGCCAACTGTGCGTTTTCAGGCTCAACTGTGCGTTTTCAGCCTGAAACAGGCCAACTGTGCGTTTTCAGGCCAGCTGTGCGTTTTCAGCCTAAAACGTCCCAACTATGCGTTTTCAGGCCAACTGTGCGTTTTCAGGCTCAACTGTGCGTTTTCAGCCTGAAACAGACCAACTATGCGTTTTCAGGCCAACTGTGCGTTTTCAGGCTCAACTGTGCGTTTTCAGCCTGAAACAGGCCAACTGTGCGTTTTCAGGCCAGCTGTTCGTTTTCAGCCTAAAACGTCCCAACTGTGTGTTTTCAGGCCAACTGTGCGTTTACAGGCTCAACTGTGCGTTTTCAGCCTGAAACAGGCCAACTGTGCGTTTTCAGGCCAACTGTGCGTTTTTAGGCTCAACTGTGCGTTTTCAGCCTGAAACAGGCCAACTGTGCGTTTTCAGGCCAGCTGTTCGTTTTCAGCCTAAAACGTCTCAACTGTACGTTTTCAGGCCAACTGTGCGTTTTTAGGCCAACTGTGCGTTTACAGGCCCAACTGTGCGTTTTCAGGTCCAGAAACGCACAGTTCGGGCCCAGAACGCTGTTTTCAGCGTTTGACTCGTTCAAGCACGTTTTGAACGGTTCCAGAACCGTTTTCTTCCCAAGATTTTAGGGGATCACTACCCTATCATGGAGAGATTTATGGGGGGCAGTTACACCCCATTAAACCCTCATTAAGACGTTCGGATCGTCAACGGAGAGAAAACTCGACGCGAGCATTCGAGGGAGGCACTCCATCGCCACCGTGAAGAACCCAGTTTTAAACAAAGGGGAGAATCAAATTCATTCTCCTCTCTTTTGTAATCGGAATCCAAATTGTAATTGATTTTCAGAGAAATACAAGTCAATTTTTCTTTCATTGTCTTTTTACTGCAAATTTTCCAACAAACAGATGGTGGCGCTCAGGTGGCCGACGGCTGCTGTAGAGGCGCGGCGAGATATGTTTTGGCGTGGATCTGAGAGGGAGGAGGACGAAGGTGGAGGGCGGACTGACAACTTTGCTACTGGGGGCTGAACGCGATGG
>NC_033795.1:74956872-74960893 GCF_001876935.1 Asparagus officinalis | reverse complement strand
CCTTTCACCAGGCTGTCCTTTCAGCCTAAAACGTCCCAATATGCGTTTTCAGGCCAACTGTCCTTTCACTCAAACTCCCCGCAGCCTGAACAGCAACTATCCGTTTTCAGGGCCAACTGCGCTTTTCAGCTCAACATTCCCTTTCAGCCTAACAGCCAACTGCGTTTCATGCCAGCTTTCTTCCTCAGCCTAAAAACGTAGCCCAACGTGTTTCAGACCACACTGTCGTTCCAGCACAACTGTGCGTTTTCAGCCAAACAGCCGCCAACTGGCCTTTCAGGCCCAACTGTCTTTTAGGCTCAACTGTCTCAGCCTGACACAGGCCCAACTGATGCCATTCAGCGATGTCGTTTTCACCTAAAAACGTGCGAACTTACTATTTTCAGCCAACGGTGGTTTTTAGCCGAACTGGTCTTTACTAGCCCAACTGTGCCCGTTTTCAGTCCAGAACGCACAGCCGCCAGAACCCCATTCTCAGCGTTGACTCGATTCAACACTTCTGAACGCCAAAACCCTTTTCTTCCCAAGATTTATAGGGATCACTACCCCTATCAGCGAGAATTATGGCGCGGGCAGTACAACCCCATCTAAACCCTTATTAAGGAGAAGATTAAGAGGCGTTTCACAACCCCCTAAATCCCCTATAAAATAGGGGGAAACCTCACACTCGAGTTCAGCGCCTTTAATTGCTGACCCTTGGGCACCTTACTCCCATCTTTAGCTTCTGCACCCAACCACGCAACATGCTTTGGAATCAGCGACTTGAACATAACAGCCTTCTTTTGCGAATCCTTTGGCTTCTCTAGCTGAAGCCTTTACACATTATCCGAGCTGCTTAAACACTTCCGGTTCAAATCAACTAACCTTTTTCCAATCGATCAAACTCCGTCCAGACTAACTCAACACTCGAGCATCAGCTTCAAAAATGTTGCTCCTGCAAGTCTTCAACAACCTCCAAGACTCACTCAAACCGTCACGAATTCCAAACCCTTGCCGCAATTCTCTAAAAACCTCCCGTTCACGATCTTCAAACTCGTAAGATCTATTCTCAAACTTTGCCGCACCGCAATCCTCCCACGTCACACATCGTCGAGAGAAGACATCGTTCCAGTCCTCCGACTCACACGCACCTGGCCACCGTCAACGCGAGAACAACTCGACCACATCTCGGCAGGCCCAACATCCATCGGCCACCTGAAAGCAACCCAGTTTAAACAAACGGCAGCACATCAAATTCATCTCCCTCTTTGTAATCGGAACTCCACAATGAAGGATTTCAGAAAATACAAGTCAACATTCTTCATTGCTTCACTACTCCAACATTCTCCAAAAACAGATGGTGCGCCAGATACGCACGCTCGCTGTAAGCAGGCGCGAGATCATTTTGCGCTGATCTGACAGGGGCAGCACGAATGGAGGCCTACTGACAACTTTGGCTCTATGCGCAACCATGCGCATTTGGACTGAGGATGCCGCGTCTTCGACGAATGACGTCACCGTTCTTTACGGCGAGAGTGGACTCAGGCCGTACGAGGCTTTGGTCGTCGGCGCCACAGCTACCCAGCCCAGCGAGCATGTCGTCGTCGGATTACAACGACGCAGAACGGGCGACCGAACATAGAAGATGCATGCGCTGCCGCCTCTCAAGGTCCGTTCGGGTCGTCAAACGACCCCGTTCGGGCGAACAGAACCATAAAAGCACACAGAACAAAAACCAAGCAAAATAAAACTC
This sequence comes from Asparagus officinalis, assembly GCF_001876935.1. NCBI lineage: Eukaryota > Viridiplantae > Streptophyta > Magnoliopsida > Asparagales > Asparagaceae > Asparagus > Asparagus officinalis. Next base: position 74,959,161 of record NC_033795.1, on the reverse strand, counting down.
TATAAATATAAAAAATAATATAACAAAAAATAAGTATATACATTACATATACTATATCATATGTATAATCTATACAAATCATATTATACTATATACCTCATATATATAAGATAATATAATATATAATATCTACTATATATATATATATATATATAGAGAGAGAGAGAGAGAGAGAGAGAGAGAATTAGGGTTTTAAAAATCTGTTTAAAATAATAATAATTACAAAAAAATATAAATAATTATATGAAAATTATCTACACTTTAAAACATACCAATTGTAGTATTATAACCAATAATACGCAATAGTAGAAATAATACAATAAATTGTATAATTAAACAAGAATAATTAATAAAAAATATAATTACTTATATTTAAAATTAAATAATTATGGGATAATTATCCACACAGTAAAACTTACTAGTCGTACTAATATGACAGGTAATACACAACATTAGAAATAATATAATAAATTATACAAATAATACATAATTAATAATACAACGTACTATATAAAATAATATATAATAATACAACATATTATTTAGTAATAGTATCAATAATACAACAGATTAATTTAAAAAAATTTCACCACACAAAATTAATTTATAGCTATTAAAATTATTTAAATAATATAAGATGTAGACTTTTAAATTGTAAAAATTTCTAGAAAATCGAGAAAAATACAAATACTCTTTTAAAATAATAATTAAATATTTTAAAATACTAAAAAATTATTTTAACTAGTATTAAAAATTTACGGTCATTACATAATGTCGGTCTCACCACTCTATGGTCAATAAACTCTTATTGCCATATCTCATAAAGATTAAAATGAGTTTTTGTAATAAAAAACTATTTCTCTAGTGAGATAGAGATATTAACTTTGCAGAATATAGCACCCAATTGTGTTAACATCTATATTTGAGGCACAACCAACATATCAACATATGTAATAGCAATATGGAATGGTAGTGGACAACTTAAAGGAATAAAATGCAACTACACTAATTATATTTTGGTGAGCAATTTGCAACTCCTTGCAGTGCTAGCTCCCTTGCAAATCATGTATTATTACAATCACATATACATAGGACATGCAAGCCCCATTTATATGAAAAAATCATCTCGTAGGATGGGAAATAATATTGCATTGAATATAAAATAAAAGCCATAAATAAAATAACTAAACTAAATAACCATATCCCCCACACCCGAACAAGGGCCTATACCCGTAGGCGTAGCCCATGATCGGTGAGCAAGTGTCTAAACCCGTAGGTGTAGCCCATGCTCGGGGAGGGAAGAGGTCGAAAATAATATTACATTTCTAGCTATATTACATCAATACAATAAATGCAAGAGAATCGTTGTCCACTACCATCCATAAACATAACATCCATGCAAGATGATAAATCATATAACTTAATCAACATTAAGAAATATGCATCTATCTAGTTATGCAACAAATTAGAAAACTAGATAACATAGGGATTATCCTAACTCCAATAGGACTATAATGCTTCTAACATACAACTACACTAGTTGTCTATAAGTGTTTTTCAATATATACAAGTGTTTTTACTCTTAAAAACTTATGAACCAAAAATCATATTTTTGAATCAACAACTAGTATAACTAATGACATAACAACTTGAATAAATTAACTAGTTTCATTAAAACATCTTTTAATTAGACTAGTAATTAGAAGCAAGTAAACAACTTGAATAAATTAACTAGTTTCATTAAAACATCTTTTAATTAGACTAGTAATTAGAAGCAAGTACAAAGACCTCTATGAGTTAGAAGTAATTAGAAGCAAGTACAAAGACCTCTATGAGTTAGATATTCATGTTAAGATTTAATTAGATGGAACAATGGCTCTGATACCATATTGGAAATTCATGTTAAATACATGCAAAATACGCAACAGAAGACTGTATGTATAATAATACTAAGCATGTAGAGAGCATGAAAAATATGGTAGGACCATCCTAATTAAATCTAACATGATCCCTATAAAAAAGAGAGCAACCAAGAGATTTGAAGGCTTACTTTCATAGCACGATTCGATGGTAGATCGAACAGCCCCTAGCTTTTTCTACTTATTGTTGTAAACCTCCTTGTAGTGGATCTTCAAGTCTTCAAGTGAGCTTGATAAAATCGGAGTCTTCTTGAGACACAAGGCAAGATATCCACCCCGGGGTACTTTAAAATCCTATTACTTTCTGTAGGCTGTCTAAAAATCACAATGGATAGCTGAGTCTCCATCGAACACTGATGATGGAAGTTAC
>NC_033795.1:74929831-74955872 GCF_001876935.1 Asparagus officinalis | reverse complement strand
CGGGCCAGCCGCGGATCTTTTGGACAGCCCTAGTTTTAACTACACACTTTGTAGTCACAGCAAATCGTGCTAGAGGAAAATGCAGCAGCATATTACTGCTGATGGAGCTTGATTTACATGGAATATCTATAGCATCCGGAATAAGAATTTAACCCTTAGGACTCGTTTGCTATGAGATTAAAAAAAATCCAGGTTAAGATTTAAAGTGGTAATTATTACTCTAGAAAAATTAGTGGAGAAACATTTCTATGTTTGATATAATCTTTCAACAAGGATAAAATTTAATCTTAGACGGATTTCTTTCATTTTCAACTCAAAAAATTTAAAAATTTAAAAAAAACACCTTGAAAATTCATCTACTTTCCTTTATAACTAAAGGAAAACCCAAGTGTGAACAGTAACATTTCTCAATATCCACGTATTATATCAATTTCTCTTTAACAGTTTCTTTTCTTCTCCCAACTTCCCCATCTTCAGCCACGTTTTGTGGTTTCTTCAACTTCCCCTACAACCCTAACCCTAAAATCCCTCTAAAATCGCTAACATCCATTCATGGATCCCAAATCCATCGATCCCGGGAGCGTCGACGGTGGCGATGCCGACGAGTTCACGATCACTCGCTCCTCCCGATGCTACTCGCTCCTCTCTCCTCTAATCACCATGGTTCTCGAGGTCTGCAATCAATTCATCATCTTATCTTTTTAACTCTTTAGGGTTTTTTACAAACGATCGAAGAGTGAAACTCCCCCAGGCTACGATGATCTGCGTCGACAACTCGGAGTGGATGAGGAACAACGCTTACTCAGCGTCTCGATTCTAGACGTAGGCCAAGATTTTCTCTTTCCCAATCCTCAAAGTCCCTGTTGATTGGAAGAAGTGATGCTAGAAATTCTTGCTTGCGCCGCTTCTCTTCATTCAGTGGAAGAGGTAAAATTCAAAATTTTTGATTGATTGTGTGAATTTTGATTCAAAATTTCTATTTTCCTTGGAATAAGCTTCATGATTTTTTGTGATGATTTTTAATTTATCATGAAAGGTACGCTTTTAATTGCATGATATTCTTATTCATGACTATCTCCTCTATGAAGCCCTTAATCTTATCACCTCTTATAATTATAATTTTGCTCACGTTTTTAATTGCAATTCTAATTTTAAGTTTGATGATAGGTACCCGGTACAATTAGAGAAAAGAGGTACTTTCATCAATTGGTTTAATTTTTATACTAATGTTGTGGGGATTTTTTTGGGGACTCTCATCGTGTGGTTACAAGAGAATATCAGCTGGTCGATTGGATATAGTGTTGCGACGCTTTGTTTGGCTTTGGCCATAGCGAGCTTTTTTGTATGGAACACCAAAATTTCCAAATGCAGGAACCGAGGGGTATCCATTTATCTCTTCAGGATACTAATAATTCCAGGTAGGCGAAAAATCTGTTTTTGTGTTGGCCATGATACAAAGATTGATATGTATTTGAGTATGTCTGATTTAAAATGCCTCAAATTTGAGGATTCAAGAACTTGGTATCACAACCAACACCACGCTAGGTTCTTCTATTGGATATACATGCCTTTGCTATGCTTATTATCATGGCATCACATGTCGAAAACACGCCATCCGTTGCTGAAATTAATCTCGAAGAGCCAGACTGCAGAGGATTTCAAAAGGAGCCCTTCACACTGGACAGAGTTGTCACTTGATCATTTCATTAATATATAGTGTTATTTATCCCCTGTGTTTTGTGTCCAGCAGATTGATTGACAAAAATGCAGATGCATTCATCTCAGACACAAGGGTCTTAAAAGTCCTACAACTGAACGAACGGGCACCATAGATACGCACATCAAGGAGTTTATAAGATTATAGTTCTAATTTGGGTAACAAGCATTTTCTACTCAGTTTCGTACGCACAGGTCGAAACAACCTTCAACGAGCAAGGGGAGTCAATGCACACAAGAATCAAATCTTTCTCCATCCCTCCTGCGTCTTTCGCAACATTTGAAATCGTAAGCTTCGTGTTTTGGGCTTGCCTCTATGATGCAGTTATCCCCCTTGCACTAAAAAAGCTCTCTTTTAAGAATGGGCATCAGTTATCTCTTCATGATATCAACAATGGTGATAGCTGCAATTATAGAATCAAAGAGACTGAAAAGTCACAATATGCGTGGATTATGGCAAACTCCTCAGTATTTCATGGTTGCTGCTTTTGAGGGGTTGTATTATGTTGGGCAGCTAGAGTTCTTCTATGACCAAGGTCCTGGTTTGATGAAGAGCTTTTCGACGTCGATGTCATTGCTCACGCTCGCCATCGGTGGTTATTTGAGCTCCGTCGTGGTTATGATTGCTTCGTTTGAGACGAGCGGCGGGAGGAGAGGAGGAGGGGTGGATATCTCATGATCTTGATGAAGGGCATCTTGACTATTTCTTCAGGTTGTTGGCTGCAACATGTGTTGTCATTTAGGAAAAATCTTTTTGTATTAGGCCTTTTTATCTTTATACTTTTTTCTAGCTATTTCTTGGTTTATAAACTTACCAGTATATTATGATTACTTCTCCCTTAACTAATTCTTAAATGACTACATATTTATAGTTTAATTTTATTAAATATAGCTTTTGGGTTCATTGTTTTTTGATTAGATTGTGGAATTGTATTTAGGTAGCTGAATTGAGCAATATAAATTTTATGTGGTTTACTGAAAATATGAAGCCCTTTGTAGGTTATAATACAAATTTTATATGATTTAATACAAATTAGATTGGTGATTTAAATTTCTTTTAACAACCAAAGTTGAAGGATTATTATCATGCTAATGTGGTTTAGTGAACCACTTCGACAAGCAAATGAATATTTCATAGAGCAAATCATTGACCGTTAATTATTAATTATTAGCATTGAAACCATGTTTATAAAGTATAAGATAATTTTAAGATAAATTTTACGTGACAAACTGTAAAAATGATGTACGTGGGGAAAAATTACGCACAAAAATAATCTATAAAGATGACGTGCTTAGCACGGGATGAATACTAGTAACATACAAATAACACAACAATTTCAAACTTTACAAACAGCCACATAAAATTTTGGTTTTAGAAGAAAACACCTTGAAAGTTTTAAATATTGCAAAAAAAGCTGAAAATTCAAAAATTAAAAAAAAACATAAAATTTTCAAACCGAATATGGTACAAAAAAAATTTAAGAACTACAAACACCTCCCTAAAAATTTTGAAATTTATAGAAAATACGCTAAAACATTTAAAAGTTACAAAAAATACCCTTAAAAATTTAAAATCACAGAAAAACCAAAAAATTTTAAAACTTCGTATAGTAAATTGAAAATCTAGGATTACAACCAGCCACTTAAAAATTATAGAATTTATAAAAACACCCAAACACTTTCAAAAGTTACAGAAAACAAATTCTAAACCTAAAATTTATAAAAAAATACCATGAGAATTTCAAATCTACAACTAGTATACTAGAAAACTACGAACTATAAGTGGCCCTCTAAAAAATTTTAACTTCACACAAAAGACCCTAAAAGTTTCAAAAATTGTTAAAATCATCCTAAAAAAATTGAAATTATAAAAAGGACCCTCTGCAACTTTTTATCTTTTTAGTGTATTTCTTGTAAATGTTAAAAATTGTAGGGTGTTTTTTTATAACTTTTTTACTTTTAGGTTTTTTTGCAAATTCAAACATTTTTAAGTGGCTATTTGTAATCCTAGATTTTCAATCTACTATTTGGAGATTAAAATTTTTAGGGAATTTCTAGCAAATTTTGCATTTTTAGTGTTTTTTGCAACTCTTGAAAGTTTTAGGGTATTTTTTGCAAATTAAATATTTGTAGGTTGCTATTTTTAATTCTTATATTTTTCAGTGTGCTATTTTTGGTTTGATGTTTTTAGGGACTTTTGCAAATTTTAAAATTTTGAGGGTATTTTTTGTAAGTTTTAAAAATATTGAGGTGTTTTATACAAATCCCAAAACATTTAGGGGGGTATTTGTAATTTTAAGATTTTTAGTGTACTATTTTTAGGTTTAAAATACTATGTTTGATATAATCTTTCAACAAGGATAAAATTTAATCTTAGACGGATTTCTTTCATTTTCAACTCAAAAAATTTAAAAATTTAAAAAAAACACCTTGAAAATTCATAACATACAAATAACACAACAATTTCAAACTTTACAAACAACCACATAAAATTTTGGTTTTAGAAGAAAACACCTTGAAAGTTTTAAATATTGCAAAAAAAGCTGAAAATTCAAAAATTTAAAAAAAAACATAAAATTTTCAAACCGAATATGGTACAAAAAAAATTTAAGAACTACAAACGTCTCCCTAAAAATTTTGAAATTTATAGAAAATACGCTAAAACATTTAAAAGTTACAAAAAATACCCTTAAAAATTTAAAATCACAGAAAAACCAAAAAATTTTAAAACTTCGTATAGTAAATTGAAAATCTAGGATTACAACCAGCCACTTAAAAATTATAGAATTTATAAAAACACCCAAACACTTTCAAAAGTTACAGAAAACAAATTCTAAACCTAAAATTTATAAAAAAATACCATGAGAATTTCAAATCTACAACTAGTATACTAGAAAACTACGAACTATAAGTGGCCCTCTAAAAAATTTTAACTTCACACAAAAGACCCTAAAAGTTTCAAAAATTGTTACAATCATCCTAAAAAAATTGAAATTATAAAAAGGACCCTCTGCAACTTTTTATCTTTTCAGTGTATTTCTTGTAAATGTTAAAAAATGTAGGGTGTTTTTTATAACTTTTTTACTTTTAGGTTTTTTTGCAAATTCAAACATTTTTAAGTGGCTATTTGTAATCCTAGATTTTCAATATACTATTTGGAGATTAAAATTTTTAGGGAATTTCTAGCAAATTTTGCATTTTTAGTGTTTTTTGCAACTCTTGAAAGTTTTAGGGTGTTTTTTGCAAATTAAATATTTGTAGGTTGCTATTTTTAATTCTTATATTTTTCAGTGTGCTATTTTTGGTTTGATGTTTTTAGGGACTTTTGCAAATTTTAAATTTTTGAGGGTATTTTTTGTAAGTTTTAAAAAGATTGAGGTGTTTTATACAAATCCCAAAACATTTAGGGGGGTATTTGTAATTTTAAGATTTTTAGTGTACTATTTTTAGGTTTAAAATATTTTCATAGGTTGTTGTAAATTTTGAATTTTTAAGGGTGTTTATTACAATTTTAAAAGTTTAGGGTATTTTTACATATTCTAAAAATTTCAAGGAATTTTGTAATTCATAGATTTTCAGTGTTCTATTTTAGGTTTGAAATTTTTAAGCTTAGTTACTAATAGAATTGTAATTATGGAGTAAAGCTCCCATAAACTTAAGTAAATGAAAGCTCTTTGTCAACCAACGTTTTTGTCCTTTAATTTTATATTGAGATTTATGATAGCATGTAATACTAATGAAGGCACAAATCTCAAAGATATCATTGATGTGTAGCACAAAGCTCAAAGCATAATGAAGGAATAAAAAATTTGATGGACAAGTGCTCCTATCCCCTTAAGCTTATAGGATATGATTCTTGAATTTTGAGATGTAGATCTTCAAAATATTCTATGTATATATCATTCTTAGAGAAACCCTAGTCTTTTTGAAGGTGGAAAATCTAAAATAGATTGTACGTACAAATTTGGGGAACCACAACCCTCTTTATAACTGTTATTAGTTATTCATAATTATTAATTCAGCTCATCATAAAATTAATAATTATATTTTGGTCTCTACACATAGGAGACTCATACTTTAATTATACATTAAAAGCTCAAACCCTAAATTAGATCACTTTAATGGGCTAACCTTGATTGATAACACATAATACATATTTATTTAATATATTGGCCAATATATTGAATTTAAATCCAACAATCTTCCACTCGGGCTTTATATGTTATTGTATAAATATGAATTATGATATAACCTTATGAGCTCATGAATTTTGCTATCAAACAATATGCAATCTTAATAATCTCGTCTATCAGTTATATTAACATAGGATCAAAGCGACCTTCATTGTATTTGTCACAACTAGACCCATCAATGGTTACATATATCAATACAACCAACAACACAGATCAAACATGGATGTGTAGCATGAAAATTTCATGTAGTATGATCTTAACATGCCTATTTCCAACAGGTCCACCTTAAAATCTTAGTGAGATCTCATTCCAAAAATCAGAGTGAATATGAACTGAATACTTTATACTACAGTAAATAACCATACAATATCCATAAAATCCTAATAAATATGTCTATAAATAAAATCATCTAAAATACAAACTCCCACTAAAATGACACATCCTGAAGAGATAAAACATCCATATGAGTAGTGTGCTCATGAAAGACCTTGAGTGGTAATCTCTTAGTCAGTGGATCTGCAATCATGAAGTTTGTCCCAATGTGCTCTATAGACACAAGTCCACTCTGAACTCTTTCTTTAACAACTAGGAACTTGATGTCTACATGTTTTAACTTTGTCGAGCTCCGGCTGTTGTTAGAATAAAACACCGCTGACTTATTGTCATAAAATAATTTAAGTGACATTTCAATGCCACCCAAAATTGGCAGCCCAATAACAAAATTTCGTAGCCATATTCCATGATTAGACACCTCATAACATGCTACAAACTGAGCTACCATGATGGATGAAACTATGAGTGTCAGTTAGCACTCTTTCAAGAGGTAGCTCCTCCAGCAAGCAGGTAGATATAGCCTGAAATAAATTTCATGCTATCTTGACATCTAGCAAAATTAGGGTCAGAATATCCAATGATCTCTAATTGGTTCGACTTTCCATATGTGAACATGTATTCTTTTGTTCTCTGTAAATACCTCAAGACTCGCTTGGCTGCTTTTTAGTGATAGATTTTAGGATTACTTAAATATCTGCTCAACATTCTAACCACGTACGCAATATCTAGACGTGTACATACTTGAGCATACATTAGACTCCCTACTGCTGACGCATTAGGAATCTGTTGCATCTCTTTAACCTCAAAATCATTCTTGTGGCATTGATTGAGACTGAATTTATCTCCCTTAGTCATATGGGTATCACCTGGTTTACAATTTTGCATGCTAATTCTTTTAAGAACCTTCTCGGTATAGCTCTTTTGTGATAACCCAAGTATGTCCTAAGAGCGATCCTGGTGTATTTGTATGTCCAATACAAAAGAGGCATCCCCAAGATCTTTCATCTCAAATTTCTTTGATAAAAATCTCTTGGTTTTATGCAATAAGCCTATATCGTTACTGGCAATCAATATGTCATCGATATATAAAACCAGAAAAATATGTTTACTCTCATTGAACTTGTGGTATACACAATCATCGATTATATTCATCTCAAAACCAAATAAGATGATAACTTGATGAAACTTGTAATACCACTGGCGAGAAGCTTGCTTAAGCTCATAGATGAATTTCTTTAATTTGCAAACTATCTTCTTTGAATCTCTCGGTACAAAGTTTTTTGGCTGCACTATATAAATTGTTTATCAATGTTACCATTGAGAAATGAAGTCTTTACATCAATGTGATGTAGCTCAATGTCAAAATGTGCCACAAGTGTCATTATTATCTTGAAAGAGTCTTTCGATGAAACCGGAGAGAAACTTTCTTTATAGTTGATGCATTCTTTCCGATAAAACCTGAGAGAAAGTCTCTTTATAGTCGATACCTTCTTTCTGTATAAAATTTTTAACGACAAGACGAGCTTTGTACCTCTCTACATCACATTTGAATCCTTCTTGGTTTCAAATATCAATTTACAACCAATGAGCTTCACACCTACAGGCAATGGGACAAGAACCCAGACGTCATTGTCCTTCATGGACTTTATCTCCTCATTCATGGTACATATCTACTGTTGAGACTTAGAACTTTTCATGGCTTGCTGAAAATTAATAGGATCATCTTCCACCATGCCGACGTCATCCTCATGCTCTTGGAGAAATATAATGTAATTATTTAGAACCGTACTTCTCATTGCTCTAGTGGATCTTCTTAATGGCATAGGTTCTTGAGGTGGTAGAGTTTGTTCTTCTGAAATCATTTTTGAAATGAAAGTTTCTATGATATTGTCTTGATTTGGATCTGTTTCTTAAACAATGTTAGAAATAGGAGCCTGATCAATGTCAATAGCAGCTATGAGAATATTAACATATTCCTCTTCAAAGACAAAGTCTTTAACCTTATCTCCCCCGTAAACTCAACATCCTCAAAGAACTGAGTGTTTTCCATCGTAAATATTGACTTGGAAGCAGGATCATAAAATTTGTAACCCCTGAATCCCTCAGAGTAACCAACAAAGTAGCAACTGACCATTCTAGAGCTCAACTTCTTTTCATGTGGCCTATAAGGCTTAGCATCAATTAGACATCCCCAAATGTGCAGATGCTTCAGACTAGGCTTTTTACATGTCCAAAGTTTATAAGGGTTTTGGCAGTTGCTTTAGTGGGTACTCTATTGAGTATGTATGCAGTTTTTAATACTTCTCTCTGAAAAGATTCTGGTAAGTTAGAGTGACTAATCATACTCTTTACTATGTCCTTAAGTGTTCTGTTTCGTCTTTCAGCAACATCATTTATAGTAGGAGAACCACCATTGAGGGTAGGAGAAACATGCATAATGTACTATGAGATGATACTGCACTCTTCTAGAAATTTAGAAAATGGTCCTGTATGTTGTTCACCTAAACAGTCATACCTACGACAATTCTCACCACAACGGTCAGGTCTGACGCTTTTGATACTTTTGTTGAGTTGGTTCTCAACTGCAGTTTTGTAAGCTTTGAACATGTCCAGTGGTTAGGATTTTTCATGTATGAGATAATGGTAGCCATAACGTGCAAAATCATCTATGAATATGATAAAAATATTATTGACCATTTCAAGAAACTGTAGGAAAAGACCACAAATGTCTATATGTATCAGTTCTAAGACATATGTAGCCTTGTTGGCACTAAATCTCTTTATGTTTGCTTGTTTCTCCTTTATGCAATTAGTACAAATTTTAAAGTTTGTAAAATCAAGGGGATCTAGAATCACATTTAACACAAGTCTCTCAATTCTCCTTTTAGAGATATGACCTAATCTCTTGTGCCATAACGAATCGGAATTCTCATTGGTCAATTTTCTCTTTACATCTCTAGTGCTTAATTGCAAGGTTTCATGATATGAAGCAAATATATCAATCAAATAAAGATTATTAACATAAGATAAAGAACTGGTACCAACCAAATTTAAATTTAAAAAAGGACTAAACTTGTCATTTCTAAAAGAACAAAAGTAACTAAATTTATCTAATACAAGAATATAAATCAAATTCCATCTAAATGACGGTACTACATAAGCCTCTTTCAAATCCAAATAACAGCCAAACTTTAACAATAACCTAAATGTCCCAGTTATCTCAATTTCAACCTCCTTGCCATCACCCATATAGATGTATCTTTCACCATCACTTGGGTTTTAGTAGGTCAGGCAATCCTACATAGATACACTGATATTAGTTGTGGCAACAAAATCTAACCACCACATGTATCTAGGTACTAAAGATAAATTAACCTCAGAATAAACAAAATTGAAAAGTGTACCTTTTTTGCACATCATGCGTGATAGTTGGTATAGTTTTCTTTTTATGTCCTATAATTCCACAGAAGAAACAACTATCTCCATTGTTTTCCTTGTGTTATTTCTTTTGTTGTTAAGCTTCTACAGCTTCCTTATTGTTCCTTGTGTTATTTCTTTTCTGGTTAAGCTTCTGCAGCTTTCTTATTGTTCATTCTTTTCTTCCCTTTGTCCTTAAAAGTATTAACCAAATAAGCACTTTCTGTTTTTTTTTCTTGCTTCAACCTTTCCCCTTCTTGCACACAATGTGAAATGAGCTCATTAAGAGACCAAGTCTCCTTTTGGCAATAGTAGGTCACTTTAAATTGACGGATGTGGAAAGAGATATAAGAAGCAAATGCACAAGCAAGTACTCAGAGAGTTCAAACTTAAGTGCTTTCAGCTTTGAAGCAGTGTGAGACATCTCCAAATGTACTTCCCGATGTTCCATTTTCCTCTATATCTCATTGAGATACGATTTGCCAGTAATGTACTAGTTTCAACATTTTTTTGTGGTAAACATTTTCTCAATATCCTCGAGGAACTCTTTAGCAATAATTATCTTCTCAGACATGATGCCCCTGAATGCTTCTAGAATGGCCCTTTTCATGGTCATCATACACATGCGATTTGACTTCTTCCACCTCTTTGTCCCTTTTCTCATCAGTAAAATTTTTATCCGTAAGAGATGCAGGAGAAAGGAAGCCTTAACGCAAGATTGATATCTATGACTCCAATAACTATCATAAAGTTCTCTTGCAATGACTTGAAGTTAGTGACATTTAGTATAGGAATGGAATTAATGTTGGTAGTGATGTTTGAAGCAGAGCTAATAAATGAATCAGAGAACAACATAGGAAAATAAATAAGCTCACATAAGAAACCAAATCAAAATTTATGAATTCCAAATTGACAATACTCATCTCAAGATACCTAACACAATATTAATATTTAGTCTTTGAATAATAATATTAACTTATAAGTGGTATTCTTGGTGTAGTGATCAAACATTAACAATAAGACATGTCTAACAATAAACCTTTCTTTGGACCGGTTTATTGTTCACATATTAAACCAAATAATTGTCACATATTTATCACGACATGTATGCATATGATTTATTCAAATATCGGCCCTCCTTTGGGATGATTAATATTTGCATAAACCATATGCACACTACCATTTGATGTTTAAAATAAATTGTTTTATACAAGAGAGGCTACTTTAGTAACATGTTGTTTCAATCAATTCTTTTCAACACATCATATACTTTAATAAACTTTAATACTAAAATTTTGAATTCAATAAATAAGTAAAAACTAAATTCCAAACAAAAAATATATATTTCTAAAGTTTGGATCCAAAGACATTATATATGCAAATGGGACGTAAAATAAAAAAAATAATAATAACAATCCAAAATCCAAACGTAAGCCCAACGTTGCAGACGGGTCTAACTCTTAAAAAAAGGCCTAATACTTCATTTCTGGGCTGCCTGTTTCCCCTCTTGTTTTCAAGGAATGGGCCAGTTAAGGGGGGCGGCCCACTTAGGTTTTTTTAATGAGAATGGGCCTGTTGAAACAACAGTCCTCTTGAAAAACAATGTCTGCACTGTAGTGGCAGCGGTAGAAAACGTATTTCTGTAGCAAAGGCTCTTTTTTTGCCCGCACTGTAGCAAAAATGTAACAAGAATATGTTTTCTTTGCAGGCACTGTGGCGGCCACTGTAACAAAATTCTTTTATCCCACCGATATTGTAACAACACTGTAGTAAAAATTCTTCTAAAATTTTCAATCAAACATGAAACCCTAATCAATTTCAAGATTGTTCATATCAAACTATTGAGATAAATAAGAAGATGCAGAATCATGTTAGACCCTAGAGGGGGGGTGATTAGGGTCTTATGCTAATCTAATTCCAATTAAAAGCTAATTAAAATTATGTTGATCAATTTGATCTTGCAAGAAGAAATATGATATGGATATGAACAATAATGATGAATAAAATATACGCTAAGCAAAACACAAACACACGATATGTTTACGAGGTTCGGTCACCACGACCTACGTCCCCGCTCCTTACCTCGAGGAGATATCCACTATCATAATCCGGTTTGGAAGCCGGAACTTCTACACACTCGGTTTACAAGATCACCGAAAACTCTCACACTACACAAACACTATGCAATCACACTTTACACACTAAGTGTAGGAACCTACCCCGTGTCCTCCTCCTCAAGTGCTCGATTACAACCTCTCCCTAGGTTCGTCAATCGACGCCACTCCTATTGGATTCGACCCCGTGTCTCGCCTCACAATTCTCTCGGTGTACAAGTGTATTACAAGTGATTCTCACAAATAAAAGTTAAATACAATGATTTGTTCTCAAATAACAAGTGAGAACACAATGAAGCTCACACTCACTAAATCACACCTCACAACCCACAATATATAATATGGAAATATCAAGCTCAATAAGTGTGTGTGATAATAGTGAATGAAACTCAATAAATATAACTCAATGAATATAGCTAAACAAATGAAAGTGAAACAATAAGCTATATAAAGAAGAGTTTAGAAAACTTCTCAATGGACAAGAAGAGCTGAAGAAATGATGATCCCCTTGAAATTCACATGGCTCTTTAGCATCCATTCATTTGAGCATGCTTTCGACTTGTTCTCCTTGGCGGATCAAGTCTTTCCATGAGCGAGATTCAACATCGCCCATATTAGAGAGTATGTCGATAGAGGGATTATTCTGGCATATCCCGATGAGGGTGGCCTCAGAAACTCGATCACATGTATGTAGCAATTGGTTCCTGAATCTCTTGACAAAGCTGCTTACAGACTCTGTCTTCTTTTGCTCTTCGACTAGCAGAGTGACCATAGATACTTTTGTATCATCATCGAAGAATCTGTCCATGAAGATGTTGGCTTTCTTGTTTTGATGATGATTTACAAACAATTTACTACTAATGTTGTTTGTCTAGTGTTTGTGCATTCCTATGTTTTGTAGACAAACAACGTTGTTGGAGGATGGATGGAATAGAGCTTCAACGATCATATCCAAAGGAGGTTGGCGGAATGTCGGGTTGAAGCCTATACAATTCAAGTTAAAGATCAAGTTCAAGCTTCATCCGCATGTGTACCAAGTTGAGCTACAATGAAGATCAAGATCAAGCTTGGGTAATCTAGTTTAGATTTTATATTATGTGTGTTAAGTACGTTAAGCTCAATATCTATACACACACATTTTATTGGTTTCTTCGTATATATATATATATATATATATATATATAGTCATATATATATGTATAAGTTTTGGTTTCTATGCATATATATAGTTATATATACATACATGTGTTTTGAGTTTTTATGATTATATATATGAAATTATATATTTCATATTTTCTATTGTGTTTTTGAAAACATTGCATAGAATATGCAATTTTGTGAAAATATTGTATTCTTAGTTTATAGACTTCAATATCAGTTTATACATGTTTTACTAAGTCTATAAAAACATTTCACAAAGTTTCAAAAGTTGGTTTATGTCAAAACATCAAAATTCAAGTATCTCATATTTTCATGTTTTGGACTAGTTTGTAAAATGATGATATTTTTCATTTGGGAAGTCCTTTTTGATAACCAATTATTGTAGCATGTTTATTATCATGTCTACAATCATTCTCCAAAGTTTTACATTTTTTGGAATTTATTTGATATTTTTAAACAGTGTTTTAAAATCAGCTTTGTTTTTCTGGGATGTCAGTTTTCGGTCGACCGGTACGGTCGACCGGTCAATTGACCATTCGGATTTTCAAGGTTGTTCGCGGTCGACCGGATTTTCGGATCGGTCGACCGAATCATTTTTTCGGTCGACCGAATCGTTATCAGGTCTCCCAACGGCTATTTTTCTAGCCATTGCAGAACTTCTGTTTTGGGCCTTTTGGTCATTTTGCTCTGGTTTTTGCTGAGAGACGGGGTCGAATCCAAGCGGTCGACCGAATCATTTTTTCGGTCGACCGAATCGTTATCAGGTCTCCCAACGGCTATTTTTCTAGCCATTGCAGAACTTCTGTTTTGGGCCTTTTGGTCATTTTGCTCTGGTTTTTGCTGAGAGACGGGGTCGAATCCAAGAGTAGTGGCGTCGGTTGACGTGCCTAAGGAGAGGTTGTAACCGAGCACTTGAGGAGGAGGACACGGGCTAGGACCAACACTTAGTGTGTGAGGTGTGATTACATAGTGATTGTATTGTGAGGTGTAAACATTGTTCGGCTTCCAAACCGGATTGTGTTAGTGGATTTCTCCCCGGGAGTGGGGAGCGGAGACGTAGGACGGAAGGTCCGAACTCCGTGATCATATCTTGTGTTTGAGTGTGCTTTGGCGTTTATTTATACTTGTGTTTATATTTCTTATCGCCATTGTCATTAGCTCATTATTTATATGATCCACTATCTAGTTCACATTGTTTACCCCTTGTGTTAGTTTATATATCCTTGCATATATATATATTTCATCATATAGGATATATCTCATTGTTTACATTGCTTATCCTAGCTCATAATTCTTGTGGTATTTCATACTTGCTAGGATAACTTGTTAATTAAGTTTTAATTGGCATTTAATCGGTTTAGATTAGCATAAGACCCTAATCACCCCCCCTCTAGGGTCTAACAATTGGTATCAGAGCTTGGTGCTCTTTGATTTAAGGTCTAATCGCCTTGAGTTAAAGATCCAAGTTATTTTTTTGTGCTAATCTTGTTTTGATTGCATTTGTATCTTGCTTGCATACATTTTCTTATTATGGACATACATTATGCATCTTGTTTAGGCCTTGATCCTGTTGTTGCTCCTAAAATAAATAATCTCCCCTATGACCAATGGTGTTCTAGATTTAACATATTTGTTAGATCTGGACAATCAGATTTATGGGAAGTTATTGAAAATGCTTATATTATACCCACTTCGGAAAAATCTAAGTGGAGTAGCAATGATAAAAGAATGTTTAATATGAACAAGCTTTTATTAGAATATTTGCTTAATGCCTTTGACTCATCCTTTTCTAACAAATTTGTTCATTTTGATAGTGCTTACAATTTATGGAAATTCATAGAAGCACATCAAGGCAACTTGGAGGAAATCCAACGTAGTTTGGAGGATTATTCTTCAAGTGAGTGTGGAGCATCATCATGCACACGGCCACTAGGCGATAGCCCTAGTGTGGTAAGCGATTCGGAATCCGATAGTGATATATCCATCAATGAACTCGCTTGTGCATATGATAGATTAATGCATGCCTATACTAAGTTGCATAATAATTTTATAGATTTGAAAAGCAAGCATGTTAATTTGAAATCCGATCATGAGTTGCTAGGTTCCAAATTTGATGTCATTGCAAAAGAAAATACTATGCTTAAAGAAAACAATGACTTATTAAATTTGGAAAATGAAAAATTGACCTCATCCATTTCTAGCTTATCTCATGCTAAGAACAATGCCATATTAGAAGTAGAGAACATTAGAAATGAGTTTAATTCTTTATGTTCTACTTCTAATGCTAATGCATATGTGCCTAATGATGAGTTGAATAATATTAAAAATAGAATATCATCCTTAGATTCAACTCTTAAATCATGCATTGTCAATAATAACAAGCTTATGGACATGTGTGCTAAATCTCATGCTAAAACATCTAAACATCCTATTCATCATGCACACGTGTATAGTAAAGTCTACAAATGCACAAATTGCGGTCGTAAAGGCCATCTTGCTAGATTTTGCTATGATGCACAAAAACCCACTAAGGCTCATATTAATCCTTCTTGTGCATCTCATCAAGCTTCATCATCACAAATTTCACATACACATGCACATACTCATCATGTTCATCATAAGCATGCTCATGTGTTTAAATGTGATCATTGTGGTCGATTTGGTCATTTGGCCAAATTTTGTTTTGATTTAAAAAGAGTTTCACATTTGCAAAATAATTTTAAAAGATCATCCATGTTTGCAAATGTTTCTAATGTTTCTCGTGCACATGTTTATGGTCGCCAAAATCAAATGGGCCTCTTTCATTGCACTAATTGCAATCGGAAAGGTCACTTACACAATTTTTGTTTTGACCGTGTTCGTGCACCATATGTGCCCAAGAGGGTTCATAACCCTAGGGCTTTGAGCTTCAATGATAGGGGTCATGTCCCTAAACCTTTTGGTACCAAAATTACTTGGGTGCCAAAACAAAATTGATTTTAAACCAAGAATTTTAGTATTTTTATTTTTCTTTGTCTTGGTTTTAAAAATTATGTTTTAAAATCTTTTGGTTATGAAAACAATTTTTCTTTAATCAAATCTTTTGTTTTCATGATTATTAGTTTTGATTTTAAATAAGAGGTTTGTGTTTATATAACCCTCCGGGTTTATTGGGTGTTTATTCCCAAATCATGTTTACCGGATGCTAAAATAATTATATGGGTTAGAACAAGCTTAAGAGCTTGATATATTGTTGCCTCTCATAAAATTCTTTTCTCAAAAATTGTGTTTTGATTTGTTGCTTTTGAATTCATTATAATTCACTTATATGATGATATTTATGTATAATGGATGTTCTAATATAATTATAACATATTGGATCCTATTATAAAGTGAGCATACCAAAGAGTTAGAATGTCATACTGTCGATAGTCGTTGATTCGATGGAAGATCGAATAACCCCTAGCTCTTGCTCTTTTTGTAGTAGAAATCTCCCTTGTATGTGGATCTCTAATGTCTTCAAGTGGCCTTGATAAATAATGGGGTAGAGTCTTCTTAATGACACAACGGCAGATATCCACCCCCGGGGGGGTTCTTGAAAATCCTACTACCCTCTTACTCAAAGATGTAATAGTTTAGTAAGAGCGAGAGCTTCTTTATTTCTTATGGAATAAAACACTTAGCCAATTTTTCGTATTAACCTTTCCAAAGACTAAAAAGTAGCTCATATTATAGAGTGAAATGTGTTCATGATATTGAATGACTCAATCCTATGAGTCACTGCAATTGAATCATCAAAAATTAACTGATTAATCAATGTGAGCTCACATGCATAGCTAATTACATCTATTCACCTCCTACTAGTCGCTGACATATTCGTTTAGTTATCTAACTTCATCAACCTAACTTAATAGCTAAGTCAATCCATTCGCATGCTCCAATTCCATACCTACTAGCTGCACCACTACATCTCATGCATCTCCATACTATATATCCATGTCGATGATTGATCGCCTTATTTTCACTACTTATGATGGCATCATAATTTTACCGAAATTATTATCACTAATACAGTTAATTTCATAAATACGGTAATATTAGTATATATTCCAAATCTTTAATTACATTAGTCACTATCATGACCAAATAAATCAAAGCAGTTGACCAAATTTTAGTTCAACTGTTGACCAAAAGTCAACTAGGTTGAACTAAAAGTTAACTTTATGGAAAAATACTGGAATTGCATTTCCTAGCACAATAGCATTCCGATGTTTTACCGATATACATACTGTTTATGTGTCATCCGGTAAGAAATCATATATTGCGCTATTCAATCATACGCAATCACTCCATAAATTTGTGTTCATAGGATTCAGTTTACGCGCTCTGGTGTGACTCTAGGGCCAATAAAAAACTCGGTTATTAGTGGAATCATATCCATAAGTACAACAGAGTGTAGCTACACATGATAAGGGGACCACCTTGGGTATAAGTTGTGATTAAAAGGTCTGCAGCATGGCTTACTTCAAATTTTTATCATGGGGACCACTCAATGATAATACCGTACAGTCTGCGTGTCTTTCGTTCAAACCATGTCCAAACTATTTTGGAGGGCTAGGGGTATGGCAAAACTGTTCAAATACCTAATACTTTGATTTTGTAATATGACTCCATGACTCGAAGTTTTCCAGACTATTAGTTATATCAAATTTTTGAATTATATTATTGACGTAATCAATCCCTGCATTTCTCATATCTACTTATATTGTCTCGGCGAATTGTAACCCAACAAGAACCGTTATGCACATATATTCAATAAGAACTTGTGGTTAGGTGATAAAGTCTAAAATTACAAATCTTAGACTGACATATGAAGCATATTTGCAACTCATTGCCTCAGAGTAAAGAGGACTACTTATGTTTACTATATCACTTGTAGGAACTTTCTATTTTTTTTTGACACGTTAAGTATATCCTTTAACCAATAAACTAAAGATGTTTTCTCGTTGCGGATCGGTTCGTTCCAGTCAATTCATTCACTTATAATGTGCAGTCACCTGTATTATCTTTATCTTGATGTCTCACATTCAATTTGATCTAATGAGCATTGATCATCTCCTTTCAAATATGGAGAAATAACAGTTATACATAAAAATGTTGATGTCTATCTTCAACACTTCATTCAAACTTAGGGAAACAATTTAGAATATACTTTTGTTACGCTAATCAGTATCTCTTCATTATTTACGATTCCCACTATCGGATAAATGTCTGATCAGTCTAGTTATTTATTTTCTCCAAAGGGACATTATTCTGTTGATCTTTTAGACAGCATACAGATAAATCTGACCCAAAATAGATACTATCATTCGAACAAGTTATGTTATTATTATTATAGTTCCTTGTTACATCCTTTTTTTTTTTTTTTTCGGCACCGTATATTCTAACAATATATACCCTCACTAGAGAATTCTCAGCAAAATCCAAACAAAACTGACCAAAAGCCCAACAACAGAAGTTCTGCAACGGCTAGAAAAATAGCCGTTGGGCGTGAGACCGATAACGATTCGGTCGATTATATTTTTTTTTCTTTTTTTTTTTTTTTTTCGATCGAACTGGTTTTATTTATGCCACATATATCTCTCAGTTTATCATCGGTCGACCGGGCGGCCGGACCGATATAGAAATCGAAAATTTGGTCGGCGTACGGTCGACGACGACTCCTGGAAAACTTACTTGAGAAATGATCATTTGACCGGTCGCACCGTACCGGGTCGACACCGAAAACTGACATTCCCAGGAATTAAACAAAGCTGATTTTTAAAACACTGTTTAAAAATATCAAATAAATTCCACAAAAATGCTAAACTTTGGAAATGATTGATTAGTACATGATAATAAAACATGTTACAATGACTGGCTTTTATCAAAATAGGACTTCCCAACACATGAAAAATATCATCATTTTACAAATTAGTCCAAAAACATGAAAATATGAATCTTGAATTTTGATGTTTTGACATAAACAACTTTTGCGTAAAAACTTTGTAAAATGTTTTTATTAGACTTAGATAAAACACTGTATAAACTGATATTGAAGTTCTACAAACTAGAATAAATATTTTCACAATACATAGAAAATGAAACCTATGAGTATGTATATGAAAAATATATTTGTTTCATTCTAAGTAGCATAAACCAAATCACAATAATAAATATGATACATGTAATTTCATATTATAAATCATGAAAACTAAACTTGTGTTGTATATATATGTGACTATCATTAATAACAAGGAAACCAATAAAATGTGTGTGTATAGATATTGAGCTAGCATGTTAGATTTAATTAGACGATCCATATGAATATTTCATGCTCTCTACATGCTTAGTATTTTTGTACATACATGTCTTCCGTTGTGTATTATGCTTGTAGACATAGCACGATTTCCTTCAATATATACCCCATTGCTGATGTCTTTTCAAACTGATTAAGAGAGTTTAAAAATAAGTTTAAGAAAGTTTTAATCAAGGGTTTATGTTTGGTTTAAGTGTGTTTATAAGCTTTTAAGCATTTGAGTGTTTTGGTTTTGTGAATCACTTCCACAAGAGCTTGAGGAGATCATCTATTGGTGTTTGAGCATCCGACTCTTCTCCTTCCACTCTTGATCTATTGAGAAGTTTTCTAAACTCAATCTAGCTTCATATTTTATATTGTTTGATTATCTTTTTATTAAGCTAGTGTTCATATTGAGTTTAGTTGATTTTATTATCTCTTTGTTCACACACAACCTATTGAGCTTATTGTATTTACATTCATAGTATAATTGGGTTGTGAGATTGTGTATCTTAGAGAGTGAGCTTACAATTCGTTCTCATCCATTGTAGAGAACAAACACTTTGTATTGAGCCTTAATTGTGAGGATACACTTTGTAATACACTTGTACACCAAGAGAGAAGTGTGTGGCGAGAGTCGGGGATCGTCCCAAGAGGAGTGGGGTAGGTGACGAGAGGTTGTAATTCCTAACACTTGAGGGAGACACGTCTAGTTCCAACACTTAGTGGGTGTAGAGTGTGATTGCAAGAGTGTTGATTGTAAAGTTTTCGGTTAGCTAGAAAACCGAGTGTGAGGTGTAAACGTTATTCGGGTGAACGTAGAAAACCCGGTTGTGATAGTGGAGATCTCCTCGAGGTGAGGAGCGGGGACGTAGGTCGTGGGGACCGAACCTCGTAAACATATCGTTTTGTTTGTGATTGCATTGGCGTTCTTATTCTTGTTTTCATATCTTATATCGCCTTTGTGTATTGCTCATCATATTACCCTATCACTTGTGTAGATTGTTTATTTTACCCTTGTGTTAGTTCATATATCCTTGCTCATATATTTGTAATATCTCTTTGATAGGATATATTCATTTATTCATATTGCTTATCCTAGCTTACATATCTTGTTATATTTTATACTTGCTAGGATAACTTATTAATTAGTTTTAATTGGCATTTAATCGGTTTAGATTAGCATAAGACCCTAATCACCCCCCCTCTAGGGTCTAACACTCTCTGGATGTTCTCTCGGTCGACCGGTGCGGTTGATCGCGAGCACAAAACAACTGAGCTCAGGAAAATACAACTGGCGGTCGACCGCACCGGTCGACCGAAAACTTGAGCTCAGGAAAATACAACTGGCGGTCGACCGCACCGGTCGACCGAAAACTGATATATGGCATATTGATAGGTTTTGGGGCTGTTTTGAAAATTCATTAAAAATATCAAATCAAATCCAAAAATAGTGAAACTTTGGGAAAAGTTTCTAAATGATGAAATAAACATGTTTGAAGAGGAATTTTTGGAAAATTAATTTTCGTTTGTGAAAACTCCCTGTTTTTGAAAAGTGTTCAAAAAACCTGTTTTTCGTGAATATGAAAATTGACATGAAGCTTGTAAATATGTATATATCTATTGAGCATGTATTATATGTATATAATGAAGTATGAAAGAGCTGTAAACATGAGATAAAAGTTATTGTAACAACGTTTGGTGAAAAATTATTTATATGATAGAAAACGTCAAAAATCGTGTTAAGTGTACATATATTGAGCTTAGATATAATCATACAATATATGTAAGTAAACCAAACATATACCTAGGTAAATCCACACATATGAACTTGAATCTTTAACGCTTGATTGACGTGTGTTGAAATACCTGAAAAGAGAAACATAAACACAAAAACTAGAGAATATATTAGCGATAAATTGTTTGACAAATCATCATCAAAACTATAGGGTCAACAATCTCCCCCTTTTTTGATGATGGCAAATAATTTATACATGAATATGAATTCTAAACAGATAACCCACATATGAGCCAAACATGAATAAATCATACATGAATATCATAAACCATATAAGAATATGAATGAATTTGTAAACCATATGTGGATTTTTCTCCCCCTTTGACAACATCAAAAGGGGGGGGGGGATTAGGAGCAACGCTCCCCCTGCATATAAGCACTGATAATAAAAAAGTATACCAAAAGCTCCCCCTGTCAAATTGAATAAATGACATATATAGGAGCTAAACAACAATTATCCATCAAAAATAATCATAAACAATATATAAAACAAGGAACTCATCATTAGCAACTTATTTTCCACAAACAAAACATGAACACTGTTTCAACAATGCATTGATCATAGAAAAGATAAACTAACATAATAAATTACAAATCATCACTTAAGCGTTTAGAAACAACATAGTTTTGCATAAACATAGTTTGTTCCACAAGACAGCAAACCATACATAAAGAGTCACATAGTTCCACACTAATATAGAGTTATTACACTCAAACAAAAACATGGATATCAAGTTTTACAACTCAAAATGGAACATCAAAAGCATGAAAATCAATTAAAAGAACTCTAATAAGCTGCAAGATCAATCATCACCATCATCATCACCATCACCATCACCATCGCCATCACCATCATCATCAGAAGAGCCTGAGCCATCAGCAAGGTTCTCCTCAGAATCAGACTCAGAACTAGAAGAGGGATCCGGAATCCCGAGAGACTGACGCTGATATAAAAGAATGATCCTAACATCCCTTTGGATAGTTGAGACTTGCTTCTGAACGTTTGAGAACTGAGTCTCAAGACAATCCAGACAGTCACAAATATCAGAAGCGGATGAGGAAGAAGCTCTAGACCGGGAACGAGAGGATGATGACTGAGAGGGATCAGAATAGGAAATCTACATTCTTGAAAGAGAAACCTTATCAAAGAAATCCTTCTAAGATTCAATTTTGGGTTCATTGGTGAGATCAACACCGAAATGTTGAAGGATGAGGGTGATAAAAGAGCCAAAAGGTAGAAATTTGAAATGCTTCGATGCCATGTTTTTGATAAAAATATTTGCCCAATCTACTTTTATTTTGGCAAATATGGAATATACCGCATTGATCTTGTCAGAAGCAAAATGATCGAAGCTATCGGTTTTAGGAATCAAATTATGAGCAATAATTCTAACAATGAGTTTGACATTTGGATTGAGAGAATTGTTGTTCATAGGATAAGAACAACCGGGTTTAAACATGAGTTGGTTTACAGCTGGATCACCAAGCTCAATCGACATGAGGTCAACATCACCTGTTGGGATTTTTAGAATCCCCGCAAGTTCGTTGGCAGAAAAAGAGATTTAAACATTTTTAATTGATGTACTAATGGTCTGAAGACCATCAGCAGAGGATGATACAGATAGGTTGGCATATATTAGATAAACCAATAAAGGATAATAAGGAACTTTTCGTTCTTCATCTAACAACCTAGCCAACCCAACACTGTTAAGAAGGGAGGAAGTGTCAAACAAAACTAATTGATTGAATTTGATATATCTGGTTGGAAGGATTTTTAGTTTGCATAGCTCCCTATATTTCTTAACAACTGATTTATATAAAAGAAAATCCTCATAATGAGAAGCTTTTATAGAGGATGAACTAGACTCAGGTTTTGATTAAAAGAAAATCCTCATAATGAGAAGCTTTTATAGAGGATGAACTAGACTCAGGTTTTGATCTCTTTTTAGGAGGCATAATAGATTAGGGTTTTGATCAGATATGAGATATAATAGAAATTAGAAACCCCTCATAATAGATTAGGGTTTTGATCAGATATGAGATATAATAGAAATTAGAAACCCCTGGAAACAATAAAAGGAAATTTAGAGCAAATTAAAAACTGCCCTAAAACAGAAACCCTAGATTAAAAAAATAACCATTAGAGCAATGAAATCAAGAGAGAAGAAATTACCCAGCAACAAAACGGTGGGAATCGACTGAGAGAAGCTGCGGTCGACTGGATCAGGCGACCGAGAGAGAGATTTCGAACCCTAGTTCTATGATTTCGAAATGAGATGAGAGATGAGGAATCATGTCTTTTTGAGAGATGAAAGAAAGGCTGGGATTGACTCAATGATTAGATCAATGGTGGTGACGAGTTCGGGTCCAAAACAGTTATCCAATAAAAAACCGAAACCCGATAAAATCAAAAATCACTTCTAAAAATTCTCTGTCGGTCGACCGACGCGGTCGACCGAAACAACTTACAGAGACTTCGTCGGTCGACCGGGTCGGTCGACCGCGAGAGAAAAAGGTGAATAGGCAATGTAAAAAACTTAATTTTGAGAGATTTTCAATTTAAACCTTTAAGAAATTTGTTTTATAATATACCAAATGTTTTATAAAATATATATAAATGTTTTTAGCTATAAGATCATGCATATAATTCTTTTTAGCAAAAAAAAAATACAATTTGTCATTAACAACTCAAAAACCAATTATTCAAAATAAGAACAAAACAAAACCTTTTAAAAAAAAGAGAAATAGTATAACAATTATTTTGGTACCCAAATTATTTTGGTACCACTTGAACTTGGGACATGACCCCTATCATTTAAATCCAAGGCCCTAGGGTTATGAACCCGTTTGGGCGTATTTTGTGCACCGATACGATCAAAGCAAAAATTATAAACGTAACCCATACGATTATAATTTGTGCAATGTAGAGGTTTGAATGGTTTACGTTGACCGAAATAGAATGCATAGAACATTTGTGAATTTTGTCATACATATGTGCATAGTGAATAGGTTTCTTAGAAGAATTAACATTGAACTTTGTACATAAGTCCATAAGCTTTTTATTATTAGCAATACAAGTATTTAGTGTTGAATCTAAGGTAGATATTCTTTTTCTCATTTGATTCAACTCATCATTGTGCATACAAGTATTGCTACTAGAAGTAGGATAAACAAGATTATTCATCATAGATTTCAACTTATCTACTTCTAACATAGCATCACGTTTTTCATGAAGCAAACTAGCATTTTCAATTTTCAAATTTTCATTGCATTCTTTAAGAATTATATTTTCATTTGCAATAAAATTAAACTTAGTGGCTAGTGTTTCATGAGTGGATTTCATATTAACATACTTACTCTTTACATCAATATAGCAATTGTGTAATTTTTCAAACTCAAGAGCAAGTTCATCAAAAGTAATAATATCATCGTTACCGCATACCTCACTAGGGTTATCACCTAGTGGTATTGTACATGAAGATGATGCTTCCTTAGAACTCAAAGCGGGATTTTTCAACGCTTGTTGAATAGCCTCCAATTTTTCTTCATGTGCTTCAATAAGTTTCAATAAAGCGTGAGCACTATCAAAATTAGCAAATTTGTTAGAAAACGATGAGTGAAAAGCGTTAATCAAATATTCTAACAAAAGCTTATTCATGTTAAACAATCTTTTATCATTTTCACACCATTTGGATTTTTCCAAAATGGGAACAACATAGGCATCATCAATAATTTCCCATAAATCAAATTGTTTAGATCGAACGAAAAGTTTGAATCTAACTCTCCATTGAGCATAGGGAAAAATATCCAAACGAGGAGCAATATTAATAGCATATCCTAAGCAAGATGAATCATACATATCCATAAAAATGAAATGCAAGAAGCACAATGTAATTAAAATTAGATTAGCACAAATACAATAACTTGGATCTTTAACTCAAGGCGGTTAGTCCTTAAATCAAAGAGCACCAAGCTCTGATACTAATTGTTAGACCCTAGAGGGGGGGGGATTAGGGTCTTATGCTAATCTAATTCTAATTAAAAGCTAATTAAAATTATGTTGATCAATTTGATCTTGCAAGAAGAAATATGATATGGATATGAACAATAAAGATGAAACAATAATGATGAATAAAATATACACTAAGCAAAACACAAACACACGATATGTTTACGAGGTTCGGTCACCATGACCTACGTCCCCGCTCCTCACCTCGAGGAGATATCCACTATCACAATCCGGTTTGGAAGCCGGAACTTCTACACACTCGGTTTACAAGATCACCGAAAACTTTTCATTACAACTTCGGTTATGCAATCACACTTTACACACTAAGTGTAGGAACCTACCCCGTGTCCTCCTCCTCAAGTGCTCGATTACAACCTCTCCCTAGGTTCGTCAATCGACGCCACTCCTATTGGATTTGACCCCGTGTCTCGCCTCACACTTCTCTCGGTGTACAAGTGTATTACAAGTGATTCTCACAAACAAAAGTTAAATACAATGATTTGTTCTCAATTAACAAGTGAGAACACAATGAAGCTCACACTCACTAAATCCCACACCACAACCCACAATATAATATGAGAATATAAAGCTCAATAAGTGTGTGTGATAATAGTGAATGAAACTCAATAAATATAACTCAATGAATATAGCTTAATCAATTGAAAGTGAAATAACAAGCTATATAAGAATGGGTTTAGAAAACTTCTCAATGAATAAGAAGAGCTGAGGAAATGATGATCTCAATAAGATTTGAAAGCCTCTTCTTGTTGTAGAAAAACTTCTCTTGAAAACTGATTAACGAAACCAACTCTTAAACAGCTCTTAAACGAGATTAACAACTTGTTAAATAGCAAACTTGGATTTCTTCAATCTTAAGAAGAAGAACAGTAATGGGGTTTATATAACACCCCAATACAACAGCTAGAAAAGAGTAAAAGACCAAAAAATCCATTTTAAAAAATTTAGCCGTTAGGCTCATTTGTC
>NC_033795.1:74907341-74929296 GCF_001876935.1 Asparagus officinalis | reverse complement strand
ACCTGCGCCGCCGCGGGTCGGATCATTCCGACCCACGCCGGCGCGGGTCGGATCATTCCGACCCGCACGGGCGCGGGTCGGTTTGGTCCGTCCCGCGCGGCGCGCTGAGATCTTTTGTTATGCTGATTTCTTGCGTTTTACGACTTTTCCGGTCTTCCGGGACTTGTAGTTTCTCCCGTTTTGTTTACTCATCCGTCGTGTTGACTTGTATGCTCCACGCGAGTTGATTAATGTACGTTGATTAACGCCATCGTGAACTGACTGACGCGCACACTGATTGACATGCACGAGCTGAATGATGCGTGCGTGTTAACTGACTGTTGGGTGCGTTTGTACGCTTTGAGTTGATTAACGCATGCGGTCCACTTGGTGTTTTCCATTGCGGTGGTTCGTTGTCGTGTCATCAACAGTTTGCCGATTCGCTTCATGCGCTTGTCGATGTCGGATAATCCTCTTTGCTTCGGATAATAATGTTCATCTAGACGCCTACAACTCTCACACTACACAAACACTATGCAATCATACTTTACACACTAAGTGTAGGAACCTACCCCGTGTCCTCCTCCTCAAGTGCTCGATTACAACCTCTTCCTAGGTTCGTCAATCGACGCCACTCCTATTGGATTCGACGCCATGTCTCGCCTCATACTTCTCTCAGTGTATAAGTGTATTACAAGTGATTCTCACAAATAAAAGTTAAATACAATGATTTGTTCTCAAATAACAAGTGAGAACACAATGAAGCTCACACTCACTAAATCACACTCCACAACCCACACTATATGGTATGAAAATATTAAGCTCAATAAGTGTGTGTGATAACAGTGAATGAAACTCAATAGATATAGCTAAATGAAATGAAAATGAAATAATAAGCTATATAAGAGTTTAGAAGACTTCTCAAACAAGAAGAACAGTAGAGATGATTCCAATAGGATTTGAATGCCACTTCTTGTTGTAGAAAAAACATCTCTTGAAAACTGATTGATGAAATCAACTATTAAACAGCTCTTAAACACAATTAATATTTTGTTAAACACCAAACTTGGATTTCTCAGATGTAGAGAGGAAGAACAGCAATGGGGTATATATAGCACCCCAATACAACAGCAAAAACATAAGTAAAAGACCAAAAAACCAGTTTCAAAACAGCTGTAAAAAACTAGCCGCGGTCGACCGGTGTGGTCGACCGTGAGCATAAAACAACTGAGCTCAGGAAAATACAACTGGCGGTCGACCGCACCGGTCGACCGAAAACTGATATATGGCATATTGACAGGTTTTGGGGCTGTTTTAAAAATGTATTAAAAATATCAAATCAAATCCAAAAATAGTGAAACTTTGGGGAAAGTTTCTAAATGATAAAATAAACATGTTTGAAGAGGAATTTTTGAAAAATCAATTTTTTTTTGTGAAAAGTCCCTGTTTTTGAAAAGTATTCAAAAAACCTGTTTTTCGTGAATATGAAAATTGACATGAAGCTTGTAAATATGTATATATCTATTGAGCATGTATTATATGTATATAATGAAGTATGAAAGAGCTGTAAACATGAGATAAAAGTTATTGTAACAACGTTTGGTGAAAAATCATTTATATGATAGAAAACGTCAAAAATCGTGTTAAGTGTACATATATTGAGCTTAGATATAATCATACAATATATGTAAGTAAACCAAACATATACCTAGGTAAATCCACACATATGAACTTGAATCTTTAACGCTTGATTGACGTGTGTTGAAATACCTGAAAAGAGAAACATAAACACAAAAACTAGAGAATATATTAGCGATAAATTGTTTGACAAATCATCATCAAAACTATAGGGTCAACAAACCATACTTGAATTCATGGAGTAGGATGTGACTCTTGAGTTTTGAGATGTAAATCTTCCAAATCTTCTACATAGATATCCTCCTTAGAGAAACCCTAGTTTTTTTGAAGATGGAAAATTAGAAAGAGATTGTATGTATAAATTTGAGAAACCACAACCCTATTTATAACTGATATCAGTTATTCATAGTTATAAATTCAGCCCATCATAGAACTAATAATTGTAGTTTGATCTCTACACATAAGAGCCTCATACTTTAATTATGCATTAAAAATCCAAACCCTAAATTAGATCATTTTAATGGTATTTTAGAGCACAATTAGAACCCTAAATTAGAACAAAAAAAAAACACAAAAAGATATTTTGGAGCACAATTTTGGCAAAAGAAAAAACAATTAGGAATCATGACCCTGACCTGAGCAAGCAGGAGGAAAACGAATCACATAAGGCGGGAGATTTCTATTTTTAAGATTGAAAATATAAAAAAAGTCATAAAGGATTTTTTTCTAATAATTTAAGAGGTATGTTTGTCTTTTTAGGTCACGTGGGCTGCTTGTGCCAATTTAGATGTAATGATATTAACTCTCAGAGTTCTATGTGAAAGTAAATTAGGGTTTAGTGTGATTCTGAAAGTTATTGGGGATGTAGTTTGATTTTGAAAGTTATTGAAGGTTTAATGTGATATTTGAAAGTTCTTTGGGGATTTATTGTTATGTTGAAAGTTATAGGGAGTTTATTATAAAGCGCTATAAGTTAAAATAAAATAGGGTGACCAATTTGAGTATGAAGACCCAGTGCAAAGATGAAATGGAGAAAAAATAAGGTAAATTATATTAAACTGCGACGAGCTTTTAACAGTTTTTAGTAAATCCTATGAACTTTTAAAATCACACTAAATGCCCAATAACTTTTCTATTTTTCATAAACCCCCTAATAAGTTTTTATATTTTGTAGATAACCCCCATAAATCAGAAGCTGAAAACAACATAAAAAGGTAATTTTGAAAGTTATTAGGGTTAAGTATATATCAAAAGATATTGGAATTTTTTGGAAAGTTATTAGGGGTTAGTGCGATTTTGAAACTCCATAGGGTGTACTGCGAAGTACTAAAAGTTCATCGAGGCTCAATGTAATTTACCCAACAAAATAAAGTAATCAATTTGAGTATGAAGCCCAAATATAGAGACCAAGTTAAGAAAAAAGAAAGTATGAAGACTAATTTGAGTACGAAGTCTGGGTACAAAGACCAAATTGGCCTTTTAAGCCAACATGAGAATATATTTCACTCTTCTTCTCTATATCTTCTTTTCCTGTTGGGTTTCCTTTCCTTTCCCTAATAGACTCCCAAACACAATAGAAATAGCAAGTGGAGGTGAGGTTAGTATTGTCTCTATCAAGTAAATATCTTATTAGAATACTCCATAAAATGAGATGATCTACATCATTCATTAGGGGATCGTGATCCTTTCCAATTAGATGGTAATTGGAAAGAGTCAAATTTTATTAGTCATTCTCATCTACATAGGACTCATCTATATCACTTTCAACAAATGAGATCACACTATTGTTACATTGAATATCAATTTGGTCTTAAAACCCAATAGTAAACTTAAAAATCACTATAGTCAAAACCACTATTTCTGTTACTGAAAAATTAAGGCGACGTGATCTCATTTATTAGAATTGTGATAGGGGATAAGAATTGAGAAAATTGGACCCTCTACAATTTCGAACTGATTTGAAGAGGATCTGAAGGATTAGGAATTATAGTCATTGTCTCTACCGTGTATAATCATCCCTCTCCCGTGAGGATGGTTTCATAAGATTCTTATGGGTCTTTGTGGGTCACTGGATTTATCAGAATATTCAATGTGTTTCTTCTGAAGCTGAACTCAGAAGACAATGGAAGCATTGGATCGTAGGGAATCCAGCAAGTGGAGTGATCTACCTTGTTCAGGTACCCTTAGCTCACCCCTAAAATGTAGATGCATGTTTTCTATTTGATGAAATTCCTCACTCATTCCTGAAACATCTCATGAGAAAAATAAGTTGAATAAAATTTGCTATATTTGGATTATTCATCACCAATTCTGTGTAAGAACCCAGAAAAAAAAGGAACCCCTTTGTCTCTTCCCTTCATACAAATGCTGCGGTTGCTAGCCATTGTAGGAGAAAGAATCGCAGAACCCAAACCCAATACCCAAAATGGCCACCCCATCTCCCGAAAACACTCCCACATTTCTTTCTTTCTCCTCTTTCAACCCAAAAAAGAGAAAGAATAAAACAATTTCTGAACATCACCATTGTCCCATTACTCCATTTTACAATCTTTTCCATTATCCTCTATCGACATTCGATCCAAACAACATGGTAATGTTGCTTGTATTGAGAAGAAAACACGGAAACAGATAAGAGTGTGCGCAGAGTGCATAATGTTGTCCGCTGAAGATCCGTCTACGCCCAATTCGACGACGGGCTCCGAATCAACAACCGACGATGAACACGACGTCTCCCACATTGAGAAACTATTACCCAATGGGGATTTCTACACAGGCCAATGGAGCAATGACCTCCCTAATGGCACTGGCAAGTATCTATGGACGGATGGATGCATGTACGAAGGCGAGTGGCAGGATGGCAAGCCCATGGGAAAGGGGAAATTCTTGTGGCCATCAGGTGCGACCTACGAAGGAGACTTAAAAAACGGGTTCATGGACGGGGAGGGAACGTACACAGGCACGTGTGGGGCGACGTACCATGGCTCGTGGTCTATGAACCTCAAGCAAGGCCATGGCAAGAAGTCATACGCTAATGGAGATCACTATGAAGGAGAGTGGCTTGCAGGGCAACAAGATGGGTACGGTCGGTATATTTGGAAGAATGGTAATGAGTATGTCGGTCATTGGAAGGCTGGGGTAATTCATGGACGTGGAACCCTAAGTTGGGCGAATGGGAACAAATATGACGGTGGCTGGGAGGATGGGTTGCCTAGGGGAAATGGTAGTTTTCGGTGGGCTGATGGAAGTTTGTATATCGGTTTTTGGAGTAAAGAGGGGACCGGAGTGAATCAGAAAGGGGTTTACTATCCAGCACCCACGGCATCTCCCACTGCGCGAAACCCTAATGAGGTGTTCGCCAGTGATCTGATTGATTGTAAGGTTAGCCCTGGGGAAACCGTATACATTCTTCCTTCACAGAAGATACTGAATTGGGCAGAAACGGAGACAGAGTTTTTGCAGAAGCAGGCGATTTGGAAGACGTGCAAGGTTTTGGAGGTACTGCAGCCTTGGAGGAGGTCTTCAGCAGATGCTGTTGTGCCAACTGGTGGGACCCCAACAAGGAGGTTTAATGGGCATATATTCACAAATACATTATCGGGGATGGAGAGGTTTTGTATGTGGGATTCAAATGGGGATGGTGGTAGTGATAACGTGAATGGTGTTGGCGAGGAGGGATTTGAGACAATGAGGTACCAACCGACGCCGCTTCATCTTATGAAGTGGCCGAAGGAGTCGAAGAAGCAAGGGGAGACTATATCCAAGGGGCATAAGAATTATGACCTTATGCTTAATCTACAGCTGGGGATAAGGTATTTCTTCCACATCTAAATGTAGAAGGATATGTTTGACATGTGTTTGTACTAGGGCATAAGGATTGTTTTAGTCTTCTGTTATTTTTGTGGATTTTTTTATGTTTGACATGCTACCAGTCTTTCATTTCCCACCTTTTTGTTGTAGATAGTTATGTAATTTGTTTGTGACGTCTAACTTATAATTCATTGTGGCTTGAGTCAGAATTTTCTTTGTAAGTTAATTTTTATGTCATGAATAAGCTTTCTTCAATATTTTAACTTTTTTTTCGGAAGATAGAGATTTCCAACGAGTCCTTTTGTAAGCTTGTAAATGTTGTTTCACGTTCAGAGACACGCTGTAGAAACATGGATATTTTTGGGCTTAATGAAGGTTATACAGAGAAAAAGGTTAATATCTTTCGATGATTATATAATGTTTAAAGCCACAAAATTATCGTATCATCTCTGGCTCCTCTGCTAAGATTTTATATCATTGTTTAACCTCGATCTGAAAAACGATGAAAAAATGATTCACTTCTCATCCCCACATTATATCTTATTTTCTGGTTTCTATTCCTAAAAAAATCAATAAATAGCACGCTTCAGATTCTATGGAGATGGAAGATTGGTCAAATATGAATGTTATAAAACCTCAGAAAATTTGAAATATTTGGATGTTGTATTGTACCTTTATAGCTCCTTATATAGTTAGTACAATGTTGTAGGCATGCTGTTGGAAAGCACGGCCCACCTTCTACACTTGATTTGAAATCATCGGCATTTGATCCCAAAGAAAAAGTATGGACAAAGTTCCCTCCTGAAGGATCAAAACATACACCTCCACATCAATCTTGTGATTTCAAGTGGAAGGATTACTGCCCTTTGGTTTTCAGGTGAGATCAGTTAGTGTATCTCTTCACCTTGCTTGTTCTTTTGATATGTTGCTGATTTAAGCAACCTCATTACTTGCATTGGATGTGAAGAACTTTGCGCAAACTCTTCAAGGTTGATCCCGGTGATTATATGCTTTCCATCTGTGGTAGTGATGCCCTTAGGGAACTCTCTTCCCCGGGAAAAAGCGGAAGTTTCTTTTACCTTACGAATGATGACCGCTACATGATAAAGACTGTGAAAAAGTCTGAAGTAAAAGTGAGTTTTTTTTTGAATTTTTATTTTTCCTTTGTTCTTCCTCATTTCAGGATTTTCCTTCTTGATGAAATCTACTAAATTCAAATATAACCTCTGCATGGTTTGTTTTGTTTCCTTGCTATGAAATGCACAGGTTCTCTTGAGAATGCTCCCCGCCTATTATAATCATGTCCGGGCTTTTGAAAATACTCTAGTTACCAAGTTCTTTGGACTACACTGTGTCAAACTAACCGGAGCTGCTCAAAAAAAGGTTTGACATGGGGCAAAGTATTTTTGGGTTAATTGCGGATAAAACCCCTATACTATCTCCAAATTGAACTTACTTCCCCTGTAGTTTTATTGTTGCAGATAGGCTCCTTGAAGGAGTTATATTGTTGCAGATAGACCCCCTCAACAAAAAATATATTGTTTCAGATAGAACCCCACCCCTAAAAGGGGTCCAAAATTTTCACTCAGGGATACCGGGATAGTAAGTTCAATTTGGCAATATTACAGAGGATCTATCCGCAATTAACCTGATATATTCTCTATTCTGAAAACATTAAACCTTAGTTTCATATATTGGTAAGTGTTTGCTCACTTTTGCAATGCTTTTTCAGGTTCGTTTTGTTATAATGGGAAATCTATTCTGCACTGAATATGTTATTCATAGGCGTTTTGATCTAAAAGGATCTTCGCTTGGCCGAACAACAAATAAACCCGAGTCAGAAATTGATGAAAACACGACATTAAAAGATCTTGATCTCAGTTTTATATTCCGACTGCAAAGAGCTTGGTTCCAAGAGTTCTGCAGGTAATCATTTTTGACTTGCTCCAAATTTTGTTCTCAATCTGAATCTTCCTTATTCTCTCAATCAGTTTATTTCTCTCTTCTTTAGGCAAGTAGATAGAGACTGCGATTTCCTTGAACAGGAGAGGATAATGGATTATAGCCTTCTCGTAGGCATTCATTTTAGGGAATCATCAGCATCTGAAGGTTTTTTTTAATTTTATTTTCTGAGGGTTAATTAAAGTTCTGCAGTTTTAGTATGAAGTTAAAATTATTCTTGATTACAGAAGCTGTCAAAACTGAGGACAATGTTATGCGAACACCTCGCCTTTTGAGAGAAGATGGCATGCACCTTCTTTGTGATCCCAAAAGGTAAAACTAAGAAAAATTTCATTTCTTTCTCATTTTGTTTAATTTTCAATGTTCGTTTTTGCTGAAAAGATTTTAGCATTCACGTGGTTAAAAAAAACCACTCATAGGATGTAGAAAGATGTTGGGAAATGGGAACTGCTTGATTATGAGGTTAGTGTTATCCTAAAGTTCTGCACACCAGCAAAGTACTAAGATTATGTCCATGTGTGCAGAATTATGTTCTTCAGTTTGTCTGAATATTTTATGGCAATTCCATCAAGGACAATTTTATGATAATCTACACTTATTCAGCATATCAAAATGAATCTACAAATGAGAGATCAGGTGGTTCCAAAACTTCTTTCACATCCAAAGTTAATTGCAAAACAAATGTTATTGCAACCATAGAAAAGACATGATGATGCATGGTTAAGAAATTTCCAGAGTCCAATCTTCCACTCTTGAACTATTTCGAATGTAATCAGGATGAACGGTGTGGATCGTTCCAAACATGACTTGTTGTCGAGTTTTCTCAATACTTACTTTGTAAATTAGTTTCCACCTGAATATGCCCCTTATGTGTGTGTGAGCGTGCGTGTGTGCAGGGCTAAATTTCAAGAACCTACCATGAAGTTGGAGTTGGTTCTACTAAGGTATCATGGAAATTTTTTGCATCACATAACTAGGACGGACATATGTATCTCTTCATGGATATGTTTTACTTCACATAACTAGGACGGACTTATGTATCTCTTTAGACAAAACTAACTTCTTTTAAGTCTGTAACACTTTAAGACAAAACTACTCTTACTGTTAGACCCTAGAGGGGGGTGATTAGGGTCTTATGCTAATCTAATCCGATTTAAATGCCAATTAAATTAATTAATAAGTTATCCTAGCAAGTATGAAATACCATAAGATATATGAGCTAGGATAAGCAATATAAACAATGAGATATATCCTATATGATAAAATATATATGCAAAGATATATAAACTAATACAAGGGTAAACAATATGAAACAAGATAGAGGATGATATGAATAATGAGACAATGGCGATATGAGCAATGAGCACAAATATAAATAAACGCCAAAGCACATTCAAACACACAATATGATCACGGAGTTCGGACCTTCCGTCCTACGTCTCCGCTCCCCACTCCCGGGGAGAAATCCACTATCACAACCGGGTTTTCTACGTTCACCCGAATAACGTTTACACATCACAGTATCGGTTTTCAACGCTCACCGATCAACGTCACTCCTCACAATCGGTTTTCTAGTTCACCGAAAACTTCACAACACACTCGGTTTCTAGCTCACCGAAAACCTAACAATCTCACAATGTAACAAATAAAAATTGTTCTCTAATATGGATGAGAGCACAATAAAAGCCCACACTTAATGTTACAACTCTCACAACCCTAATATATTATGAATGCAAATACAATAAGCTTAAGTGGGTGTGTGTAAACAATGAGTGAAATCAAAATCAAAACTAAACTCAATTAAAATCTAGCATATAGAAATTATAAACAAAATAATAAATAGCTAGAAATGAGTTTAGAGATTTTTCTCTGAATAACAAGATTGAGAGATGGAGATTGAAGCCCAAACAAGAAGATGATCTCCTCCACTTGTGAAAACTTCTTCATAAACAAAACAAACCCTTAAACACACTTTAAACCCTTGTTTAAAACTTGTTTTTAAAAACTTCTTTTCTTTTTAAAACATTTCTTAAGTTCTTGAAAAGAGATCAGCAATTGAGTATTTATACCCACTCAAGATCTCAACAAGAACCCCAAACCAAATGACAAAACAGCCCCAGAAAACAGCTCAGAAAAATAGCCGTTAGTGTCTAACGGATCTATTATCGGTCGACCGAAAATTCTGTCGGTCGACCGATGGAGAAGTTCGGTCGACCGACGGAAAAGTCCGGTCGACCGCTATCCAGGTCAAAACAAAAGAGAACGAGCAGAGACTTCGTCGGTCGACCGGTGCGGTCGACCGATGGAGCTCTCGGTCGACCGCACCGGTCGACCGACCAACTCTCTGCTGCATGGTGACGAAAGAACAAATGATCGGTCGACCGGTGCGTCAAATAAATTCTAAAAAATGTAAAACTTTGGGGAATGATTGTAGACATGATAATAAACATGCTACAACGACTGGTTATCAGAAAGGACTTCCCAAATATAAAATATCATCATTTTGCAAATATGTTCAAAAACATGAAAACCTAAAAATTGATATTTTGATATTTTGACTTAAACAACATTTTGAAGCCTTATAAAATGATTGTATAGACTTGATAAAAGATATAACATGTTGTTATGAAGTCTATAACCTAGAAATACCATATTTTCATAAAATTGCATATTCTATGTAATATATACAAAACACTAAATATGATTTCATTAAATATAACTTGTTAAAGACGAAATCATATATAGGCACATAAACGTGAAACAAAATAGTATTTTCCAATTTTATTTATTTGTTTCATATATAAACTCGAAAATTATTAAACCAAAAACATATATGTATATATATAACTGTATATATACAAAACCAAAACCAAAGCGTGTATGTGTGTGTATGATTGAGCTTAAAGTACTAACACACATAATATAAAACCTAAAACTAATTTACCCAAGCTTGATCTTGATTTTCATTGTAGCTCAACTTGGTACACATGCGGATGAAGCTTGAACTTGATCTTTAACTTGAATTGTATAGGCTTCAACCCGACATTCCGCCAACCTCCTTTGGATATGATCGTTGAAGCTCTATTCCATCCATCCTCCAACTACGTTGTTTGTCTATAATAAATAAGAAAACAAAAATACTAGACAAACAACATTAGTGGTAAATTGTTTGTTAAACATCATCAAAACAAGAAGGCCAACAATCTCCCCCTTTTTGATGATGACAAACAATTTACAAAAAGAAATATATGCATGAAGAAAATGAATATACAATGTATAATATATCATGCATATAAGCAAGAAAGAATATACTCATAATATTTCTCCCCCTTTGACAACATCAAAAAGGGGACAAAAAGAATAAGAGAGCGAAAGCTCCCCCTATCAATAAGCATGAGTGAGTATAAAAACAAACATAGAATGGGAATAGCTCCCCCTATCAAAATGCCATATAAAATATGTGCAATAAAGATCATGGCAAAACATGTGAGCAAGCATACATGAATATGCTAAATATCACTCACATACAAAAAGATAACGAGAACACATATAAATATGTCAATATGAAAATAGTGTCTCATTAACACAAAAATATAAAAACCATATAAAGGACTAGATTTATGAAATCAAAAGAAGAAGAACATGAGAATCATGCAAAAAGTTTTCAAATGAAAACGAATCACCCAAAAGAAATCATAAATCAAAATTTAAATTATAAAACCAAATCATCATTGATTTTTAAAAATCAAGAGAGGCAATTTTATCTAGCTCTTGAGCTAGTATCAACCCATATGAATATTTTAGCAACCGGTAAATATGATTTGGGAATAAACACCCAATAAATCCGGAGGGTTATATAAATACCGACCTCTCATCAAAACAAAAATAACTAATCATGAAAACAAAAAAGATTTGATCAAAGAAAATTTGTTTTCATAACAAAAAGGTTTTAAGACATGATTTTTCAAAACCAAGAAAGGAAAAAGTAAGAACACTAAAATTCTTGGTTTAAAGTTTAAATTTGTTTTGGTACCCAAGAACTCTTGGTACCAAAAGATTTAGGGACATGACCCCTATCATTTAAGTTCAAAGCCATAGGGTTATGAGCCCTTTTAGGCATATATGATGCACTAACACGGTCAAAGCAATAATCGCTCAATTGGCCCTTCCGATTGCAATACGTGCAATGAAAGAGATCCATTTGTTTTTGTGGACCATTAGCTCGTGCACGGGAAACATTTGCAACCATAGATGATCTTTTAAGATTATTTTGCAAATGTGAAACATTATCAAAACAAAACTTTTCTAAGTGACCATATCTACCACAAACATCACATCTAAAAACATGTGGCCTACTAAAAATATTTGGCAAATAAAATTTTCTTTTTAAATCAAAATAATATTTGGCCAAATGACCAAAACGATCACAAAGATCACATGAATACACATGAGCATGCATATGATGAACTTTATGAGAGTGTGCATGTGCATGTGTATGTGATGAAGAAGCCTTATGAGATGCACAAGAAACATTGATATTACTATTTTGAGATTTTTGTGCATCATAGCAAAATTTAGATAAATGGCCTTTACGATCACGAATTGAACACTTGTAAACTTTGCTATATATATGTGCATGGTGTATGAGATGTCTAGATATGGTAGCATGAGACTTAGCACATATATCCATAAGTTTCTTGTGATTATTAATGCATGTAGTAAGAGTTGAATCTAAATAAGAAATACGGTTTTTAACATCATTCAACTCATCATTAGGCATATGTGCATTTTTATTAGAAGTAGAACATATATAGTCATCTATAAAAGAAGCCGTATCATTTTGTATGCTCTTTACTTCTAACATGGCATTATCTCTTTCATGAGTTAAGCTAGAAATGGATGATGTCAATTTTTTATTTTCTAAAATTAACATGTCATTGTTTTCTTTAAGCATGGTATTTTCTTTTGCAATGACATCCAATTTTGACACTAGCTCCTCATGATCGGATTCTAAATTATCATGCTTGCATTTTAAATCAATAAAATTATTTTGCAATTTGTTAAAGGCATGCAATAATTTTTCACTAGCACAAGCAAGTTCATCACTAGATAAATCATTAATGGATTCGAACTCGCAAACCTCACTAGGGCTATCGCCTAGTGGCCGTGTGCATGAAGCTCCATATGAACTTGAAGCGGGATCCTCCAAAGCTTGTCGGATCGCCTCCAAGTCTCCTTGATGCGCTTCTATGAATTTCCATAATGTATAAGCGCTATCAAAAGAATCAAGCTTGTTAGACATAAATGAATCAAATGCATTTAATAAAAAATCTAACATAAGCTTGTTCATAATAAACATCTTTTTATCATGTTTGCTCCACTTGGATTTCTCCAACGTGAGCACAATATAAGCACAATCAATGATTTCTCATAAATCGATATTTTTAGATTGAACAAATATTTTGAATCTAAAACACCATTAAGCATAGGGGAAGACATTGAATTTAGGAGCAACACTAGAATCATAGCCTAAACAAGATGCATTATTCATATCCATAATTTGAAAATGTATGCAAGCAAGATACAAATAAAGCTCAAAATTAGATTAGCACAAATAAGATAACTTAGATCTTTAACTCAATGCGGTTAAACCTTAAATCAAAGAGCACCAAGCTCTGATACCAATTGTTAGACCCTAGAGGGGGGGGTGATTAGGGTCTTATGCTAATCTAATCCGATTTAAATGCCAATTAAATTAATTAATAAGTTATCCTAGCAAGTATGAAATACCATAAGATATATGAGCTAGGATAAGCAATATAAACAATGAGATATATCCTATATGATAAAATATATATGCAAGGATATATAAACCTAACACAAGGGTAAATAATGAGCAATACACAAAGGCGATATAAGATATGAAAACAAGAATAAGAACGCCAATGCAATCACAAACACACGATATGATCACGGAGTTCGGACCTTCCGTCCTACGTCTCCGCTCCCCACTCCCGGGGAGAAATCCACTATCACAACCGGGTTTTCTACGTTCACCCGAATAACGTTTACACCTCACAGTATCGGTTTTCAACGCTCACCGATCAACGTCACTCCTCACAATCGGTTTTCTAGTTCACCGAAAACTTCACAACACACTCGGTTTCTAGCTCACCGAAAACCTAACAATCTCACAATGTAACAAATATAAATTGTTCTCTAATATGGATGAGAACACAATAAAAGCCCACACTCAATGTTACAACTCTCACAACCCTAATATATTATGAATGCAAATATAATAAGCTCAAGTGGGTGTGTGTAAACAATGAGTGAAATCAAAATCAGAACTAAACTCAATTAAAATCTAGCATATAGAAGTTATAAACTAAATAATAAATAGCTAGAAATGAGTTTAGAGATTCTTCTCTGAATAACAAGATGGAAAGATGGAGATTGAAGCCCAAACAAGAAGATGATCTCTTCCACTTGTGAAAACTTCTTCACAAACAAAACAAACCCTTAAACACACTTTAAACCCTTGTTTAAAACTTGTTTTTAAAAACTTCTTTTCTTTTTAAAACATTTCTTAAGTTCTTGAAAAGAGATCAGCAATTGGGTATTTATACCCACTCAAGATTTCAACAAGAACCCCAAACCAAATGACAAAACAGCCCCAGAAAACAGCTCAGAAAAATAGCCGTTAGTGTCTAACGGATCTATTGTCGGTCGATCGAAAATTCTGTCGGTCGACCGATGAGAGCAAAAACACGAAGAAAACATTGTAGACATGATAATAAACATGCTACAGCGACTGGTTATCAGAAAGGACTTCCCAAATGTAAAATATCATCATTTTGCAAATATGTTCAAAAACATGAAAACCTAAAAATTGATATTTTGATATTTTGACTTAAACAACATTGTGAAACCTTATAAAATGATTGTATAGACTTGATAAAAGATATAACATGTTGTTATGAAGTCTATAACCTAGAAATATCATATTTTCATAAAATTGCATATTCTATGCAATATATACAAAACACTAAATATGATTTCATTAAATATAACTTGTTAAAGACGAAATCATATATAGGCACATAAACGTGAAACAAAATAGTATTTTCCAATTTTATTTATTTGTTTCATATATAAACTCGAAAATTATTAAACCAAAAACATATATGTATATATATAACTGTATATATACAAAACCAAAACCAAAGCGTGTATGTGTGTGTATGATTGAGCTTAAAGTACTAACACACATAATATAAAACCTAAAACTAATTTACCCAAGCTTGATCTTGATTTTCATTGTAGCTCAACTTGGTACACATGCGGATGAAGCTTGAACTTGATCTTTAACTTGAATTGTATAGGCTTCAACCCGACATTCCGCCAACCTCCTTTGGATATGATCGTTAAAGCTCTATTCCATCCATCCTCCAACTACGTTGTTTGTCTATAATAAATAAGAAAACACAAATACTAGACAAACAACATTAGTGATAAATTGTTTGTTAAACATCATCAAAACAAGAAGGCCAACACTTACCAGCCTGGTATTGGTTCAACCACTTATGTTTTCTGACCGGTCCAATAGGTATGGTCTGAATGCTACTAATGGACTTATGTTTGAATTTGAATCTTGCCCTCTGTATGCTTGTATGCAGAGTGCGATTCACAAGGCATGAGAAACAACAGTCATAAGGACCTCATCACATCTAGGATAAATTTATGTCTGACTTGGGCATGAATAGGCGGTATTTGATTTTGCTAAATTTCATGCGAAAATGCATGTTAACCTTTATCTAGTATAATGTCATGAGACCAAATATGAAAGTCATGCAAATTTAATGTTAGAAGTAAGCAA
This sequence comes from Asparagus officinalis, assembly GCF_001876935.1. Lineage (NCBI taxonomy): Eukaryota > Viridiplantae > Streptophyta > Magnoliopsida > Asparagales > Asparagaceae > Asparagus > Asparagus officinalis. The sequence continues at coordinate 74,914,031 of NC_033795.1, read as the reverse complement.
TTTTTGCAAATACATAATTTCATGACAAAAATGCCTATATATAAGAACATGGATATGAATGTTTTTGGATGAAGTTAAGTACTTGGCCAAGGAATTTTCTAGAAATGTAACTTGGGAATACAACTATTTTTCCATAGATGTTCATGCAAATATTATTAGTCAGGTACAGCAACGAGTGGTCAAGTGAAGGTATTAAGGCAGAGTTCTTAAAAAGAAAAAAACATTAGATGTTTACCCAATAGATTTTTGTATTAGTATTTTGCAAACAAGCACAGAAAAGTTGCAATAGTCTTATGATGTTGCCACAGATTATTGCTTTAAGTGTCATTGTTCAAGAAGTGGTCGCGAGTGTTCACCAGTCAAACGTGTCAAGAAATCTGAAATTTCAAGTGTTCAGGTATCATTCTCGATCACCATATCAGATAACCCCCTGATTTGTGTAGGTCTACAATATAGGACGACTATCGCTTGGAAAATTACAGAAGGAACAAATGAAAACAAAAAAAGAAGAAATGGCAAGATTAAATTATGGTTTTAGGAGACATCGTATAAATCTCAACTTGACCTCACATCTTGATCAATCACTTCATGCCAATTAAGGTTTTATACCTTGTAACTAAGGTTTTGCACCCATAACTGCATCTTTGTTCCCCTTTTTGAAAATTCAGAACTTCTCATAAACATTTTTCTTTCCATTATTGAGAAAACCAGGTCTTTTTTAAGACTTAAATTCTTGATCAACAAAAAATTAATTCTTAAAAAGAACTTCTAATCATACTGGAATAGGAAATTTTCATAGTTAGAATCTTAAAAGTTTCTCTAATCAACTAAGCCACAGAAAATATGCTCAGGTTCATAAGACAATGCATGAATGCAATAACTGAAAATGTTCGTAGCAATAATGTATCTACGCCTCTAAAAATGCTACTATAAATTGAAATATTTTAACATCCTTCTGTAGAAAGTTATATACAACATAAAAAGAATAATTGCACATACTCCCCCCCCACCCTGTTCGATTGCTGTTTTGGACTTACACAGATCTCCCGGGTTAAATTTTTTCGGACTCTTTTACCCTGAATGAAATTTTTCCAGATTTTGGTTCTGGGTGAAATTAGTGAGTCTATATGAGAGTAAAAGAGTCAAAAAATTTAACCCACGGGTATATCTGCAGCAATTAAACTCCAGGGGTAGTAAGTTCAAAACAGCGATGCTACCGGGGGTCTATGTGCACCTAAGAAGAACATTGTTGCATTCACAAACTATGTGCTTCTAACATCAACAAAAATTTGTTTTATTAACAAATTCTTCATATTTTGGTCATGCTGCAGGTTGGCTACAGTTAGATTAGGAATAAATTTGCCAGCTAGGGTGGAACAAGTAGTAAGGAGATCATCTGATAGCGAATCAACACTGATCGGTGAACCTACAGGAGAATTTTTCGACGTAATATTGTTCTTTGGCATTATAGACATACTCCAGGACTATGATATCAGTAAAAAGCTTGAGCATGCATATAAATCGATCCAGTATGATGCAACCTCAATATCCGCTGTTGATCCAAAGCAATATGCAAAGAGATTCAAGGATTTTATCTTTAAAGTTTATACTGAGGATAACAATAGTAGCCTTATGTGAATCTACCCGTGTTCTTGGCCTTTTTAGCGAAAAAATGTAAATCAAAGTTTCAGAAGCTAAAGTACTTCTCTTGGCCATTCAAATATTGTTCCCTCTGCATTTATGATTGATAGATATATCATTATCAAGCATTTTATTTTTTGTGGATAACAATTTTTTTTTGCGGTGTAAATTGCATTTGTGTATGGTTTTATGAGTAAGGAGACAGTTTGTAAATTATTCTCCCTGCATGTAAATTAATATATATATATATATATATAAAATATTAATAATTTTAATTGAGATCAAACTAAAGCAAACTAAGATTTTATATTCTCCTATGCTATTCTACAAAGGCATGATGATGTCTAAGAATAAGTGGGTTGATTGTGGATAGATCCCTTATACTATCACCCTATTGCTAATAGACTTCCTTTTGTTCTATAGTTGCAGATAGACCCTTTGACTGATTTTTTTCCCACTCTTTTACTCTTAGGAGGTCTATTTTTTTAATTATAAAAAGCTTCACTTTCTCCAAGGTTAAAAGAGTCAACAAAATTATTTGGGAATCTATTTACCATAATAGAACTACGTGGGTCTCTCCCCAGTTAAGTGGTAATACAGGGGCCTATCCGCAAGTAACCCATTGTAATTTTTACTGTAACATATCCTCTCTCCTTTTTTGCTAGTTGAAGAAACCCCTCTGTATGTTTCGTAACTGTCCAGTCGAAGAAGCCCCTCTGATCTTCAATTTTGTTTGGGTTGGGGAGCCTAACTGGTAGCTCAGTTATGAATGTTGTGCATTTAACTATACATTATTTCAAGCGTTATGCCCGTGCTCGCATGATTTGGCTTGGTTTCTTTGATTTGTGTATATGGTACTTTGTCCTCTATGAGTTTTCTTTTTAGATTATGGTTTTACTTCTAAAAAATAAATTATAATAAAATTTTGGGAAAATTGCTTTGTCCACAAGTAACTTATTGTAAGGGAAAATTGCTTCAAAGGCCCCCAAACCCAACTTCTATTGTGCCCCACCCCCTTACTTTCCCTAATGTGTTTCACCCCCTCCTTTTTAAAAAAATTGCGTCCAGGCCGCTCAATGTCCAATTTCCCGTGGGTACTTACAACAAGCTGAAGAATAAGAAGTATGGTCCATGCAAAATACTGAAGAAGATTAGCGACAACGCTTATGTGGTTGACCTTCTTACAGATTTGAATATTTCTTCTAGTTTTAATGTTGCAGATTTGTTTGAGTATTACCCACCAGAAACAGCTGTTCATGCAAGTGTAAGCTCGGGGTCGAGCTCTTTTCAAGCAGGGGGGACTGATGTAGAACACACAGCAGACATGTTTATGTCAAAGTGGGACAGTCGCAAGCCCAAATGCGGGCCTGGTCGAAGAAAATAACATGTTTCGAAGAAACGGCCGTAACTTTCAAACCGTACGTCGGAATTGGACGAATTATATATGAAAATAGACTATCTCGACGAGACGGAGACATCCAAACCGACCCCTTCAGGTTCAGTTTGCGTTCTCAAATTTGCCAAATTCCTTACGGTTTGAGAAATAATTACAATTTTGTCTGTTTTTACTATTTTTAGTAATAATTTAGGAGTCTGTTTTGTTTAGGAAACAAATCCGATTTGATCTCAGATTTGACCGATGGACTTTCCTATTCATAAGGAGTCTTTTTAGGAGTTTTAATGTTTTAGGAATTCTTTACCATTTTTGGTCTATTCATAAGGAGTCTTTTTAGGAGTTTTAATGTTTTAGGAATTCTTTACCATTTTTGGTAAGTTGAGGGTCATTGTAGGAATTAGAGTCCTTGTAGGAGTCTTGTTTCTTTTTCTATTTAAGAAAAGTCTTGTAAGCCCTAGAGGCATAACTTTTGATTAATAAAATTTTGTTTTTCCTCAATATTTCTTCGTGGATTCGAAGCTCTTCGTGGATTCGAAGATCATTCTTTGTGGATTCAGAGAACACCCTTGGTGAATTCCGAGGTTATCCACCCGCCTCCCTCTCCGTCTACCTCTCCCCTTCCCCGCTGCACCTCTCCCTACACCTTTCTCCTCCTCCTCCGGTCCCTCTTTGCCCCCTCCCTCGTTCCGCAGCCGGCACCGTCATGAGGAACTTCGCGTGGACACATTAGTAAGAGTTAACATGTTAGCTGCAAGAGTTAACATGTTAGCTGCAAGAGTTAACATGTTAGCCTGCAAGAGTTAACATCCGCTGACATGAGAAAGAGGAGGGTAAATTTGGGATTTAAGCCAGCTGACATGTCTAATCATGAGCTGACATGTCTAATCAACTGCTGGCATGAGCTGGAATCATGATGGAGGGGTCTTGGGCACATTTTTTTCAAAATAAAGGGGCTAAAGCACATTAAAAAAAATAGGAGGGGTTGAGGCACATTGAAAGTTCAAATTTGGGGCCTAGAAAAAAAATTTCATAGAATTTTTTTTCTTTAGACTACTGATAATCATATTTTATTATAGTTTTATACCTTCATTATCTATTTTATATGAATAAATATACTACTAATAATTGTTTTTATCTTTAATTGCAGGTTAATGAAGAATAAATCTCAAACTCTCATTTCTCAACAAAAACCAATTGATTAAATGAAGAAATGAAGCAAAGAAGCCCATTGGAAAATCAATTTCCAAATTATCCAAAAGCCCAGAATCAAGCCGAGTAGCCTGTAGAAGCCGGAGAAAATCAAAAATCCAATATGAAAAGAAATCATATTCAAAATGGTTGGCCACAAAGAAACGACGATATCTCCCAATCCGGAAGGCGGAATTTAACATATAATATATGAAAATCACCTATCTCGACAAGACGAAGCTATCCGTGAAATCAGAATTTGGACCTTCCAAAATTGTAACTTTAGTTGCAATTAATAATAATAATTTTTTCACCACTTTAAATATTTCTTCTCTTTGTTGGATGATGAAGATGGAGATGAAGAATTATTTAGAGGTTTGCATTTTCTTTCCTTTTTCTCTTTTATTTCCTTTTTATTGCTTATTAGTGTAGATTTATTTCTATGCTTGTAGTTTAGATTTTATTTTCTTGTTAAATAGCCAAGAGGCTAGAACCCTCTTGCCTTAGATTTATTTCATGCTTATAGAATAGATTTAATTTCTTGCATTTAATTCTTGCAATTTTATTTTGTAGTTTAGATTTTGCACTTTATTTTGTAGTTAGATTTTAATTTCTTATACTATTCACCTTGAGGCTAGAACCCTCTTGGGTTTAGTTTTTCTTTTTGTTTATTTTTATTTTGTTTGATTCGCCTTTAGGCTAGAACCCTCTAGGGAATCACCCTTTTCTAAGAAGTGGGTTCAATTGTAGATTACCCATATCTATAATTGAATCCACCATCTTTAATTTCTTGCATTTTCTTTTTGAATTTTATTTTCTTTATTCTTGATTTTTATTTTCCTTTTCCTTCTTGCCTTATTGATCATATTCATTCTTTGTCACATCCACTCTCACTTATATCTCGTGCCGATTTACACACTATCACTTCCACTCTCTCTATCTCTCCACAATCACATTCACTTATCACTCCTACTTGTCACACACACAACATAAGAACCGATTTTATATTTTCTCCTACAAAACACCTTCCTCGTGGGATCGATATCTTAAATACTATAACTTGACACGGTTGTGCACTTGCAACCTTTTTGGTACATGTTTATGCCGCATCAAGTTTTTGGCGCCGTTGCCGGGGAGGGTGCTTAAGTAGGTTTTAATTATTTTGGTTCTTTAAGTTGTGTGTTTATTGTGCAAGAACTACTTGGAGATTAAGGATCAAGAATTGGAGATTGAGGAATTGGATATTCGCTTGTGGTAAGTCTTTTTCCTTATATTTTCAATTTCATACCTTTAGTTAGCTTCTTCACAATTAGAGACAATTAGGACTTAAAAAAAAAGATTTTATTTCCGTTGACCATAATAAAATTCACCCTCCACTTTGACATTTACTAACAAGATAATAAATTCAAACAAATTCCCCCCTTCTCATTTGTTTGATTATTAAACCTAATTAAAAAAAAAGATTCCCATCCTTTTTAGTTGCTTTTAATTCATAGGGTTGCATTTCATATAGTTAGTAGGAATTCACCAAGTGATTTGAGCATCTTGATTTGACACACACTTAAAAATATTTTTAAGGGCAAAACCCCATAATCAAGATAAGGTGAGGGATTTCATCACCCTTTCCTTAGCCCAAAAATCACTAATTCCTCACTACACCACCCAAGCCTAATAAAACTCATTAGACGTTGGCCCCTAAGGATTCGAGCTCAATAAGGAACAAGAAATCCTTAAGTGAACCGGTTTAAGTTTTCTCAGATTAGTTGGTGTCTAAGGCAAGGTTTAGGGGTTGCGTAAAGCGCTCCGTAAGGAAAGAGGTACTTAATTGATCTTTGATCACCCTCTAGTACTATCCTTACCTGGCTAACTACCTGGGTAAAACTTTTATCTTTTTACTTTAGGAATTTTTGGTTAGGAGCTAGTCTAGTTGAGTTAAGCTTAACCCTAGAGTTAGAGTGATTGAAAAATGATTGGTTTTGATTTGTTTTAGTTAGGATTTTCCTTTTTTTTCAAAAAAAAAAGAAAAAAGAAAACTAACTTTTATTTTTTTCAAAAAAAAATTATATAAAAAGAAATTGTTTTTGGTGCATGCAAAACGTGGATTAAGGACAATACACATCAACAAATTTATTTTGAACAAATGACTAATCCACAAGTTTTTCAAAATTTATGTTATCCCAATAGGATTGAAATTTTCAATGAAGTTCGGGAGTTTGAAGAGAGTCCATATCAGTATTCGGTAAATGATCTATTTTTTCCAACCTACAACCCAGGTTGGGCAAGTTACACAAACATTACATGGAATCAGGGAAACCACTCCGAAACTCAAAACTTCACTCCCTCTTCGACCCAATATTTTCTTAGGGAAAATACAGTTCCTTTTAATTCTCATCCACAATTTCAACAACCTAGTCTGTCACATCAAAATCAGTCTCCTCATCATCAAGTTGTAACTCACACTCCTC
>NC_033795.1:74898809-74906341 GCF_001876935.1 Asparagus officinalis | reverse complement strand
AGCGGCTGCAACGAGACGTTGAAGGAGCGGTGCGCGGAGGACGAAGGTGCCGATTGGCCCAACATTAAACACATCCCTCGTATTGATGTCCGAGACTTAGATCTGTATTAATTGCATTTGAAAATGAAAGGTGTGTACACTTTTTGTCTTTTTCTTTTGTTTGTTTGCTTTTGTGCTCCTAAGAAATCATCTGCAGCTACGCTTGAAATAGGAGACAAGACTTGATGTTCAGCGTTCTAGGTAAAATTTATCCTTTTAGTTTTTTTAAAAAGGTTCTTGATCTTATGAGCACTTGCTAGTGTTTTATGTATTTTTGTAGCTATTGTCGCTCAATAATATGTCTAGCTCTAATCTTATGTATGTCTGGCTCTTAATTCATGAGTTATTTATTTATCAAACTTCAGTTTCTTACGTGTAGGGCCACAAGTATTCAATTCGGGCTATAACCTTGCACCTCACGGCTAACATAACGTAGAAGCCGCTCGACGAGACTGTTTACAAGATTTTCATGCTGCTCTTCATTTCTTACATAGACTTCTCAGAAGAAGGCAGGTTATCTTTGAGTCGGGCTGTAATTTGATTTTGCGTCTGTTTTCTGCGAGCTTCTTTAGCCGGTGCAGCTATTTCCTTTTCCCTTACCATGCATGAAGTTGGGCTTCTCATATCACAAACAAAAGGTGAAATTTATGATAAATCTACTCCTTATTTTGCATAATAGAGTTCCTAAGATGAAGGGCGAATTTCTTCGGTTAGTTGCCTTTTTGTTCTGGTGATATGCAGTTCTGCCTTCAAACTTCTTCATATGCCAATTCAGAGAGAAGATAAGAGAGTAGAAGTTTGAATCTTTATGTGCAAACTTCCTTATTTGCCTCCATGTTTAAGAAGCTAAATGAATATTGAGGTATTTATATATTTATTCGTCTAAAATTTCAAGTCTGAATCTTTTAATTTCTGCTTTGTGTAAGAATTTGAATGTAAAGGTTCGCTTCCTGAGTCTACTACATATATAGGTTGAATTTCCCCTTTAGGTCGCTACTTGATTGCCTCTTCGTTTGACGCTTTTTGCGTTAATGCAAGGCTATTAATGGCGTTATTCAATCCAAGAATGCATTGATTTTCAATTTGCTGTCTACTCATCTTGACAGTAAATCACAATAAAGTCCTTTACGTTTGATGCAAGGTTCTTACTGGATTTTTTTTTCTAGTTTCATATTATAACTGAAGGGTAGAGGGGATGGCTTGTGATTCAGGGTATAAATATTGACACTGTTCTTTAAGGTTTTGAAGGTTACATATGCAAGTAACATATTTATTAACGTGGTTGATATAGGTAAATTCATATTTGGAAGATTACAATCTTTAAAAACCAAGTATAATTGGTTCTTCAGCTCGCACTTTTCTGTTAATACTTTGAACAAAGTAATTTATGCACTGAATAAGTCAAGTTAGGTGCGGCTCCTATGACCAATTTTTCCTTGGTAATTATGAAAAAAAAGACTTTAAGAATGTCAACTAACAGCAATACTTAAGATGAATATCATGACAGATCATTTTATATCTCATATATATAGATACTGCTCTCACTAAGTGTCTTTTAAAATTTGGCTTTGTCACTAATGGAGCTCATGAAGCTACTGCTCAAAGCAAAGTTCTCAATTACAGCTGTATATTTAATCAACCGTCTACCCACCCTAATACTTGATGATACCTCTCCGTTTGAAACACCTTTTCATGATCAACTGAACTGTCACAAACTAAGAATATTTGGTTGCATTTGCTTTCCTTGGCCCCCGCCATATAATGTTCATAAACTTCTTCCTCACTTATGCTCATGTGTTTCCTTAGATATTTCAAATCTCAAAGTGCATATATTTGTTATGATCCCGCAAATCATAAATTTTATAGCTCTCTGTGTGTAATCTTTCACGAATCAAACTTTCTCTATGCTACTCAAACCCCTAATCTACTGCGTGTCACAAGCTCTTCAAGCTCATCATGGTGTCCTGCAATGTCTGATATTGCTCCAGCAATATTCAATTCTCCTCCATTGCCCCTAATCATAAATTTTTTTTGTAGGTTGATATGGTAAAAAGGAGTCAGTATACATCTTTAGGAGTATTAAAACTTTCAGCCTATGTAGCCATGTAAAATAACAAACGAACTTTCATATTTAGTTCCTGTGGAGTACTGCTTATGCTATGACTGAATGAAAAAAAAAACCTTGGTCCTCTATTTAGAAGTTGATAGTTTTTGACTTGTAGAAGAAGTTTAGTTTTAGTTTGAACATATAGAGATGGTTTTTTGCTTATGCTCTGTATGAGCTTACCTATGATTCATTGAGTAGGCAGGCAGGTCCTTTATTTATAAGGACATTTAGGTCTGTATCAGAATGTTTACAATCATCAGTACTGAGCTATATCAAACTGGATATTAACTGCTACAAGAGAACATGAATCGTTGTTATAATGTTTGGATATTGACTTCAAACTTTCTATTTAATCTTTCTATTTGTGGGATTATGTACACGTGAATACCAATGGTAATTAACTGCAGGGAGTAATACCATTGGAAGACCAAGATGTACGAGCTTCATAGGGAGACTATATGGTTAGTCAGCATACGAAGGACCTCCATTGTCCCTTGAATACAGAAGTTATACATTCTGAAGATCTTTGCAGTCAATATGCCCAACAAATGGGAGAGACAATGCCTCGATCCCTTTAGACCTCAAGACTTCAAGGTGGTTCGATAACCAATACTATCTCAACTTGCTTAGCAGCCTCGGCTTGCTTCAGAGTGATGAACCACTTGTTTCCGAGAGTGTAGAAGAGAGTGTTATAGAGTTAGTTTGGGCTTATGCTCAGGTTTGGGAGTTTTTCTTTAGGGATTTTGCTAAATCTATGATAAAGATGGAGAATATTAATGTGCTTGCTGGAAGTGATGGGCAAACTAGAGAGAACCATTGTTATTTCAATGTTTAGATGGAGAGTCAGTGAACAAGATCAAGTTTTATTTGCTTGTTTAGGATGCGTTTTTGTCTAGAATGATGTAATGCTGGTAATGAAACTGATGGAAGTATTGAGATGTTGCATATTTTGTCAGGAGCAAATTTTCTATTATCTTCATCACTTGACTTTTTTGTTTGTTCCATGTGACATGAAGTCCTTTTGGTTAATATTTAGGTGATTCCAACTTCGTATTTCATCCTCTCTATTCTAATCCTGGTTGTTGATAATGGAAATTATGTTTCCTCCTCTTTTATATAGTCTACCCGTATATTTCTTTAACCATTTAATTCCGCGGCTTAAGTCATATACATGTCATGCTACTAGAGTACAAAATTTATCAAACCACTGTAGTCATTCACAGATATGATAGGGTGAAATTTCTTTTTTAAATTTTAATCGTTTTCCCTTTACTATTTTGATGATCTCACTTATATATTTAAATAACCTTCCTTATATATAAAATTGGGTAATTTTAACTCTTCTCTAAGGCTCTAACCAAAGGTCCCTTTTTTAAGCATCCAATATTAGCATTTCCAGTTAGATTAGGCAATACTATGGTTAGCCCTCTCTTGTATTCCTCACACATGCATTATACAGGAAAATATTTGCCAACGGTTTAAAATTCTGAAGTAAGAATCCAAGAACTTCTCATACAGTATCATGCATTTCATCTACTCAACACTGCTCTTTTTATCAGTTTCAGGTGAAACAGACAATAAAAAGTGCATGACAGAGAGCTTGAGCAAAAACATGGTGAGACTTAGCATACATTCTTCAAGCTTAACTACAAGGGACCATTTTGAAAATCAGTCCATCACACTACAAAAAATGAAAATTTTTACTTAGAAATAAACAAAAACAACTGAGACATTACATCAACAGAATCATTTTACAATCAAAATATTTACGTAAGCTATTTTTAAAACTCAATGGAAAACACTAACTGAAACTATCTACCAACACTAGTAGAAAAATGAGCATTGGCGACGAGGAAATCCGTCGCCAATACAGCAAAATCCGTCACCAATACACTTTCACGACGGGGAAGAGTCCGTCACCAATAATCATGTCGTCAATAAACATTGGCGACAGACATGTATTGGTAAAAGATCATTGGCGACGGGCTTGACCCGTCGCCAATGTTCATTGGCGACGGGATTAGGCTCGTCACCAATGAACATTGGCGACGGGCTCTTGCTCGTCACCAATGAACATTGGTGACGGGCCTAATCTCGTCGCCAATGAACATTGGTGACGGGCTTTTGCCCGTCGCTAATGAACATTGACGACGGGTTTTAACCCGTCGCCAATGTTCATTGGCGACGAACAAAAGCCCGTCGCCAATGTTCATTGGCGACGAGCAAAAGCCCGTCGCCAATGAACATTGGTGACGGATATATCCATCGCCAATGTATATAATCAGGAAAAAAAATTTACTGCATTGCAAAAACCCCCAATCGGGAATGTGTACCTGTTACTATCAATATTCACAATATATTGAACAATACTCACAATATATTAAACAATATTCACATTTATCGATTCGCATCCAACAATATTCCCGTTCACAATCATCAATTCACATCCAACAATATTCACATTCACATTCAGCGATTCACATCCAACAATATTAATATTTACATTCATCGATTCACATCCAACAATATTAACATTTACATAATCAGGAGGTCATAATATGTTCAACACAATCCAAAAATCCACAAAAGTTACCAAAAAGTCTAACTCACCACTCACTCATCATAATCGTGGTTCCTATCGTCGTGATATCTATCATCGGTGGCGGTTGCATCAGAATGTCGTATCGTACTACTGCTACCTACGGCGGTACCTCATCTAACCTAAAAAGAATGTAAATCAATATGAGAATATATTCCAAAATACTCATAATAAATACATATATATAATGACATATATACCTCTCCACCACTTGCATGCGAGATGTATTGTGATTGTGATTGTATGACGAGTATTGTTCGATATTGTGGATTGACGGATGAAATTGGATGAGTATTTATTTGGATTATATGACGAGTATTGTTTGAAAATTGTTCTATTGAAACTATAGATTATACAACCAAGCAGTAAATTAAGCATTTTACCAGATATCTGACATTTTCCGCCCACAAATATAGCAGAAAATGAACAGCTTTCAGCAATCATCATTCAAAAGTCCATGGACGTGATCATGGTTAATAACCTTGACCATGGTTCTAAGTTTTTTCAAGAAATTTACTAATAACATTATTTCATACATTATAAGCTTATCTTCATAGAGAAAATATTTATAAATGACAAATTACCTGAATTCCATCACGTAATTCTTGAAGAGCTTCATTTAATGTTCCTAGCTCAGTTGGTCCATTATCGTACCCAAATGAAACCCTCTTGCCCTGATCTCAAAGATTCCGCCTTTATTCGATCCATGGATGTGATCGAGGCTGGAGATCGAGGAGGGGGCGGAGGTGAAAGATTCGGAGGGGATCAAGCGTAAGGAGGCTGGCGGGTGGACGCGCGGTTCGGCGTGTGGACGACGCGGGCGCGGGGTGGGGGCGGCTGTTGGGGCAGGCGAGCGGGCGGGCAAGGCGGCGGTAGCGGCGGTTTGGAGAATTGAGGTGAGAGGCGGGGGGGGGGGGGGGGGGTTGAGAATGAGAAACGCTGCAGCCTAGGGTTTGGTTTGGAGAACGATGGATTTGAGGGGGAACTTTGGGTTTTTGAGTCGGAATTTTTGGGGGGGGGGGAAATTTTGGGGGGTTTGAGAGGCGCGGGGGTTTTGAGAACGAAGTTTTTTTTATTTTTTCCCCCTTTCCCACTCACAATAAAAAAAACCTTGTAACGAAGTTTGATTTTATACATTCTGCAACAAGCAACTTTTAATTCTGAAAATAGTTCCAGAATTAAAAGCAAGGTCTTTTAAATTGCCAACGTCAAGGCTTTCTTTCGGTAATATTTTTTCCTTTTCTCCAGTAACATTTCTTAAATTTCTAGCAAAAAAATCTCAACGAAATAAAATTAAGACTCATTAAGTTCTCTGAATAGATGGGCGCCATTAGACAAATTTTCTAAATGAAAAAGGTTTTGATAGGATTTAATTCAATAAATACAGTACACAAAGTAAGACGATAGAACCAAATAGCAAAATAAACAGCGAGTACATGGTTTGCTGTGTTATTTTCATGAAATCCGTCATAGAAAAATTCTGTAATAAAAATGAAAAAGTATAACAGATCTCACCTTGATGGTAAGAGAAAACATGTAATGAGCCCCAACATGGTTATGTGAAGAGGTCGGTTATTAGAGTTTTTCTTTATTCCTCACTTTGTAAAGGCTATGAGCGGTACATTCTTAGTTGATTCATGTCGTGATACATTTATATATTTCAGGATATCAAGTGTATCCCAGACTTGTTCTTTGAGACATGATTTATTTATACTCTGTACCCGTGTGTGAAAACAGGGGCGTCACAAGTTGATCCGTAAATAAAGCCAAGAGTAGTAGAGCTCTTCGAATTTGCTAGCATAAAGAATAAAAAATAACATAGAACTTGTGATCAATTAAAAATGTGACATCATATATGCAAAATACAAATAATAACTTGTGATCAATTTTAAATGAATATTTAATAGACAAAAAATCAAAGATAAATTTTAATCGAATATACATCTGATCAAATTCTAATCGTTAGCAAATTCGAATAAAAAAAATAAATTTTAAAAATAAATAATAAAAAATAAATTTTAAAACTAACATAGAACTCCTAATTAATTGATAAGAGCTATGATAAGTTCTGGTGTATCATTAAAAAAATCAATATGGTTACATGTTCGTAACGCGTATAACTAAAAATGATCTCCAAATTGATCTCTCACCATTTTCTCATCATTTTCTCTAAACTAAATAAAGATGAAGCCAAAACACACAAATATGACATCATATATGCAATAATACAAATAATAAGATGTGTTCAATTTTAAACAAATATTTAATAAACAAACGAATCGAATGTACGTACATCTGGTCAACTTCTAATCGTTAGCAAACTTGAATGTGTTAAATGAACTACCGAATCGAATATGACTGAAAAGTTATTTGAACAATTATCGAACTATTTATTAATTATTTGGTTCAATTACATCCCTAGATGTGTTAGCATGCAATTTACATAATTTGGTGGACTACTTTTGGTTCAATTACATCCCTAGATGTGTTAGCATGCAATTTACATAATTTGGTGGACTACTTTTTAAATATTATAGATTTGAGGAATTTACATAATTTGGTGGACTACTTTTTAAATATTATAGATTTGAGGGACTAATATTAAAATAATTCTTAATTTTTTATGGGGGTCACTCATTAACAATAGGATAATCAATTAATAATTTCAAAATTTTACGATGGGCACATTAGTATTGGCGACGGAACACATCCGTTGCTAATACACATTGGCGACGGATCTCATCTGTTGCCAATAAGTATTAGCGACGGATGAGATCCGTCACCAGT
>NC_033795.1:74856874-74898799 GCF_001876935.1 Asparagus officinalis | reverse complement strand
ACCAATACCTATCAGCTCCAATCGCTGCCTCGTAGCCTCCAAGCCCTCTCTTCCCTGAGGTCTTTACGAATCACTGGAGCTTATCAGCTCCAATCGCTTCTGCGGATGCCTTCATCTCTGCGAAGGTCTTTACGAATCACTGGAGCTTATCAGCTCCAATCTCTTCCCTGAGGTCTTTACGAATCACTCGAGAACTACAAACATTAAAATTGCTACAAGTTCCCCAATTCTTATAAGTTGTCTCACAATTAGTCCCGCAAATCATTGTAATTTCTATTAGCACCCTCAAGTCTGCAATGATTTCAATATAGTTCCTCCAGTCAAGAGCAACCATAGCAAAAAAAGAACCGAGGGACCAACTAGCAATTTTAATGACTTGAGGGACTGGTTTAAAAATATTAAAGAATTAAGGGACTAGTATGGAGAAAACAATTTTTCTAAATTTACTGGAAATATCAATTGTTTTCGTCGAAATTTGCTGTTTTCATTGCTATCGAATCTATTACAACTTTAGTCATTACAATAAACTCGAATAAAATAAAAAGTTGATCTTTTTATAAGATCTCCTTACACAATGAAAATAAAACAAGTTTACAACTTTATCAAAACAAACCAGGGAGATTTGGCAGAGCTTCGTCTTCACCGAGGAAGAATTTGATTTGAAGCGCTGAGATCGACCAAGCGAAATCAGTAGCTCTTCTCGAGATTAAGACCAAGCCTAATCTCAAGGGACGGACGGGAATGGGTGTCGGATCTCTCGAACTCTCCTTCTTTATGCCGAAGAACTCGCCAAGATCTGTCAACCCTCGCTGAAATTCGTGCTCCTTTGACTTCACAATCCGGCAGCACCTCCTCCTCTTGATAATTAATCCCCCTCTGAAAGGAGGACCCGAGCTCGTATTTATAAGCTTCGGAAGCGGTTATTTGGATGAGAACAAGTGATTTGGCCTTATCTTTAGTCAATAACAGCCTAACCACGTTTGTAGATGATATCAAGTCAGTTGGGAACCTCTGGAACTGAAAAGATCAGGAAGAAGCTAGTTTTGTATTAGGATGATTCAGATGATCCCATTTTAGGAAATGGTTCGGGTAGATGATTAGATTAGGTATCCAAACCCGATAAGGTCATTAATCAGATGATCTCGTCGGTCCATCCTTAAGCTTGGTTTTGGCGGGATTTCTTCCCCCATAAATACTCTCTTCCTCTCTCTCTCTCTCTCTCTCTCTCTCTCTCTCTCTCTCTCTCTCTCTCAAATCAAACCTGGGGTTTCCAATTTGGCTGCCGATTCCCAGAATTGCAAATCCTAGCCCTAATTCTTCTATCCCCAGAGATCAAAGCTTCAATCTTTTTGTTTCCAAAGGTAGGGTGTTCGTTCTTCAAGCTCAATTTGATTGATCATGGCAATACTGCATTATCCTGGAATCGAGTTTGGGCCTAGAGATGATCAGCTGCTCACTTTCTACCTCCCCAAAAAGATTGTCGGAGGACGAGATGCGCTCGAGATCCCCAACTATTTGATCTGCAATTTCAATGTGTATTCAACCGAGCCTTGGAATCCACCTCGTAAGTAATTTCAATGTCATTTGTTTCTTGATACATGGCATTTTGGTTATTTCTTTTTAGGGTTTTTTAGGAAACTTATAATAGAGATAAAAAGTTGGTCAATTTATCAAGAAGGTACCCCGACTAAGTGTTTTTCTAGTTTTGTAATTTTTTAATGATTATCTGTCTAATTTACTTCTATCCTGCAGAACCTGGAATTGCCTATGCAAAATTAACTTGCTCAGTTGGTTGCTTTGACATCAAATCAGTTGAATTGATTATATATTGTAATTAATTAGAGCCCAATGAGCTCCCTATAGTTACCCATTTTATTTCCTGTTTTGTTTTGAGGTCCTACTCTACTCTCTTGCACGCTTAATAAGATTCTTGTCACTAGTAGTGGGTTTTGATGGTGATCCGAATGGATTTGATCGCAAGACTGGTTGTTTGTTACATGGAACCTTGATTGAATGCAAGAATCTCTGATTAGTTTAAGAAACATAGGGTAGAGATAGAAGACAGGTCATGTTAACAATATATCTTGATTGGATGTTCTCAAGTTATGTGCTTGTTTTAGGTTCAACAACTAATTTAAGTGGTCTTTTGTTCTAAAAGATGTAACGTTGTTTACTTTTGGTATAAGAAGACAGTATTGCTTCCAGCTTCCTAACCTCCTGGGCTATGCACGTGACATTAGTATACAAGCCATAACTTTCCTATATGTACCAAGGATTATTGTTTGCGCATAAAAGATTTTAGGTATTAGAGGAATATAGAAGCAGTCGAAAAGTTAGTCTCCTGGTCATAAAAATGGAAAGTTTTACAGGTTTATCATATGAAAGAATACCCTAGAGTTATAAGAGACATAACAATTTATTAATTAATCCAAGCAATGCTTACCACATTTAGTATGCATAAGGAGAGTAATAATCATCCCTTGTTTCTTTTTATTTCACTTGTCAAACATGTAAAATATATGCGTGTTTCGAGCTGGTCTGGGCTCTAACTGTACCACGTTTGGATTATCGAATCATTATGTTTGAAGCATGCTCAAAACTTAACGATTGCTTCCTTAAACGTTTGGATTATCGAATCATTATGTTTGAAGCATGCTCAAAACTTAACGATTGCTTCCTTAAGACTAGCAATTTTCCTTTATGGTGCCATTATGTTTGAAGCATGCTCAAAACTTAACGATTGCTTCCTTAAGACTAGCAATTTTCCTTTATGGTGCCTGCCAGTTCTGAGTGATCAGAAATTCGCTAAAAATTGGACTAAATTCTACGTCAGAACAGTTATTATGGTGCAGGTTTTATCTAAAACTCAGCTTTCAGCATTTTATGATCTTGTATTGCTCGTTATACTTTTTTACTTATTATGTAAATTAGTCTTTTAGTTTTTCCCCCTGTTTTGAAAGGTTTCCTTTCTCCCCTAACTTAGTAATTAGGGCAATTCGTTGCTTTGTTGTAGTGATTCACTTGGATGGACATTTCAAAGATTCTGACACATTTGATTCGTGGTTTTCATGGGACACATTTCAATACCAAAACAACAAGAAGGACATGCATTTTTTCTCACGCGGACAACCAACCGGCGCAAATGCTAAAAGGGTCTAGCATACTGCTGAACATGGTTTCTGCTATAGAACAAGAGGAGATGAAAAAGTCTACGATCAACCTTAACATGTTGGGTATAAGACACTGCTGACTTTAAATATACCGAGTGGGGTACTGCTGACTTTTAAATATACCAAGTGGGGTAAGGAGATCAACACCAACTGGATCATGTATGAGTTTCATCTCAAGCCTCCTGAGAACAGTAACAAGTTTGAGAGCATGATGCTCTGCAGAATTCACATGAATAAAACCAAGAAAGATAGTGAAGGATGTGCAGATGTAGAGTCTGGTGTTGCGGCTATTATGAACAAGAGAACAAGGAACGACATCAGCAGTAACAAATGCAAAGGAAAGGCATCGATAGAGGAAGGGGGCGGAGGCTTCATCATCATTACCGTCTACGTCGTCATCACTCTCTGCATTTGTTCCCTGCAAAGAAGCAGAAGCCTTCAATCAGTTGATTTCAACATTGGATGAGAAGCGGCATACTGTTTTCGATCAAGAGGAAGAAGTGGATGAAAGGCAGGTGATAGAGATGTTGCTTAAGGAACACGAAGCTATGACAAATCATTCTGAGGCGGCTGTAGAATCTGATGCTCCTACTTCTGTTTGTGAACAAGCAGCAACCTATGTACAGGATAGCCTTCAAAAGAGGAAGTGGCTTGCGGGATGTAGCAACTTTTTTGATACTGAGAGCAGTTCCACAGTTAACACTGAAGCATCTTCTTGGCCCTCGTCATCATCTCCATGCTTATCGTCATCATGGCTCTGTGCTTCCGCTTTGGATTCTTATGAAGCATCATCCTCATTGGTCAATATTCTTCCACCGGCATCGCAGGATGACTGGACAAGTGAAGATTTGGACATTGATGTTCATACTGTCGCTTATTTGTATGAGTTAATGGAAAGTTTCAGTGACTCTTGAGTTCTTGTAACGGTAACATTGCCATTTTTTTGTAATAAAATTTGTCTGTTCATTCTTTTCAATTGTTAATAATCTGGTTTGTTGTTTATCAATTTGTTTGTACTGTGCTTCTTAATGTTTATAGCTGCGTTACTTCGTGAGAATTTTTCAGATTATGATAATAATTAATTTTTTGTATTTGTTTAAAGTCTGCATTTTGGATGTGCTAATTAGGACATGTTGGATTAAAGCTTGAGTTCTATGTACAGGCAGTGTTGTAGCAAGTGCTGAGGCTACTTGTAAGTACGAATAGTGTTCGTGGCAATTATCGTCAGCCTCATAGATCAAAAATTGCTTCTTGACATATAATAGACAGTTATCTATGGGTGGAAGTTATTACTCGTTTATCTGTAGAATGTACATCTTTTTTAAAATTCCATTAAAATTAAGCATCTATAATTGTCTTTGCAGTCTTCTGTTCCTTTTTAACTGCAAAGGGGGAGATTTTCTTCACTATCAACGGTAGTGTTCCGACATAAACATTTTATGGGTATTTTCTGGGTAGTGTTCCGACATAAACATTTTATGGGTATTTTCTGCCTATATATCAGCATAAACCAAAAAGATTACTGAGTTGGTCATGCTCATGCAATCAAAGGGTATTTTCTGCCTATATATCAGCATAAACCAAAAAGATTACTGAGTTGGTCATGCTCATGCAATCAAAAGGATCCTAAGTAGTCGAGGAATAAATCAATTGTTACCAAGCAAAGTTTTCTGTTTTCTGGTACTCATGGATTTGTTTGAAATTATAAATGCATGGCCTTTTAGACAAGCATTTAGCTTTGCTATGCACGAGTAGAACATCTAATATTTCTAGAAGCTCTGCAAGTTTTGACATAAGTTTTGAATCCTGAGCAATATATGATGCAACATGAAGCACTCAAAAGATCCAAGTTTCATCTTCTCGTCGTAATGTATTTGAGATAAAGTTCGGGTGAATTTATCAGTTTCTTATCAAGTTTCCTTGTCGGGTTTCAGGTTCTAGTTTAGAGTTTCGGATACTATCTATTCAATATCCTAAAACTTCAGCTCCTTGTAATCGGCAAGCTTAAAATCTGATTTGTACATAACTCCACCAAGAAGTTTGAAATCTGATTTGTACATAACTCCACCAATAAGTTTGAAATCTGATTTGTACATATTAGAAGGCAAGCTTTCTGCTTTATTAGTTTCACCAAGAAGAAAATAATCACCATCACCATCACCGTCCTTGAGAGGTACAAATGCTTGGGCCATTCAAAGGACCCGTAGTGAGGAGAGAGCCTTATAAATACTAAAGACTGTCAGTCTCTTGTAATCGGCGAAAGCAATTTCCGTGTCTGGTATCCGACAATTTGACTGAAACATGGTATCTGATTTAGTATAAGTTACTGTTATGTATATTCCAACTCACAGTCCACACGACGGGTATGTCATTTTCTTGTATGTAACATCTTACTGAGATACGGGGGCGCGTAAAGCGATTTCCATGCGTGATGCCCATTTTGTTTAGCCTCCTAGTAACGTGCAATATACTGATGCTGCATTCAACAAGGAAAAGAAATTAAAAAATGCAACATGCTCTTATTTGTCAGGACTGATTTTTGAGAAACAGAAGCATGCTAGTCTTCTCCAATTTGCAGATAAAATTTCCCCCCTCTTTCTCTATTAATATGTGGATCAAAGGTTCACATAAAAAAGAAAACCGGGACGGTCTTAAAGAGCAATCCTATGTCATTTTGCCCGTAAGTATCAGTTTAAACTAGTTGAATTGTTCGAGCTTCCTCACGAACAAGCCATTAATCTCAGTTACCTTTTGATATATAGAAATCAGACTCTATTCAAATTAAACAAGTACTTATAGGACAATTCTAGTGAATAAAAGTGCAAAATATAGAAAGGAAACACATACATATAACATGACAACGAGTGAATCTTTCGGTACAAAACCAAGCTAGTCATTTACAAGTCTTTCAGAATAAGGTAGGAATAATCCATATAGGGGGAGGCCAATGCAAGTGCTGTCCAAGATTGGGTATAGGCTTCATGCTCCCATTCTTCACATCAAACACACCCATCTCACGTGGCTTGTGTTTGAGGTGGTCAAAGTCAAAGTAGTTGTCGTCTGTGAAGTAGATGCAGTTCCCTCCAAGCTCTGGAAATTTTGTTGCAGTGACGGAAAATGAGGTATTTGAACCAACGAAAAAGACATTGTCCCCGAGATCATCCTCAGGGTTGAATTCAGGGTTATCCGCGTCGAGCCTAATGGCCATAAATGCATTGTAATATAGGCCCTTGTATAGCATGTATAGTTTTCCGTTCAAGGACTCTACCAATAGTTTGGTCATGCCGCAATAAAATCGTATTTCTAGAGTGGATTTGGGACCAGATGTAAGGTGATGATGGTCCCATACATGGAGTACCCCTCCTACATCCACACCATACAGTTGTCCTTTGTGGGGGATGATATCCGCGATACTGCCATGAGATGCTCGTGGCAATGAAGTCCAGCTATTATCTCCAACTTTCGCGATTGCCATGTTACTAAAATCATCGTAATCCTCGTCGTACAGCCTAAAAGGGTTGTGGAGAAGAATAACTGTGAAGTCACTGCTACCATCAGCAGCAGGAGGCAAGGACAGGATTGCCTTGTAGAGAAAATAGGGACGGTCAACCTCTGCATAGTCGCAGACATAGGGTAGAGTGGTGATAGAGGGGAGCTGGATTTGCACTCCAGTTACCGGATTCAAAAGATGCATCTCTGACATATCATAGACAGTTATGAGCCAACCGTGGGAAGATCCGATGCACACGCGTCTACGTATCTCTGGAAGAGGGAGAGGGATGCTGTAGGTTCGATTTTCAGAGAAGCTCAAGAATTTAGCACTAATATCGTCTTCGCCGGGTAGCATGAGCCACGGGGAATCAGGCTTCGGGCGCCATGCTTTCCCCTTAACGGCTTGGTTCCATGACTTGCAAACACAACTCAATCTATTGTGATCCGGCATGGTCAACTTCTGGAGGATCAGCCCAAGGAGCTCCGTTGGAAGCTCTGTACAATTTTTCTCAGCCATATCGGGGCAGGTTTTCTGTCGTTTGAAACCAGCAACAGCCATGTACACCGTTGACAGTAAATGCGGTGCAGCGGAAGCCTGATCGAGGAAAATAGCTACTCAGTTCTCGTACGAGTGAACGGCACAAATTCTGGGAAAAGAAAAAACCTTCTGATCAATGATAATCAGATTAAAATTTTAAACAAATTCAATTGGTTATATATATAGCTGCATATGATTTGTTTAATCCGATTCCAAGTAGGAGTTTTATTAATGTGATCATTTTCCTATAGTGATTAGAATTAAGAGGTTTGTTAATTAAATCATGCTCCTGTACTAGGGACTAGGATTAGGAGGTTTACTGACTTAATTCAATCCCTACAGTCATTAGGAATATGAGGTTTATTAGCTAGATCCCATTCCTATAGAGATTGGGATTACGAGGTTTAACAGTTCAATCCTGTTCCCGTACCTATTCCTGTAACTAGTGATTAGGATTAGGAGGCTGATTAACTTAATACTATTCCTCTTCTCGAAAAAGAGTAGGAGGTTTATTAATTGCAATTAATAACCTCATCGCAGAGCGAAACCTTTGAATTCACTGTCCCGTGATGTGTTCTTTAATCATATCTAGAAGAACAAACAAGTCGAAGACAATCCCCCAATCCCTTAAAAACCCCATTTTCAGACTAGAATGATTCGAGCAAAGACATTAACACATTTTCAAAGGAAATTTCAACAATTAAAAAAAAATTACATTTTCATGCGGACAATCAAGTCATTAGACTGCTCACCTAGAGCATTTACACCAGTGCATCAACATCAACATCAACTATAAAGATGTAATTGAAATTGTGTTTTTTTTAAATAATAATTAGCATTGTGCTTGTTTTACACATATAAGCTGCCCTTACAGCTTTTAGGCTCTAGCTATAATATTGTTCAATGCATTAATTAATCAAGCATTATTGTTTAAACTGCTATATGCTAGCTTTAGTTCCAGACAAGCAATTACATCAAGATGGTTCAAATGCTTTCTAACACACTGTTCAACTTATTAGAATGAAAATTGATGATCCAAATTATTAGAATACAAGTTAAAACGGGCTACATAATTAGTATTATGCCATAAACGAGGTGTTTCTTTGAGGTAGGGTTGAGATTTAAGAAGAAATGGATCTGGCATCACATGCTTGGCTTTAATAAAAAGAAATGGAGATGCTTGGCTTTAATAAAAAGAAATGGACCTAGCATCACATCCTTGGAAGAAAAAGAAAGATGCCTGGTCTTAATAAAAAAATTTGATGCTTGGCTTTAATAAAAGAACTGGATGCTTGGCTTTAACCCTTAATCTTGTGTTATTCGCTATGCCTTCTTATTTATTGCATTGCTCAACAAGGCGATAACCACCATCTCAATAACACCTGCAAAATTTCCCAAGTTACATCTACTATTAACAAAAAAGAAAAACGGAGAAGAAAAAAAAAGATCAAATATGGTGGTAGTCGGAGATGTGATTGCAAGCAAAATCATTGAGAAGCTAGTGGAGGTTGGGTTTGACTATGCAGCAGACCAGTGTTTTGCTCGGCGAAGACGTATGAACGATGAGCTTCAAAGGCTCAAGGATGCTCTTCCTCGTATCCGAGCTGTTGTAAACGCAGCGGAGAGCGGGCAAGGAGAAATAACTGGAGACCTCGACGAATGGCTATGGCAACTTAAAGGTGCTGTCTACATGGCCAGTGACGTACTTGACGATCTCGATTATACTGAGATATAGAAGCGAGTGGAGATGAATGGTAGCAAGGTGAGTGGTTTTGTTTCCGCTTCTAAACGAAAAGTTTCCAAGTTTATTAAAAGAGCCTTTAAATCCGATCCCACCCTCGAGAAGCTAAGGGGGGCTGCCAAGAGGCTAAGTGAAGTGGCGGGAGGCGTTGAAGTTTTTAACAGTTTGGTAACAGAGCGTAACCAACAACAACAACAACAACAACAACAAGAACAACTTCGTGAAACTGGACCTATTGTAAGGGAGAGAGATGTGCTGGGAAGGGATGGGGAGAGGAAGGAAGTGTTACAGTGGTTGACGAGGGCGCCCATCGCTAATGAGGATCACGAGGGCATCTCTCTTTTCTCCATTGTGGGCCTCGGAGGAGTCGGAAAGACAACCCTTGCACAAGTCGTCTACGGGGATGACACCGTACAGAGTTCCTTTAGCATCAAAATTTGGGTGTGTGTCTCCAATCGCTTTGATGTTAAAAAGATTACGGGAGACATCCTAGAATGCGCTGCACAAAGGAGACCGGACGTCGGAGAGCTTGGACCACTACAGGAAGCTCTTAAGGCCTTGGTGTCATCTAAGAAATTTCTCCTCATCTTGGATGACGTTTGGAATGACGACAATCTCTCTAGTTGGGAGACGTTGTTTGCTCCGTTGAGGTGTGGACTTAAAGGAAGTAAAATCATTTTAACTACCAGATCGGAGAAGGTCGCCGAAATGGCTACACTATCTTTGGGAGGGACGACAAACGAGTCAAAGAAATTAATTCCCTTGGATAAAAGTGACTTCTTATCACTTTTCAACCGATACGCATTTGCTGGAACAAATCCCCATAATCATGGGAAGCTGCAATCAATTGGCGAGCAAATAGCTGGAAGGCTTGGAGGCTTGCCGCTGGCTGCCAAGACGATTGGAGCGTTATTGCGTTCTAACTTGGATGACAGTCACTGGATGAATATTCTGCAATCTCGTCATATATCAGATCACGGACCACAGAGAGATGGTGTGATGCCGGCTCTGATGTTGAGCTACTATTATTTACCGAAGCATCTAAGACCTTGTTTTGCATTTCTCAGCACCTTTCCTCAAGATCACTGGTTTTTCAAAGGTGATCTAGTTTTAATGTGGATGGCGCTCGGCTTCATCCAACAATCTCCTCAGAATCCAGCACAAGCACCAGAGGATATTGGAAGCCGCTACTGTGATGAGTTAGCCAAACTGTCATTCCTTGAACCATTTGGTCAGCAAATCACAAATCCCTTAACTCAAAGAGATGAAGAAGTTTACATCATGCATGATCTTTTGCATGATCTGTCAAGCAAAGTATCTCATGGTGAATGCTTTACGTTTGTTGGAGATATGTCAATCAACCATATCCCAAACACAGTATGTCATTTGTACTTTGAAACCTGTGATATTGGTCTTCTCAAAGATATGGACAAATGGAAGAACTTGCACACCCTGATTCTAAAATTCAATGGATACAATGATGAGCATGCCGCGGCTTTCCGACAAGTGTTTGAATCACTAGAAAGCATTCGAGTGTTGCGCATCACTATTGAAGAAATGGATATGTTGCCGTGTGCAATAGATAAATTGAGGCATCTCAGATATTTGTCACTTGCTGGTCATTTTGATCGGTTGCCTAGTTCAATCTGCAAGCTTTACCACCTGCAGGTACTTGCTTGTAGCTGTTTTGTTCCTTCTTCAGTTTTGGTCTTGAATAACCTTATTAACTTGAGACACCTGCTGCCGTATGATCTTCCCGACGATGGAGAAGTCCATGGGATTGGGACTCTTACATCGCTTCAAAGGTTATCTCTCAGTGCCGGTGCTTATAAACTTAGCGAACTGAAGGACCTGAGAGAGCTTCAGGAACTTCAGATTAGTGGCCTTCAGAACCAACGAGATGGCGAGGAGGTTAGTCTGGTTCAGCTGCGTGATAAAAAGAGACTCCAAGTGTTAGGTTTGGAATGGAATGATGATAGTGATGCAGCAGAGGAGTATGAAAAGGTGCTCGATTGCCTCCATCCGCCTGATAGCCTCAAGGAACTCGAAATTGCACGGTACCGAGGTGCAAGGTCTCCATATTGGATGGAAAAAGATTTGTTAAAAAATCTAGAGCGCGTTGTTCTTGTCGAAAACGCAGCATGGAAGCACCTTCCTTCTCTCGGGAAGCTTCCCTATCTCAATGAATTGAGATTGGATTCACTAACAGGACTTGAGCAAATTGGCTTTGAAGGTGGATTTCAGCAACTGAAGATTTTAGAAATCGGATTCACTAACAGGACTTGAGCAAATTGGCTTTGAAGGTGGATTTCAGCAACTGAAGATTTTAGAAATCCGGCGTTGTTATCAATTGGAAGAGTGGTCCGGATTTGGAGCGGAGACGGCACCTTGCTGGCCTCTCCTTGAAAATCTCGAAATCTCGGGGTGTCCCAAACTGAAGGCATTGCCTCCTCTGCCCCTAAGCCTACAGAGCTTGACGTTATGGTGTGTGGGATTGTCTGATTCTCCAACATTCTTCCCGGCTACTCCATCCTCGTCCTCCTCCTCTCCTTCCCTCACTCGCATGGAAATTGAAGGATGTGAAAATTTAACATCAGTGGCCGGCTTGCTGCGGCATCGCCTCAGCGCCCTCAGGAGGTTGAGGATTAGCCGTTGCGAAGCTCTTGCGGATCTGCATGCAGAGGAAGGCTTTCAGCATCTGCACTCCATCGAAAGCCTAGCGATTGAATATTGCCCAAAGCTGAAGATGGCTACCGACGCGGTCGCCCTTACTTCTCTTTCCGACCTTAGACTGTCAGGTTGGAACCACATAACTGATGGAATTTGAAGAACACAACACTCTACACAAAGGAAACTTTTATTGCTAGAACACTTGAGAATACAACACTTGTTCTTACAAGAACACCTCACTTTCACACAATTCCTTTATTTTGGTGGACACTCACACAAGGCTACACTACACACTCAAGCTTTCAAGCTTACTTCTTGCTTGCTTGCTTGCTTGCCCAAATGAGAGCACAAGACCCCTATTTATAGTTGTTTAGAGGGGTAGGAAATGTGTAGAAGAGTTAGAAGAGTTAATCTTAGCCATACATTACTAAGAAGTTTCTAGAAGAATAAATACTAGCCATACACTTGTATCTTCCTAGAAACTTCATGGTAGATATTTTGTAGGATGTTACTAGAAAGAAGTTCTAGAAAGTTGTTCTAGAATAATCTAAGTTGGTGAGGAATTCTAATACTCCCCCTCATCACCAACTTTCATTTCTCTCAAGTCCAAGCTTCTTCTTAAGCTTCAAAAATGTCTCTGTCTTTAGTGGCTTGGTGAAGATGTCAGCGATTTGGTCTTCAGACTTGCAATATGACAGCATCACAGTCTTCTTTTTAACTTGATGTCGGATGAAATGATATCTTGTCTCTATGTGTTTGCTTCGTCCATGTGCTACCGGATTTTTGGCAAGTGCAATAGCTGACTTGTTGTCGATGAGAATCTCTGTCGGTGCTTCTTGTTGGTGTTGCAATTCCTTCATCAGACTCCTGAGCCATATTGCTTGACACGCACATGTCGATGCTGCTATGTATTCTGCTTCGCAACTTGATAGAGCGACGACAGACTGCTTCTTTGATGACCATGAGAATGTTGCTGATCCGATATTGAACATGTAGCCAGATGTGCTCTTTCTTTCATCTAAATCTCCACCATAATCGCTGAGAATTCTCTTGGCTGCTTTGAAATGCTCCTGTCTTGGCTCCTCCATATATCTGCTCACCAGTCCTACCGCGAACACTATGTCGGGCCTGGTGATGGTTAGGTAGCGCAAGCTCCCGACTAAACTCTTGTATAGAGTTGGATCAATATAGCTTCCTGGTGTGTCTCGCCTCAGCTTCACTCCGACTTCTGCAGGAGTTGCGACTGGATTGCAGTTGCTCATGTTGAACTTCTGAAGGATATCCTTTGCATACTTCTTCTGAGAGATGAAGATTCCTTTCTCTGATTGCGACACTTCTACTCCAAGAAAGTATGACATTTCTCCAATGTCAGTCATCTCGAACTCCTTGATCATATTCTTTTTGAACTCCTCGAACATTTTCGGATTGTTGCCGGTGAAGATCATGTCGTCCACGTAGAGACATACGATCATGATGTCTTCATCCTTCTTCTTGGTATAGAGAGAGTGCTCATACGGGCTCCGATGGAATCCGTTCTTCTGGAAGTATGCATCGATTCTGGCATTCCATGCTCTGGGCGCTTGCTTCAGTCCATACAATGCCTTCTTCAGCTTGTAGACTTTGTCTTCTTGATTCTTCACCTCGTACCCTGGTGGTTGCTTGATGTAGACTTCTTCTTCTAAGTAGCCGTTCAGGAATGCAGACTTCACGTCCATCTGGTAGATCTTCCACCGGTTCTGTGCTGCCAATGCGATAATGAGTCGGATGGTGTCGATCCTCGCGACTGGTGCGAACACTTCTTCATAGTCAACTCCTTCTCGCTGACTATAGCCTTTTGCAACAAGCCTGGCCTTGTACTTCTCGATTCCGCCATCTTGATTTGTCTTTGTCTTGTACACCCACTTTACTCCGATTGGTTTATGGCCTTCAGGTAAGGTAGTGAGCTCCCATGTGTCATTTCTCTTGATTGCCTCGATCTCGTCATCCATGGCTTTTCTCCACTTATCTTCTTGAGCAGCTTCTTCATAGCTGACCGGATCACATTCTGCAAACAAGCAGAATAGTGTGTAGTCATCCATCATCTCGACAGGCTCTGTATCGTCGTACAGATCTCTTAGGCTTCTCATCCTCCTTGTTGCTCCCCCTGAAGAGCTTCCTTCACTTGAGCTGGATGATGTCGGCGTTGATGTTGGGGTTGATGGAGCTGGACTATTAGGTGGACTTTGTTCTGGTCTTCCAACCTCCTGCAAGTCATCATCATTATCTTCAAAGAACATACCTTTAATATTTTTATCTTCATCGGTCCATTTCCAATAATCTTCTTCATCGAACTCCACGTCTCTTGAAATGATCATCTTCTTTGTAACTGGATTGTAGAGCTTGTATGCTTTTGTCCTCCTCTCGTACCCAACGAATATGCACTTTTCTCCTCGATCGTCCAACTTCTTTCTTTTCTGCTCCGGGATGTGTGCATATGCAATACACCCAAACACCTTCAGGTGGTTGACACTTGGCTTGATGTTGCTCCACATCTCCAATGGTGTCTTGAACTTGACGCTCTTTGTCGGACATCTGTTGAGGAGGTAAACTGCACAGTCCACGGCTTCAGCCCAGTAAGTCTTTGGCAGGTACTTGCTCTTCAACATGCTTCTGACCATATCAAGAATGGTACGATTCTTCCGCTCTGCTATGCCATTCTGCTGTGGTGTGTAGGCGGCAGTGAGTTGATGAATTATCCCGTACTGCTTGTTGAAATTGTTGAATGCCTTCGAAGTGTATTCTCCACCTCGATCTGATCGGAGCACTTTGATGTGGTACCCACTTTGCTTTTCTACCATCTCCTTGAATTCTTTGAATTTCTCCAGAGCTTCGGATTTCTCCTTCAGGAAATAAACCCAAGTTTTTCTGCTATAATCATCAATAAATGTGAGAAAATACCTGTTTCCTCCAAGAGAGATGACTTCAAATGGTCCTGCAATATCTGTGTGGACCAATTGTAGCAACTCTGTTGCTCTTCTTGACTTTCCAACTTCGAAACTTCTTCTATGTTGTTTGCCCTTCATACAGCCTTCACATAGCTGGTTCGGATGGTTGATTTGCGGCAATCCTTTTACCATTTTCTCCTTCCATAGAAGATTCAGGCCACTGAAAGCGAGATGCCCGAATCGTAGATGCCAGAGCCAAGTCTCGTCTTTTATGATTGACTTCAAGCACTTGACAGGGTCAGCATGAATATTTAAGGTAAACAGTCTATTTCTAGACATGTTCACCTTTGCAATAACTTCATTTTTATTTTTAATAGTGAGGGCAAGGTCTTTTAGATGTATATCATAGCCTCTTTCAAGGAGCTGGCCTAGGCTCAAAATATTATTTCGTAATGCTGGAACATAGTAGACATCAGAGATGTACCTGTTCTCGCCCGTCTTTGTCTGGATCATTATATTGCCCTTGCCTTTCACTGGAATCTTTGACTGATCTCCAAAGGTGACATCTCCTTGTACCGTCTCGTTCAGCTCGGTAAAAAACTCCTTGATGCCGCACATGTGGTTACTGGCACCTGAATCTAGATACCAGATATCTTTATTCTTGCTTTCGCTCTCCTGGTACGTCAACAGGACTGTTGAAGTGTCTGCCTGCTCCCTTTCTACAAAGTTGCTTCTTTCTGCCACTTGATTTGATTTCTCCCAACATTCGTAGCTGAGATGACCGTATCTCTTACATTTGTAACACTGTGGCTGAGATCTGTCCTCATGGTAACTTCTTCCTTGTCCTCGTCCTCGTGTGCCACGACCTCGTCCTCGATCGAATGATCGTTCACGATCTCTATTTCGATCTTGATTTTCATGGCCTCCTTGGTACTGTCTCCTACGACCTTGCTGGAAGTTTGAGCCACCTCGAAATGAGCCTCTGCCTCTGTAGCCTCCACGTCCTCTTCGACTATCTTCTTTGATAGTCATCTTACTCTGCAAGGCTTGTTCTAGATTCTCCGCTTGATTTGAACTAATGTTTATATCTTGTTCATAAGCTTGCAGAGAACCTTGCAGCTCATCAATAGATACTTCGGAAAGATCTTTAGACTCTTGTATTGCCGGAATAATATATTTGAATTTAGAGTCTAAAGTCCTAAGTATCTTCTCCATAATTCTTACATCATTAATTGCTTCTCCATTTCTCTTCATTTGATTTGTTATTGTCTGAACTCTACTAAAATAATCCGATATTGATTCTGTAGCTTTCATCTTCAAATTTTCAAATTCAACTCTTAATGCTTGGAGGCGTACCTTTTTGGCTCTTTCCGCACCTTGATAGGATTTTTGTAAAATCTCCCATGCTTCTTTAGAGGACAGGGCATTGGAAATCTTTTCTGCTGCAAGTGACTCTGGTTCAGTGTAGCCATTCTCCACGAGCTCCCACAAGTCTTGCGAGCCGAGCAAGACTTTCATCTGGATACTCCAGTTGTCGTAATTGGTCTTCATCAGCTTCGGAATCTGTGGCTGGATCATGTTCGCCATCTCGTACACGAGCACCTTCGATTGGCCCGGCTAGATCGAACTTTGCTCTGATACCACTTTGATGGAATTTGAAGAACACAACACTCTACACAAAGGAAACTTTTATTGATAGAACACTTGAGAATACAACACTTGTTCTTACAAGAACACCTCACTTTCACACAATTCCTTTATTTTGGTGGACACTCACACAAGGCTACACTACACACTCAAGCTCTCAAGCTCACTTCTTGCTTGCTTGCTTGCTTGCTTAAATGAGAGCACAAGACCCCTATTTATAGTTGTTTAAGAGGGCTAGGAAGTGTGTAGAAGAGTTAATCCTAGCCATACATTACTAAGAAGTTTCTAGAAGAATAAATACTAGCCATACACTTGTATCTTCCTAGAAACTTCATGGTAGATATTTTGTAGGATGTTACTAGAAAGAAGTTCTAGAAAGTTGTTCTAGAATAATCTAAGTTGGTGAGGAATTCTAATAATAACATCCTTTCCCTCCGAAGAGGCGTGCAGAAGATTAACTTCTCTAAAAGTGCTGCAATTGGGAGACATGGGAGGGCTGATGTCAGTTGAGGGTCTAAAGGCTCTTTCCCACCTTACTTGGCTATATATTGAGAAGTGTCCCAAGCTCGTGCAAGCAGCAGCAGCGTCAATTAAGGGGAAGGAGGAGGAGGAGGAGGAGTTCACATTAACCGTCGGCGATCTATGGATTGATGACCCCTTGCTGCTCCACGTTGAACCATTGAGAAAACTCACGTCTGTCACAGAGCTACGGATAGAAGACTGTGGGAATCTGGAGTGTGAGGGAGACATCAACTCGTGGTTGTTGCGCAACAGAACTTCGCTCCGATCCATCCACCTGGAAAAGTACAGTACTGCAAAGTCGCTGCCTCGTAGCCTCCAAGCCCTCTCTTCCCTGGAGTCTTTACAAATCTATGAAGCTTATCAGCTCCAATCGCTCCCTCGTAGCCTCCAAGCCCTCTCTTCCCTGGAGTATTTACGGATCACTGGAGCTCATCAGCTCCAATCGCTGCCGCGGATGCCTTCGTCTCTGCGAAGGCTTAGCATCGATGGCTGCAACGAGACGCTGGTGGAGCGGTGCGCGGAGCAAGGAGACGCTGAAGGAGCGGTGCGCGGAGGGCGAAGGCGCCGATTGGCCCAACATTAAACACATCCCTGAGATTGATGTCTGAGACTCAGATCGGTAGTAATTGCATTTGAGCCTGATAGCGACTGTTTTGTCCTTGTTGGGGCGGAGTCACGCCCACCGCCGCGGAAGCGATATCACCTGAGAGATAGTCCTGGTTTTTGTTGTCACAAAAGCACAAGTCAACCTCTATATTCTTGTTTCTCAAAGGAAACGAGAATAGATAGTGAAATTCTTATTTCTCAAAGGAAACAAGAATCGAAAGTGATATATTTCATCAAAGTGAAATATACACTCTTCCTCTCATCAGCTCTAAGACCGAATATTGAAGGAACCTACAAGCTATGACAACTCACAGATAAGACAAATACAAACACGAGATTTACGTGGTTCAGCTAACTAGCCTACGTCCACGGGAGGGGTTTTCACTATGAGGAGAATACCAAACTTATTACAAGTTCTCTCTCAACTCACTCTTTCTTTTCTCTCAAAATTCCACTCAAGAATTTTTCCCCAAATTTCCCCACTAATACGGTTCCACCATCAATGCTCCTGTAGGTAGTAAACCACTTCCTGTTTGGACACATGTGGTAAGAGCAACCAGAATCAAGAATCCACTTCCCGGAGGTATCCTCGCCATCCGTGACGACATAACATTCCTTATCGCTCCCATCCTCTGAAGCGTAGCTCGCCTCTTCCTTGCCTTCTCGTCTTTCAGTCTTGTTGTTGTTATTCTTCCCACCTACTCTCTTGTTAGGACAAATTGTCTCCCACAAGCATCAATGTTTGCACCAGGTTCTCATAAGACTTCGGCAGAGATAGAAGTAATAGAAGAGCCTGATCCTCATCTTCTACAGTCACATCGATGTCCTTCAGATCCGATATAATCCTATCGAACTTGTTGATATATTCCCGGATTGATGAGCCCTCCTCCATCTTGCAAGTATACAATTTGGATTTCAAATAGATCCGGTTTGTTAGACTCTTCGTCATGAAGGTGCTTTCTAACTTCGACCACACGCCCGCAGCCGTTTCCTCCCCGTCCACCAAGAAAGCTACATCCCTTTCAAGGCAAAGGATAATCGACGCCCGTGCTTCCAGATCCAGCTCCTCCCAATCCTCATCAGACATATTTTTGTGCTTCTCTCTTCCAGCCAAAGCTTTGTGCAATTTTTGCGAAATCAGCGAATTTTTCATCTGCATCCTCCAATAGGAAAAATCATTTTTCCTATTGAATTTTTCAATCTCGTATTTTCCAACTTTATTTATTTTACTTGTAGAAGCCATTTACCGCTTGTATTATGTCAATCCGCTTCTCTCAGGAATTTTTAACAATTTCTTTGTATTTTACCACACAATATTCAACCACCACCTCAGATCAGAAATTTTACCACCTCCAGTCTGAATAAGGGGCTCTGATACCAATTGTTGGGCGCAGGGAGTCACGCCCACCGCCGCGGAAGCGATATCACCTGAGAGATAGCCCTGACTTTTGTTGTCACAAAAGCACAAGTCAGCCTCTATATTCTTGTTTCTCAAAGGAAACGAGAATAGATAGTGAAATTCTTATTTCTTAAAGGAAACAAGAATCGAAAGTGATATATTTCATCAAAGTGAAATATACACTCTTCCTCTCATCAGCTCTAAGACCGAATATTGAGGGAACCTACAAGCTATGACAACTCACAGATAAAACAAATACAAACACGAGATTTACGTGGTTCGGCTAACTAGCCTACGTCCACGGGAGGGGGGTTTTTCACTATGAGGAAAAATACCAAACTTTACAAGTTCTCTCTTCCTCTCTTTCTTTTCTCTCAAAAGAAATCTACACACCCACTTATTTTCTCCACACCATAACTCCTCCACCCCCTTCTCTATTTATAGGAAACTAAAAGGGAGCATGGCTGAAATGTTTGGGCGGGCAGAACGAGCGCGTGCGGGAGCTCGAAATCGAGCGCGGGAAGCGGCGCGCAAGGACACGAGCACGGAGCTCAAAGTGGGCTGGCCTCGTCCTTCGTGCGTGCGACCACGACGGGGGGCGAGCGAAACTTGCGTGCGCGCGCAAGCAAAGGGAAGGCGGCGTTCTCGTGGGCGTGGGCAGACAGCCCCACGTGGGTGGGCCGACATGGGTGCTGCAAGGAAAATACTGGGTATGAAGATTAGAAGAGAGCGGGCGAATCGGCGATTGTTCTTGAGTCAGAAGGGCTACATAGAGCAGGTGATCGCGAGGTTCGGGATGCAAAGTGCTAAGTCGGTGTTGACTCCATTGGCTCAACACTTCAGGCTTTCAGGTAAACAATCTCCCACTACAGCGGAAGAAAAGGCACACATGGAATGTGTTCCCTATGCTAGTGCAGTTGGTAGTTTGATGTACGCCATGGTGTGTACACGCCCTGATATTTCACAGGCGGTTAGTGTGGTCAGCAGATTCATGGCGAATCCGGGAAAGGCGCACTGGGAAGTGGTGAAATGGGTCCTGAGATACTTGAAAGGTACCGCGGATACGGGTCTGTGTTTTGGTGAAGATACATGTCAGGTCGACGGGTATGTGGACTCTGATTATGCGGGCGATCTAGATAGACGGCGATCTACTACTGGTTATGTATTCAGGATACATGGGGCTCCAGTTAGTTGGCGATCGATGTTGCAGGCTACAGTGGCACTTTCTACTACAGAGGCCGAGTACATGGCCATGGCGGAGGGAGTGAAGGAAGCATTGTGGCTGTGGGGTCTTCTAGACGATTTGGGAATTGAGCAGGAGAGCGTGAATTTGTGGT
Organism: Asparagus officinalis; assembly: GCF_001876935.1. Lineage (NCBI taxonomy): Eukaryota > Viridiplantae > Streptophyta > Magnoliopsida > Asparagales > Asparagaceae > Asparagus > Asparagus officinalis. The sequence goes on along the minus strand of NC_033795.1, from coordinate 74,878,753 downwards.
GCGACAGTCAAAGTGCAATTCACTTGGCGAAAAATCAAGTTCACCATGCTCGTACCAAGCATATCGTTGTCAGATATCATTTTGTGCGGGAGGTCATAGAGGATGGTGATATTTCTCTCATGAAGGTGCATACGAATGAGAATCCCGCAGACATGTTAACCAAGGTGGTCACAAGTAGCAAGTTCCAGCATTGCTTGGACTTGCTTCATATCAGCCCGTGTTGATTTGCCCAAGAGGACATGGCCCTGCTGGGCGGTGATAGAGGTGAGGTGAAGACTATGTTGGAAAATGGTTGCAGAACTACGGTTAGCTTGATCCCGGTGGAGGGTACGTAGGCAGTCGCGGTATAGTGGCACAGCTGGTTTGGCCTGGTTTGGCCTATATCTCTCTGGTGGAGTTCGTAGGGGGTTCTTCTGGTGTTGTCGTTCAAAATTTGAGGTTTATCAAATGATGAACGAGGTGGAGAATTGTGATGGGGTGTGGGGCCCACCCACGTGGGGCTGTCTGCCCATGCCCACGAGAACGCCGCCTTCCCTTTGCTTGTGCGCGCACGCAAGTTTCGCTCGCCCCCCGTCGTGGTCGCACGCACGAAGGACGAGGCCAGCCCACTTCGAGCTCCGTGCTCGTGTCCTTGCGCGCCGCTTCCCGCGCTCGATTTCGAGCTCCCGCGCGTGCTCGTTCTGCCCGCCCAAACATTTCAGCCGTGCTCCCTTTTAGTTTCCTATAAATAGAGAAGGGGGTGGAGGAGTTATGGTGTGGAGAAAATAAGTGGGTGTGTAGATTTCTTTTGAGAGAAAAGAAAGAGAGGAAGAGAGAACTTGTAAAGTTTGGTATTTTTCCTCATAGTGAAAAACCCCCCTCTCGTGGACGTAGGCTAGTTAGCCGAACCACGTAAATCTCGTGTTTGTATTTGTTTTATCTGTGAGTTGTCATAGCTTGTAGGTTCCCTCAATATTCGGTCTTAGAGCTGATGAGAGGAAGAGTGTATATTTCACTTTGATGAAATATATCACTTTCGATTCTTGTTTCCTTTGAGAAATAAGAATTTCACTATCTATTCTCGTTTCCTTTGAGAAACAAGAATATAGAAGCTGACTTGTGCTTTTGTGACAACAAAAGCCAGGGCTATCTCTCAGGTGATATCGCTTTCGCGGCGGTGGGCGTGACTCCCTGCGCCCAACAGTCCTATTTTGGGCTCACCGCAAAGAAAATGAGAGGTGTGTACACTTTTTTGTCTTTTTCTTTTGTTTGTTTGCTTTTGTGCTCCTAGGAAAAGCATCTGCCGCTACGCTTGAAATAGGGGACAAGACTTGATGTTGAGCGTCCTGGGTAAAATTTATCCTTTTAGTTTTTTTTTTAAATGTTCCTGATGTTATGAACACTTGCTAGTGTTTTATGTATTTTTGTAGCTATTGTCGCTCAATAATATGTCTGGCTCTTAATTCATGAGTTCTTTATTTATCAAACTTCAGTTTCTTACGTGTTGAGCCACAAGTATTCGATCAACTCGGGCTGTTTACAAGATTTTCATGCTGCTCTTCATTTCTTACATAGACTTCTCAGAAGAAGGCAGGTTCTCTTTGAGTCGGGCTGTAGTTTGATTTTGCATCTGTTTTCTGCGAGCTTCTTTAGCCGGTGCAGCTATTTCCTTTTCCCTTACCATGCATGAAGTTGGGCTTCTCATATCACAAACAAAAGGTGAAATTTATGATAAATCTACTCCTTATTTTGCATAATAGAGTACGTTCCTAAGATGAAGGGTGAATTTATCCGGTTAATTGCATTTTTGTTCTGGTGATATGCGGTTCTGCCTTCAAACTTCTTCATATGCCAATTCAGAGAGAAGATAAGATAGTAGAAGTTTGAATCTTTATGTGCAAACTTCCTTATTTGCCTCCCCATTTAAGAAGCTAAATGAATATTGAGGTATTTATATATTTATTCGTCTAAAATTTCAAGTCTGAATCTTTTAATTTCTTCTTTGTGTCAGAATTTGAATGTAAAGGTTCGCTTCCTGAGTCTACTACATATATAGGTTGAATTTCCCCTTTAGGTCACTACTTGATTGCCTCTTCGTTTGATACTTTTTGCGTTAATGCAAGGCTATTAATGGCGTTATACAATCCAAGAATGCATTGATTTTCAATTCGCCGTCTACTCATCTTGACTGTAAATCACAATAAAGTCCTTTACGTTTGATTCTTGTTGCGTTAATGCAAGGTTCTTAGCGTTAATGCAAGGTTCTTACTGGATTTTTTTTTCTAGTTTCATATTATAACTGAAGGGTAGAGGGAATTTTTCCTAGTTTCATATTGACGCTGTTCTTTAAGGTTTTGAAGGTTACACATGCAAGTAACATATTTATTAAAGCGGTTGATATAGGTAAATTCCTATTTGGAAGATTACAATCTTTAAAAACCAAGTATAATTGGCTCTTCAGCTTGCACTTTTTTGTTAATACTTTGAACAAAGTAATTTATGCACTGAATAAGTCAAGTTAGGTGCGGCTCCTATGACCAATTTTTCCTTGGTAATTATGAAAAAAAAATGACTTTAAGAATGTCAACTAACAGCAATACTTAAGATGAATATCATGACAGATCATTTTATATCTCATATATATAGATACTGCTCTCACTAAGTGTCTTTCAAAATTTGGCTTTGTCACTAATGGAGCTCATGAAGCTACTGCTCAAAGCAAAGTTCTCAATTACAGCTGTATATTTAATCAACCGTCTACCCACCCTTATCAGAATGTTTACAATCATCAGTACTGAGCTATATCAAACTGATCAAACACTGCTACAAGAGAACATGAATCGTTGTTATAATGTTTGGATATTGACTTCAAACTTTCTATTTAATCTTTTTATTTGTGGGATTATGTACACGTGAATACCAATGGTAATTAACTGCAGGGAGTAATACCATTGGAAGACCAAGATGTACGAGCTTCAAATGGAGACTACATGGTTAGCCAGCATACGAAGGACCTCCATTGTCCCTTGAATACAGAAGTTATACATTATGAAGATCTTTGCAGTCAATATGCCCAACAAATGGGAGAGACAATGCCTCGGTCCCTCTAGACCTTAAGACTTCAAGGTGGTTCGATAACCAATACTATCTCAACTTGCTTAGCAACCTCGGCTTGCTTCAGAGTGATGAACCACTTGTTTCCGAGAGTGTAGAAGAGAGTGTTATAGAGTTAGTTTGGGCTTATGCTCAGGTTTGGGAGCTTTTCTTTAGGGATTTTGCTAAATCTATGAGAAAGATGGAGAATATTAATGTGCTTGCTGGAAGTGATGGGCAAACTAGAGAGAACCATCGTTATTTCAATGTTTAGATAGAGAGTCAGTGAACAAGATCAAGTTTTATTTGCTTGTTTAGGATGCGTTTTTGTCTAGAATGATGTAATTGTTGAGAATCAACGTCGCTGTTTGGCTCAGAAGCCTGCTCAATCAGTCCTTCTTCTTCAACTGTGCACCACCAAGAACACAAAGGGGGGAAGCTACTGTCTCTCTCTCTATCACACAAAGGGTTGAAAGCACAGAGCCTTCGAAGGAGCACAGAGCTCAGATAGTGAAGAGGATCGCACAAAGGGGGTAAGGCAAAGAGCTCAAGATCTCAACACCCTCGCTATTTCCCCACACCGAGCTACTACCGGCCCTTCACCTTAAGGGGGGAGGGGGCCAGCCGACACGGGGGAGGAGGCTAGGGTTTAGGGAGGTAGGAGCCGACCTACGGATGGGACTCACAGCGGCGGCCATCAGATCACAGAGATCGGGAGGAGGTGAGAAACCATCGAATAAAGAGAGGAAGAGAGGGGCTAGGGCTCATCAACTTAAAGGAGGGAAATGGGCCTTTATGGAAACGGGCCAAAGTCTTTGGGCCAACAAAATAACAACAATCTCCACCTTTGGCCCAAGGTAGTGCACAGAGAAACAACACGGAACTGCAGGACTCATCATCGCCATATTATTACTTGTATGATCACAAAGAAGATACAAGCAATGGTAGAGAATACACAAAGTAAACTCTAGATCACAAAGATCGGGGTAAGATCACCAAGCATACCAAGTCCACAAAGGACCGAACTCTACCAAACGGTCATTGAGTTCAAAGGGAAAAATCACAAAGCTATTAACAAGCACAAAGCAAGTTAATAGGCCACAAAGGCAACAAACAAAGCAAAGTCAAAATTACCCAAAATCAAAATTCAAGATTCTTTGACACGATATAAATTTTTCAGCAGGCAAACACTTAGTACCCATGTCAGCAGGATTAAATTCTGAGGGAATTTTCTCTAACTTCACAATACCCTTTTCAACTATATCCCGAATGTAATCAAATCTAACATCAATATGTTTAGTTCTATCATGAAAAACAGGATTTTTGCAAAGTTGAATAGCAGATTGACTATCAGAAAATACAACCACATTTTTATCAAGAAAACCAATTTCAGATATAAGGCCCCTAAGCCAGATAGCTTCTTTAAAAGCTTCAGTGGCAGCAACATACTCAGATTCAGTAGTAGATAAAGCAACAATGGGTTGTAATTGGGATTTCCAACTTATGCAAGAGCCACACAAAGTAAACACATAGGAAGTGGTAGATTTTCTATTATCCCTATCATTTGCATAATTGGAATCTACATAGCCAGCAAATTTGACACCTTCAGAACACTTAGAAAAGGTTAATCCTACATCAACAGAGGATTTCAAATATCTTAAAAGCCACGTCAAGGCATTCCAATTAGGCATACCAGGGTTTGACATATATCTACTCAAGCAACTAACCGCATATTCAATGTCAGGCCTAGTACTAACCATGAGATACATGACAGATCCTATAGCATTCGAATATGGCACCTTCTTCATATCATTTATTTCAGTTTCAGTATTGGGAGATTGATCCTTACTTAACACAAAATGAGAAGCAAGAGGCACATTCACAGATTTGGCATTAGACATAGCAAATTTACTCAAAATTTTTTCAACATATGAACTTTGGTTTAAAACTAGAGTAGATTTGTTTTTGTCCCTAATAATATTCATGCCTAGGATTCTTTTAGCATCACCTAAGTCTTTCATGTCAAAATTTTCACAAAGACATTTTTGAACATGCTCAATAGACTTCAAACAAGGACTAACAATCAACATGTCATCCACATAAATTACAAGAAATACAGGCACAGAGTCTATATTCTTATAATACAGGCAATGATCAGCAGAACTCCTTTTAAACTTTAAAGATTGCATGCATTTATCAAATCTAATATTCCATTGCCTAGGTGATTGTTTTAAACCATACAAAGCCTTTTTTAACAAACACACATGATCATGCAATTTAGGGTCCACAAAGCCCTCAGTTTGGTGCATATAAATATTTTTATCAAGATCACCATGCAAGAAAGCAGTAGTTACATCCATTTGTTTTAATTCCCAATTAAAATGAGCAACTAAAGCAAGCATAATTCTAACAGTAGTGAATTTGACAACAGGAGCAAAAATTTCAGCATAATCAATTCCCTCCTTTTGAGTAAATCCCTTAGCTACTAACCTAGCCTTAAACCTAACACTTTCAGATTCTTGTTTCACCTTAAACAGCCACTTACAGTCCACTACAGAACAACTAGCAGGTTTAGGAACAAGTTTCCATGTTTGGTTAATTTTTAGGGATTCCATCTCACTCTTCATAGCACTAATCCATTCTTCAGAATATTTTGACCTTAATGCTTCTTTATAAGTCTTAGGTTCATTGCACTCAAGGGATTCAAACACATTAAAGGCAAACTCAGACATATTACAATCAATCAAATTGCAATCTCTATATCTTTCAGGTTTCCTAATGGTTCTTTTATTTCTATCCCTAGTGAGTTGATAATCATTCAAATCATGCATGTTATCTATTTCCTGCATATCATGCTCCACCTCATTTGGAATAATCTCATCTTGATTTTCAATAATTATATCATTCAATTTTTCTTCAGGAAATGATTTGGGTTGATTAATAATAGGCTTTTGCTCCACCTCATTTGGAGCATCATTTTCAGGAATAGGAACATGTAATTGTAGCTCAACTTGGTACACATGCGGATGAAGCTTGAACTTGATCTTTAACTATGAATTGCATGTTGCTTCACTCCACAATTCCGCCAACCTCCATTTGATATGATCGTTATGGCGCAATCCATCCATCCTCCAACTGCGTTGTTTGTCTACAATAAATACGAAAACTCAAGTACTAGACAAACAACATTAGTGGTAAATTGTTTGTTAAACATCATCAAAACAAGAAGGCCAACAAGTTCTATTCGTCCTTTCAGCAACCTTATTCTACTGGGGTGTGTAGAGAACATATTTATGCCTTTTAATACCCCAAGTAGTACACAAATCATTCAATTGTTTGTTACAAAACTCAAGACCATTGTCTGTCCTAAGAGTTTTAATTTTCTTTCCCGTTTGGTTTTCAATCATAATTTTCCAGTTTTTAAATTTATCAAAAACTTCAGATTTTTGTTTCATGAGTAAAACCCAAACTTTCCTAGAATAATCATCAATTATGGAAAGAAAATATTGGTTCCCTCCATGCGTAGGCACACTAGAGGGTCCCCACACATCAGCATGCAAATATTCAAGTACACTAGTGCACTTAGACTGATTAGGAAAAGAAGAAGTAGGAAAAGTAACCCTATGTTGTTTTCCTAGCACACAAGATTCACAGAAAGGGACGGGGGATATTTTATCACTACCAAAGTGACCTCATTTATGCAAAATTTCTAATCCTTTATTACTCATGTGACCTAATCTATTATGCCATAAAACAGATTTATCACCTATCACAGAATTAACAGAATCAAGCACAGGTTCAGCATGACAAATATACAAATTGTTTTGTTTTTCAGCAGTAAAAATAACAAGAGACCCTTTTAGTATTTTCATAACCCCTTTACCCCATTTTCCCTCCAAACCATCATTTTCTAGAGATGCACAAGAAATCAAGTTATAACGTAAATCAGGAACATGCCTAACATCCTTCAAAGTAAACACAGAACCAGAGGAAAACCTAAGGCATACATCACCAGTTCCTAAAACATTGCATTTCTTTTCATTTGCCATTGACACAAAGCCATTCTCTATTTTCTTGTAGTTTGAAAACAAGTTTTTAAAAGGAGTCATATGAAAAGTACAACCAGAGTCTACCAACCAATCTGATTTACACAAAGGATCAGATAACACAGAGTTCAAATATGCATAATCACACAGATTATTAATCATGAAAATCTCACCCATTTTGCCCTCACAGACAACCATATTAGCATGTTCATTTTGCTGATTTTTCTTAGCCTTAGGACAATCTTTAATAAAGTGACCAGTTTCATGACAATTATAGCATTTTTTTTAGCTTTAAACCTGGACTTAGATCTACCCCTTTCATTTTCAAATTTTTTCTTACTTGATTCCCCATTACTAGCATTCTTTTGGTAATTAGACCTATTCTGAGGCCTACCCCTCACATGCATAACCTCACCAGAATTTTTATTTCCCCCAGAATGTTTTAAATCTAATTCCTTACTCTTAAGACCATTGACCACAACATCAAGGGTAACCTCATCTCTGCCATATTTAATAGCAGATTTCACATCACTATATGAGTCAGGAATAGCATTTAGAAGGGCAATAGGAGTATAATCGTCTATATGTTTATCACCAGTTAACTTAATATCTGAAATAAGTTTTGTGAAAACATCTAGGTTCTCCTCAATGTCCTTAGACATATCCAATCTAAATTTGAAAATTTTTTCAAGCAAAAACATTTTACTGGGCAAAGAGGTTTCAGTATAGAGTTCTTCAAGTTTATCCCAAAGAGTTTTAGCACATTCCAAAATTCCAACTTTTCTAATCACAGAGTCAGATAAGTTCAAATAAATTGTGGAACAAGCATTTTCGTTCATTTCCGCCGTTTATTTTCAGTGTCAGAAGTTAAATAAGTCTGACCAACAGCCCTAAAGGACTTCTGTTGGATTAAGATGCATTTTATTTTTTGTTTCCAAATGCTAAAATCAGATTTTCCGTTAAACGGAGCCATACCATATTGAATCATACTATATTAATTAGCAGCAGACATTTTTCACTCAGAAAAAACAAACAGCAAAAAAAATAGCACGATTTTGGTAATTATCCGGCTCGAAACGTGTGAAGCAACTAGCACGAACAAATGAGAAGAACGATGAACACAAAGTTCTTGTTTCAATCTCTTTGATCTTTCACACGAGCACTCCCAAAAAACAGTATTTTAATTTCTGGAAAAATTTAACAGACCCAAAGATTTACTGTAATTTTTCAACAAAGCCAGAGATTAATCTGTAATTGATACCATTGATTGAACTGTAATTATTCAATCAGATTGAATGCACAGGAACTTCAAAGATGGCGATGCAGACAAGATCAAGCTAAGAACTACAGAAACAGATTTCCATCACCTTACCTGAGCGAAACCCTAGGGGAGGGTTTCGACCTTACCTACGCGGCGGCGGTCCGGCGAAGTCCAGCGGTTTTGAAGCACAGCGACACTAACCTCGCTCTGATACCACTGTTGAGAATCAACGTCGCTGTTTGGCTCAGAAGCCTGCTCAATCAGTCCTTCTTCTTCAACTGTGCACCACCAAGAACACAAAGGGGGGAAGCTACTGTCTCTCTCTCTCTATCACACAAAGGGTTGAAAGCACAGAGCCTTCGAAGGAGCACAGAGCTCAGATAGTGAAGAGGATCGCACAAAGGGGGTAAAGCACAGAGCTCAAGATCTCAACACCCACGCTATTTCCCTACCACCGAGCTACTACCGGCCCTTCACCTTAAATAGGGAAGGGGGCAGCCGACACGGGGGAGGAGGCTAGGGTTTAGGGAGGTAGGAGCCGACCTATGGATGGGACTCACAGCGGCGACCATCAGATCACAGAGATCGGGAGGAGGTGAGAAACCATTGAATAAAGAGAGGAAGAGAGGGGCTAGGGCTCATCAGCTTAAAGGAGGGAAATGGGCCTTTATGGAAACGGGCCAAAGTCTTTGGGCCAACAAAATAACAACAGTAATGCTGGTAATGAAACTGATGGAAGTATTGAGATGTTGCATATTTTGTCAGGAGCAAATTTTCTTTTATCTTCATCACTTGACTTTTTTGTTTGTTCCATGTGACATGAAGTCCTTTTGGTTAATATTTAGGTGATTCCAACTTCGTATTTCATCCTCTCTATTCTAATCCTGGTTGCTGATAATGGAAATTATGTTTCCTCCTCTTTTACGTAGTCTACCCGTACATTTCTTTAACCATTTAATTCCGCGGCTTCAGTCATATACATGTCATGCTACTACAGAGTACAAAATTTATCAAACCACTGTAGTCATTCACAGAATTGATAGGGTGGAATTTCTTTTTTAAATTTTAATCGTTTTCCCTTTACTATTTTGATGATCTCACTTATATATTTAAGTAACATTCCTTATATATAAAATTGGGTAATTTTAACTCTTCTCTAAGGCTCTAACCAAAGGTCCCTTTTTTAGGCATCCAATATTAGCATTTCCAGTTAAATTAGGCAATACTATGGTTAGCCCTCTCTTGTATTCCTCACACATGCATTAACTTCACATGAGAGATCATCAAGGACAGATAAAAAGTAGATGAAATATGAATATACAAGAGAATATTTGCCAACGGTTTAAAATTCTGAAGTAAGAATCCAAGAACTTCTCATACAATATCAGGCATTTCATCTACTCAACATTGCTCTTTTTATCAGTTTCAGGTGAAACTGACAATAAAAAGTGCATGACAGAGAGCTTGAGCAAAAACATGGTGAGACTTAGCATACATTCTTCGAGCTTAACTACAATGGACCATTTTGAAAATCAGTCTATCACACTACAGAAAATAAAAAATTTTACTTAGAAATAAACAAAGACAACTGAGACATTACATCAACAGAAACATTTTACAATCAAAATATTTACATAAGCTATTTTTAAAACTCAATGGAAAACAGTAACTGAAACTATCTACCAAATCGAAGAGTGGCAATTATGTTTAGGCCTCATTTTGATAAATTTGTTTATGCGGCATCCGTGCTTTACTTCAGGCTTCTTTTTGTTATGGCTTTGTACTGATTGTCGGTCATTCATGTCAATGATTGTAATCTTTCTCTTTTTCTTTGCTGCATTATGAAATTATATAGCCACCTAGTTAGTTCCTATTCTGTACCAAAAAATAAAATACAATCAAAGAAATAGTGTTGAGAAACATACCTTCTTCTGCATCCTTGCATCCTTCTCTTAGCTTCCTCTTTAAAGCCTCCAGTTCGTCTTCATACTTGAACACAATAGGTTTTGGTTTTCGCTTCATGTCAGTGTCATCGTTCTTCTCTGTGATATTTTCCTCTCACCTCATCTCACTGACATCTTTCTTCTCAACGATATTTTCTTCTATCTCAGAATTGAATGATACGTGGAACCTCATCTCACTGACATCTTTCTTCTCAACGATATTTTCTTCTATCTCAGAATTGAATGATACGTGGAGGTTAAATTAGTTGATTGCAGAACAATTACATAAATGAAATTTAGGTAATATTTAGAGTTGAATTAGTACATTCGAGTAATCCATTGAGACAGTTTGTGTAGTATCTGGTGGTGGAAAAGGAATCCCACATATCAAAGAAAGGTCTTCCTCTTTTGCGGGACATTCAACAGCAGAGACTCCGGTGGTTTCTGCAAATTGTGACCACTGATTAATTAAGAGAAACTAAAAAAAATCACAGGTACAAAAGAAGAAGATAAAATCTTACCAGTCAAATATTCAGTACCATTCTTCCACTCATTTGAAAGAACCTTCAAGCTCTTATTGCCAAAGATTGAAACCAAGAAAAAGATCAGGAAATCTACTACAAGGTTGATGCATATCAAAAGTTAGTTCAATAAAGTCTATATATAGAAAGAAAAGAATATTTATGGAAGCATAAATGTACAAGTACTCTCTCTGACATTTCAAACAAGTTGTAATTCTGAGATTGCTAGATATCGGCTCTTCCTCTCATCAGTTCTAGGACTGACTTATCGAGGGATCCTAAAAACTATTACAATGGCCACAAACTCAAACAAACTAATTTTACGTGGTTCGGCAAACTGCCTACGTCCACGGGGTAAGGAGGGGAGATCTACTAATAGAGGGAGAGATACAATTAGGGTTTACAATCTCACAATCTAAACCCTCTCAAACAAACTCTCAAATCCCTCTTAATCTCTCTCTACAAAGACACAAAAGACTGCACAAAAGTATGCTGAAAATCCTCTCAGATCCAAGACCGAAGACTACGTTCACAAAAGCCTTGCTGCCCCACGCCGTCCTTTGCACTCTGCCTTGCTCCCAAATTTGCAGCCGCAAAAGAAACCCCAACTTGCTCTGCTCCAAAGCCGCCTTCGCACTGCTCCCAAGTCGCCGCTTTAATTTCCTTTGCTGTGCTTGTTTGTGGAAAATTTTGCAATAAGAAAATGAATGAAAGAACTGTATTTGATTTTATTCTCTCTAACTGCTTAGAAAAAGAATGTTTACAAATCTCTCAACTCTCGATTACAATTGGATTTCCTGATTACAAAAGAGAGGAGAATGAATTTGATTCTCCCCTTTGTTTAATTCTGGGTTCTTCTCGGTGGCGATAAGATGCCTCCCTCGAATGCTCGCGTCGAGTTTGATTCTTGTTGACGATCCGAAAATTTCAATTCACTGGAACAACTGACTTGTCTGGTTGATAACTCTTGACGAGTATTGTAGCTCAGAACGAGTAACAAACTCTAATATGAAAAGAGTTATTGGAACCGAAAATAATTCGGTTAATAAGCCAAGTATCGAATGTCTGGACTCTTCAGCTGATGATGATTCCCCAGACTGTGTAAGGAGTTGATCCTCTCACTCTCTGAATCCGATTTCTAAATCTCTCTCTCTGATTCTCCAAAAGTCCAACCCCGAACTCTGTTGAGTTTGTTGATATTTATAGGGAGATTAGGGGTGTAACTGCCCCCATTAATCGGTTGTAACAACCCACGTAAGCCACTCCTCAGATCGTGGGTGAGGAGCGGTTTTCAAAACTGCATGGATCGTGTTTGAACAGGTCAGAACTTTGACTTGCGTTCTAGCATAGATTCTGCGCTTGAACGCAACATCTGGAAGTGCGTTCTGCAGCGATATTGAGCTGTGTTGTGCAGCGATGTAGAGCTACATTGTGCAGCGATGTAGAGCTGCGTTCTGCAGCGATGTAGAGCTGCGTTATGCATCGATGTAGAGTTGCGTTCTGCAGCGATGTAGAGCTACGTTGTGCAGCGATGTAGAGCTGCGTTGTGCAACGATATAGAGCTGCGTTCTGCAGCGATGTAAAGCTGCGTTCTGCAGCGATGTAGAGCTGCGTTCTGCGATGTTGTGGAACTGCGTCTGGCGACGATTTGGAGCTATGTTTGGCGCAGGTTGGAGCTACGTCTGGCAGCGGTATAGAGCTGCGTTGGGCAGCAGGTAGAGCTGCGTCCAGTGGCGATTTAAGCTGTGTTCAGCGGCTGATTTAAGCTGCTTTTTGTCTGTCTTTATATATGGATGACACCAATGACCAGTAGAGAAGGCTATTTGTGACACTTGAGACACCCCAATAACGCTCTATCAACCGCGGATCACGATCTCCACTAAGACCTCATGGCTTTTAACCATGCACTTCTCAGCATGTCGAATATTTGCCCACAGTTCCCTAGATCTTCCTGCTTTTCTAAAATCATTACACTGCTCATCAGCATCTCTAATAGTTGCTAATATGATGTTAGTCATGTTGTTGTCGCAGCCATCAAGATCAATCATCTCAAACATGGAACTATGTTGACAGCTAAGGATGCAATGATTGCGGTGCTTTGTCTTTTGGAGCGTAGCCACTTGTGTTTTGACTGTAGGGATGAATTCTAGCTCTCGATTTCTTCATGGTCCATAGGAGCGTCCCTCGATTGTAGCTTTATGTTGGGTAACAAGAAAGTGGTCTGATTGTAACTTTCATTGTTATAGCTTGATGAGGATCAGCTATCCATTGTGATTTTTAGACAGCCTACAGAACCCCCTCTAAAGTTTTCAAAAGTTCACGGTTGACTGGGACGAATTTTCGGAATACTTTGGATCCCAAAATTTTGCTGATTGAATGCATCTCATCACAGACTGAGTGGAGCATCTCAGGGTCTTAGACAAATTTGTTGACATCCTCTTTCTTGTTTAGTTCGTCAATAATGACTTGGACTTCAGCTTGTATGAACAGGCTTTCATCCCCAGCTTAGTCAGGAAGATAGCTTCGGAAGAATCTTCTTGATCATCTCGTCTGGGGTAAAATGATCTCAACCGTCTGGTTATTGCTTGGAATATTAACCCCTTTGAAGGGGTTAGTTACGTGATAGGTGGGGGTTGGTCACCAGAACGCATGTCTAAATCATGCGTTCAACTGTCTGAATGTGAGGGTGCGTTCAGAAATTGAAACCCCCCTTTTTTGAAAACACGAGAATCACGTTTCGGGTGAGATTTTTCCTAGAATCCCGCATCGATTTGACAGCTACAGCTGTGTATAAATAGGCCACTGAGGTCAAATCAAAAAGTCATTCGACTTTTCCCCCTCTTACTCTTCCACCGATTTCCAAACAGGGCTCCTGTTCATCTTCTCCAGCATTTCGACAGAGGAAATGATTAATTCCTAAACACCTCGTCCGCCCGTCTTTATCTTCCTCGCCACGATTGGAATGGGCCCCAAGAAGAAAATGGCTTCCAAATCGAAGATCATCCAAGCTCAGGGCGTTTCTTCGGCTAGAACCTCCGGTGATGATCAAATCACTACGCCTTCATCTCCGATTTCCTCAACTAATGGTAAGATTGAGCCATTATAAGTTGCTTTGACAGATCTCTCATCCTCAACCCTTGATTGGCGATCTGTATTCCATCCTTAAACTCGAGAGATAATTCTTAGTGTTTATCGATTTTAAGAAAACGCATGGCTAGCTCCATCGTTCATAAAATTTCAACGCAGGTTCAGACCCTGCGTTTAAAATTTCGGATGCGGGTTGAGACCCTGTGTTTAAGGATCCGGACGCAGGTCTGAACCTTGCGTTTAAAATTTGGGTGTGGGTTCAGACCCTGCGTTTAAAGATCCGAACGCAGGTCTAATCCTTACGTTTAAAATTTTAGATACGGGTTCAAACCCTACGTTTAAAGATCCGGACACAGGTCTAAACCTTGCATTCTTGTATTAGACTTCTTCTGACTGATTTTTTCTTTTTGCGGTGTGCTACTCCAATGAGCCTCTTTCTTTCAACTACTACTTCGGCCACGCGGAAGGTACGGTGAAGAATACAATCTTCAGCTTTGTCTTCGAGTATCCAATATTCCAGGACACCCACAAAGAGCGGGCGAAACTCATCACTCAAGCTTTTCCCGAGACTCTCAGGTCTTTGGTTACGGATGCTAAATTTGAAACCACAGAGCGTGAGATTTTAAAGAAGACATCCTTCCTCTTTGGGGATTCTATAAAAATGGATCCCAAGCGAATGTCCGAGGGGAATTATAAATGGCTGAAGGTCGTCAACAACCGTCGCCTTTTCCTTCCCAATTTGGAGCGAATGTGGCCAATCTCTTATTATCAGTGCGCTTCTATCCCACGATCGATGAATTGGGAACTCGTTCAGGACCAAGGCGGTGTTGCTACAGGGCACATCACTCATCGGGGCACTCATCCGGCTGGTTTCAATAATTTTATGGCTTTAAAACCAGGTTTATTCCAGAAAGAGCATCCTGTTGGAGAGTCTGCTAAGTTGGCGGAGGTGTTCATTAGAAAATTTATCTCTGTCAAAGGAGAGTTCCCTGCTCAGGATTTCAGGGTTCCTACATGGGTTCACTCCAGTGATACGGACTGGTGGGCCCGGATGATAAATTTCGTCTTGGAGGAGCTAGAAGAACCTTTGAGGATTTCGGAGTTAAAGGTTCCAATAATGGCCACCCGATACAGAATTTCTCCAAATTACAGCGGACTCTTTGCTATGCTGGAATTCTACAATCCTCACACCGGCACTTTTTTCACCCCAGTTGGTGAATTAGGCTTCGCTCTTCATGAGATGTTTGAGATTTCTGGATTGTCTTTTGGTGAGTTGCCGTATGAAGAGTTTGTTCCCGGAAATAGGGAATTAGAGATTCTAAAAAATGGTGCTCCCGAAATCTACAACACTTATTGGGAATTGATGTGCCATTTCCAGATATGTGCGCAAACTACTGGGAAAAGAGCAGGCGGCGTGAAACAAGGCCAGTGGGCGGAGTATCTTTTCCGAAATCTGTGGGACAAGGAAGCTGAGGTGACTCTTTTAGCTGCCAGTACTCTCAAGGAGATCACAGAACGCATCAATGACACAACCTCTCATTATACTTGCGAGGTAGAGGAGGATGTCTTCCCAGCGTTCACCACGTTCGAAAGCTTCCACTATCAGGCAGAAATCCCCATCTCTGACATGGCTTTGTTCGCTGGTTTTCTGACTCTTTGGTTGAAGCGTTGCGTGGTACCCATAAGACCGGTGGATGCTATTACAGTAGAGGTCTTATACCCCGCTGTTCTTTTGGCTTATGGACGCCCCTTGAATCTTCTTTCAGCCATGGTGTGCTGCTTACAAAGTGGCTTGCGGGAACTATCTTCCGAATTTATTGCTGTCAAGAAGTTGGACTCCGACGGGAAGACTATCATTCAGACCCCAACCCCTCGGGTGCCGATGCCGTACATTTATTTGGTGTCTTGGTTTGTTTTGCACTGCCCTTCGATAATGTCGACTCCTGAATCAAGTGGTACCTCAGCTCCTCTTGTTCAACAATTAGAAACCTCTCAATGGGTTGGTTGGTATCAAGTTAAATTCCGTGAAATATTTAGGCGGGACTATAATTATGAAATTGCTTGCAAGTTTCCCGCTTTCGAGGGCGGTGCGTACGGAGAACTTCATCAAGACACTCCGGGACCGAATTCCTTCACCATGCTTAGCAGAGGTGCCTTTTGGTGGCTCATAAACATTCGCCCAGGTTATCTTATCTTTCGACAAGGGAGGAAGTGCTTTATTAAACCATATCAGCCTTATTGCTTTTCTCGGCAATTTGACTATGATCAGATTTATGTCGGGAATCCAAACCCTACTCTTGTGTTCACAGGTAATGTGTATGAAGGAGCAAGGGCTTGGTATTACTCGGTAGCAGGATGTACAGGAGCGAAATTCCGGCTGCCGCACAAGATGCCCAACGTTCGTACTTCTTTGAGCTTTTGCACGTGGTACCAAGCTGCCTCTCAAATTTCAGCTTACAGCATGAATACCTCTTGCTTGAGAGCCATCCGCAAATGGTATGCCTCAAAGAAGAGTGCTAAAAGGTTCTGTGCCCGTGGTGCTAACGAATATTTATCATATGAGAAGTCGATTACAGAGGACGAACGGCAATAATCACCAGAGCAAGGTCAGGAAGAGGTCAGGATGCCGGATACTCGCGAGGTGGAACCTTCAAGAGTTCAGACTCGGAGTAAGAGTGCCACTGGAAAAAGAGTGCTGGGGCCAGTTGAAGAAGCCAAGTATGACAAAAGAGCTCGTCGGAAGTTAGCGCTCGAGCCCCCTGCTTCTAAGCTTATGTCGGATGCTCAGAAAACATGGCATACCGATGAAGAAGAACGAGAATCAACTGCTATGGAACTCTCGCCTCAGCCTGGTCTCCCCAATGTTGGTCCAGCTTTAAGAGGCCCTGCCTCTTCTGCACATTCATTGAATGAAGAAGAACGTGGAGATGAATCATTTGCAGGGGGTATGGAGTTTGCCCCTGCAGACACGCTTCATGATACTGCCTCCACTGCCCCTCGTGTCGAAGAAGATATACCTCCTGTCCAAGAACCTACTGTGACTGCCCAGCAAGATCCAGTAGCGGACAAGTCTCATTCTGCTTCTGTGTTGCTACCCCCTGTAGGAGGTGCGCAGTTGAGCCCTACGACCGGAGTCATATCAAAACCTGCTATCACCGAGGATCCACCAGCATTTCCTTCCGTAGACGAAGATGAGCCTGTGGACCATAGTGATGGCGAGAACGGTATGGATGATGATGGTGACCAAAGTGAGGGTAATGAAAATGATGACAACTTGGGTGATGACAGCGATGATCCCGATGACTGGGATATTCCACCACCATCGTCTTCCGACAAGGCGTCAGCCTACATTCCTCTATCTCTCACTGGTAAGTGTCGTTCTTTTCGACTTGCAACTAATCTTTGCTCTGTACTTAAATAGTTTTCTCATACAGATCCTATGATACATGAGGCGAGTACTATCACCCCTCCCTCGACGAAACAGCTTATGCCACCACCAGCTCAGGTGTCAGAGCCACCTCGCTTGGAGGTCTCAACGACGGCCCTCCCACCGACAACTTTATTGACAATTTCTCTAGCCTCTACAGAAGTGGTAGACATGCTAAGGTCATCTAACATGGGGGTAACTGATGGCTCTGCAATCAAGTCCATCTCAACTGGATATCGGCGTTCCTTCTCAAGCCACTACGCCGAAGTCACCTGCTGGTCTTTTACTTGGCTCTGTGTCTTCAGAAGTTTCTGTGCCGTCTCCCATAGCTGTTTTGAGTCCCACGGACGTGCCAGATTTTCTCAAGATTTCTCTTGACTATTTAGAAAGTCTCACCAGGAAGGTGATTGAGGTTGTATTGGCTGGCCGAGACACTTTTGAAACCTTTAAGCCTATGCTCACAAATAGTTTAAACAACCTAAAGTTCATGGGTGAAGCCCACGTCGTTCAGCGTTGCTCAGAAGCTATTTTGCGCCTAGAGGCACAGCTAAGGTTCTTGGAGGCTTTAGGTCGTGTTGATATCCAGGCGCAGATTGCTTCCACATTTGAGGATATTCGGGCCGAAGAAATTAATAAGTATGAAGCCGCTCGACGTCATATAGCAGAGCAAGAGGTCGAGGTGGAACATCTGCAGCAACTGCATGCTCAAAAGCAAGCTGAGCTAACACTCTCCAACACTTCTTTGGAGAATTTACGAGAGGAGATCACTGCCGCTGAAGTAGAGTTGACTAGGATGAAGGCTCAGTTCAAACGAGAAGAAGCCATCGTCACTGAGCTCAATGTCAAAAGTGCTACCTCTCTGGTGAATTATCGCACAAAAGCTAGTGCCCCGGAGGAGGCTAAGAAGGAGGTAGATGCTATGCTGTCTAGTGAGGACGAGCTTCGGAAACGGGCCAAAATGCTGGTTCGGGCTGACCATGAAGGAAAACTTTCTGATATTAAGTCTCAGCTAGCCTCATTCAATCTGGTGAATTGATGAGCCTACTTTTGTATCGTTCTTTTGGTAGAAACAACACTTGTCTTAGGTCACCTTGTTTTCTTTTGAATAAGGATAGTGTTGGCTTTTCATTGTTTCTTTTTTTTTCATATCATGTTTTGACATGGAACCATGAAATACCAGTTTGATATTACGACAATAACTATTTATTCCTCCTGTATTATGCTTTTGCTTTAAATACTGGAAGAATTCTGTAAATGCCAGGAATGTAATATTAACGTGGCACCCTTTGTGGTCCCGTCGCTCTATTGTTAAGAGTCGACAAGTGGAAGGTGTTACGATCGGTGCAACTTTGGGGACCTATCGCTCTATTGATGAGAGTCGATAAGTTAGAAGTATTGCGATCAGAGCAACTTTGAGGGCCTATCGCTCTATTGACGAAAGTCGATAAGCTAGGAGCGTTGTGATCGGAGCAACTTTGAGGGCCTATCGCTCTATTGACGAAAGTCGATAAGCTAGAAGTGTTGCGATCGGAACAACTTTGAGGGCCTATCGCTCTATTGACGAGAGTCGATAAGCTAGAAGTGTTGCGATCGGAGCAACTTTGAGGACTTATCGCTCTATTGACGAGAGTCGATAAGCTAGAAGTGTTGCGATCGGAGTAACTTTGAGGACTTATCGCTCTATTGACGAGAGTTGATAAGCTAGAAGTGTTGCGATCGGAGCAACTTTGAGGGCCTATCGCTCTATTGACGAGAGTCGATAAGCTAGAAGTGTTGCGATCGGAGCAACTTTGAGGACTTATCGCTCTATTGATGAGAGTCGATAAGCTAGAAGTGTTGCGATCGGAGCAACTTTGAGGACTTATCGCTCTATTGACGAGAGTCGATAAGCTAGAAGTGTTGCGATCGGGGCAACTTTGAGGGCCTATCGCTCTATTGACGAGAGTCGATAAGCTAGAAGTGTTGCGATACTTTGAGGACTTATCGCTCTATTGACGAGAGTCGATAAGCTAGAAGTGTTGCGATCGGAGCAACTTTGAGGACTTATCGCTCTATTGACGAGAGTCGATAAGCTAGAAGTGTTGCGATCGGAGCAACTTTGAGGACCTATCGCTCTATTGACGAGAGTCGATAAGCTAGAAGTGTTGCGTTCATGGTAACTTTGAGGACCTATCGCTCTATTGACGAGAGTCGATAAGCTAGAAGTGTTGCGTTCAGGGCAACTCTGAGGAGGGTGAAGTTCAAACTTCGTCAAATATTTTGTTTTAAATTCTGCAGAAGTTTTAAAACTCAAACAGCATATTTTCTAAAAATCTGATTCTAGAAATAGGGGTACCCCCTGCGTTCATACTCTTGAGTTGGGTTGCGTATTTTTGGAAGAACGCATCTCCAGACTACTACGTTTAGTCAGGCTTTATGGACGCAGGGATTTGTCCCGCGTCTAATCGGTAGTCCAAGCGACTGCAATGATGACGAAGAGGCTTCCTTCATCGGGAGTCTTGGAACTCTACACCATCATTAATTATTTATAAATAGGGCTGATTAGTCATGTCAAGAGGCTTTAACGTTTTTGTTTGCGGTGAAAGCTGTTGTTTTCATTGCTATCAAATCTATTACAACTTTAGTCGTTACAATAAACTCGAATGAAATAAAAAGTTGATCTTTTTATAAGATCTCCTTACACAATGAAAATAAAAAGTTTACAACTTTGTCAAACAAACGCAGAGATCGTTTATCGGTCTTCTGCTTGCGTGGGTGTCTTTGTCTGTGCCGGGGTTTATCCGTGGACTACCGTCGATCAGATCTGATTGCTGAAAAATTAGGCAGAGCTTCGTCGATCCGCGAGGAGATCTAGAAACTGTAGCGCTTATCTCGACAAAAGCGAGATAATTGCTCTTCTTAGAATTACCACAATGGGATAATACTAAGGATTGGATGCGGGTGATGTAGATCTGACGAATCTCTCTTTCTTAAGTTGAAGAACTCGATCCGATCTCTCCTCCTTCTCTCTGAAATCTGTGCACTTTAAGTCTTCAATCCGGCAGGGCTTCGTCGAGGCACAAGAATTCCAGATCTCCAAAATTCCAGATCTTAAAAAAATGAGGCCTAAGGCTTGTATTTATAGGCTTGGGGGGATAACGGAGCGGTTAAAACCACTTAAGGCCCAAATCTGCGTTGGAGACACCCTAGGGTGTCTCCACTTGATCCGAGACACCCTAGGTTGTCTCCCATTGATCCGAGACACCCTAGTGTGTCTCGGTTTGGGCCGAGACACCCTAGGGTGTCTCGGCCTTGGCCGAGACACCCTCGGCCTTGGCCGAGACACCCTAGGGTGTCTCGGCCTTAGCCGAGACACCTTAGGGTGTCTCGTTGGTCCGAGACACTCCATTTGGTGTATTTGTCTGTTTCCGCCATAATTCCTTCGTCCGAACTCGGATTTGAGTGATTCGAAGTGCGTTGGAAAGCCGACAATGAGTTCTATCAGCTCCGATGGTTAGATTATCTGTAGAATGAATGAGACACGAAGGGCATTGTTCCTTTTGTAAACATCGCGGGGCTCCCGATTAGCCCGTACCTTCGTTATTCCAAAATTCTGTCAGCTCACGTAGCTCGTCGATTCACTTCAAGCGTTCACCGACGTCAATCGAACTCCTGTGAACCAGATAGTGATGTTCGTCATCGTTCCTTAACACTGAGCTGTTCGTGGAGACCTATAGGCAATTTTCGATGCCTTCAGATACCCCCTCCAAAGCGTTCCAGACTCGTTTCTTTTATAGAAGAGGCTGGAATGCTTTGGATGTGATTGGTCCAGCCTTCAGTCGGCGTAAAGGACCTGTAGTTAGCTTCAACTCTTGGCTCCTTCGATTTTCGGTCTATCCAATGCTTTGACGAATAGCCGAGTCGTCGGAGTCTCGAGTCTACCACCAGTGAGTTGAGTTTGGCTCGTGTCATTGAGTTGACTTTGAACTGACTACCTTCGTTACATTGTGTTGATTTAGGGTTTCAGATCACCGTATGTTGACTTTTTATCGCAACGCGTTGAGTGGCGTTGACCTAGGGTTACGCGTTGACCGGCGTTGACCTTAGGGTTTCGAACGTCGAACGTTGACTTTTTGGTCGCAACGCGTTGACTGGCATTGACCTAGGGTTACGCGTTGACCTTAGGGTTTCGAGCGCCGAACGTTGACTTTTTGGTCGTAACACATTGACTAGCGTTGACCTAGGGTTACGCGTTGACCGGCGTTGACTTTAGGGTTTCGAGCGCCGAACGTTGACTTTTTGGTCGCAACGCATTGACTGGCGTTGACCTAGGGTTACGCGTTGACCGGTGTTGACCTTATTGTTTCGAGCGTCGAATGTTGACTTTTTGGTCGCAACGCGTTGACTGGCGTTGACCTAGGGTTACGCGTTGACCGGTGTTGACCTTATTGTTTCGAGCGTCGAATGTTGACTTTTTGGTCGCAACGCGTTGACTGGCGTTGACCTAGGGTTACGCATTGACCGGCGTTGACCCTAGGGTTTC